>NC_056726.1:135850961-136203461 GCF_019279795.1 Protopterus annectens | reverse complement strand
ACAGATGTATGAGATAAACGATACACTGATCTGTTACGTAGCAGTGACCATAAACAGTAGCAAACCTCTTTACAACTGATGCACGATAATGCACAAACTACTACACCAGAGAAAAAATCCAAAGGGACATAGTCCAGGGTGGTTCTTTGCCCCCACTGCTGTTTTGTCTTGCCTTTCACCCCTGTTTATTTAATAGACTAGACTATTATTAGCACTTAATTTCCAAAAAAATACCCTTGTCCAATGACTTATTCTCATATACTTTGAGTTGATGATTTAAACATGTGTATAGCTAAACAAATACTGAAAGCACAACTGTAAATTGTTTAAACATTCTCAGATGATACAAGAATGTCTTTTGGTTTTGCTAAGTTTTCAAAATCAACATTTATGTCAGGAAACCTGAAACACAAACAAAATATCAACCTGAGAGAGGAAACATGATATAAAACATCTTGAATAAGATGGCGTGAATAGTTGGGATCCCAGTGTAGCAGATGGTAAAAGATCTTTCTGTCTTTGCTGCATCAGACAGTTGTCCTAACTTACTCTGTTCCTGCTGGTAACAAGTTCACTTGCCATGTCAAGTCCAGGAACTAAAATGCTATCTGGGGTACACGGCCACACATCACGGAGACTATACTCATCAATGGCAATGTGGTAAGTGTGGTAGTAGGGTACCTTTTAATAGTGGTGTGATGCACCTTGGCATTAGGGTGATGCAGACTGAAATTAGCACAGCCAAGCTCTTCAGGCACACATTCCTCATGTGATGATAAAATCTGTGAGCAGGCAACACAGGCAGCAGTGTGGCATGATAGCCATGGTTATTTGAATAACGCAAAGTGAAGTTAGCAGGGCCAGGCTCCTCAGGCAAACACATCATATGTGACCATCCAGCCCATGCATGAGCAGGAATGGGATCTTTACTGTAGAACAGAATATATGATACATCATGTTATTGGCACAGTTAATGCACAATTGCACTAAGTTATCACATTAGCATAACAGCACCACTACAAACCCTATTTTAACATGGCAAAAATACAGTCAACATTTTATGAGAGACCACACAGAGAATGAGACTAAAGTGGATATCAGAACATATGCCATACAGGAAAACTGACAGCAGATAGGATAACCAATAAAGGGTCTCATAACTTCAGCCACAAGAAGCATGATAGAGCAGACACTGTCATGTGACATTGGAGTGTGGTTACATTGCTCAGGCCATAACTGGAAAATGTGAAGCTGGAAGGTTCAGCCTGACAGAGCTCAGAGGACAGGCTTAATAAATTACACTCCTGTGTTTTCCAAAATAACAGGTAACTAGCAGGACAGATTTCAGCCCTGAAGGGGGGGGGGGGGGTTGTCATGACAAGAACAGAGAGCTGGCAGGACAAGCTGAAGTTCTTTGAAGGATGGAGACACAATCGGAAAGTGCACAAGGAACACAGTTATGCTAAATGACAGCCTAGTCATGTAGCTATCTCCACACTGTTTCATAGTCAGACAGCAAGGCACATTATAGGTGATGGAAGGCCTCTGGAACAATATGCATATGATATGCTATTGCTGTACTATTCTGCACATGTATAAAAAACAGCAAGCATGGCTCTCATTCCCACAGTTATCGTACTATGGCACACTGTTGGGAGAGTTACCCTATAGTACATATGATTGTAGCCACCAAAAGGTTGCTGGGGACAATTTTGTGGCAATTACTGGCTAGCACAGACTGTCACATGCCACACATTTATCATCATGTGTAAGCCACTGGCATATATGTCCGAGCACGACACTAACAGAATGGCAATGACTGGAGATACTAATCACACAGGAGACAGAGATGTTACTTACTACAGGTCATATGCACATATAGCATGCATGCCCTTGACAAGAATAAAGCTGACAGGACCTTCTGGGGAAAACATGTCAGGGGCTGGTGCAGGACATCAGTGTACTGGACAGCCATAATAAGACAATACAGCAAGTGTATTGCAGGATCATGGCTCTGTTACTGCATGCCGAGACCATGTTATTTAGAAATTGCAAGAGTTAGGATGATCATTGTGGGTAAACCAACACATAAACATCTTACAGAGATGAATTCCTGGTATCCATCACTAGGGAAGGTGAAAGAAACTTCATACCTGGAAATTGATTGGAGGTAGGAGATGAGATTGTGATGACTGTTCATGTGTCTGTAGTGGACCCCACAAATGAAAACTGACATGTGGCATTCCTGTACAACATTGAATTATACCCATTGATGATTTACTCAGAAAACTCGTATGTATTTGTGTCCATTGGGGACACCAGGTCTACAACAGTGACAACCTGCATCAGAAGGTATGTATATGACCATAGGTCATGGATAGAGTTGGCATGTATCAGCTTATGTCCCATGTGTTGGTGGGAGTCTTAAATATGTATCAGCATTGCCACAGGTATGTTGCTTGTTTGCATTCACAGGTTCCACTGAGAGAGGATCCAATACAACAGGATGTCACATGCCAGATGTCAGCAGGTAACAGGAGGCTGATGATGACACCATGCTTATGGTACAGTCTGCTGACATAGTGGCGCTGTCAGTGATTCTAACAGTGGAGTGTAAAGTCTTACCATCCATGAAAGTCATAGGTTCCTAGGTAAAGACTAAGCTAGCTGCCCTTTTTGTGCATACATTCACCTTTTTCATTTTGTTAGAGATTGGCCTTACTCTTCCCTTGAAAGATAATTATATATTACCCCTAAAAAGAATAACTGGGATCATACCACAGAAAATTTGGGGGGGGTACATACATGGGATAAAACATTTAGGATCTGTCCATTAGAAGTACAGGGGTTAGTTCTGGGAATAAATGTTCTGTTTCCCATTCATAGATCCAAGTTGTGTTTGAATATGGACAGGGAAGAACTTTGCTTTATGTGGATAGGGACTCTGTTCCAGAACATCGGTATCCTCGTCCAAGATATACCTGTCCCTCCAAACTGTTCAGTTGAAGTTTCAGAAGAAGTTTATATCCCAAGACTGAGTATTTTATGCCTATTGGCTTGCTGATATGCAGTAAATCCATCAGTAATCATTCAGAGGATACCTTGCATGCCAGACACAGATCACCTCTTAGCAGTCTGTAGGATACTTAGTAGAATGACAGAGCTTTGAGTTGTTCCATGTTGGATATGTTGTTTAGGCCTAGTACAATTTCAGTAAGCTATCTTAGGGAATGTTTCAGTTACTGCATAGGCAAATACATGAAAAAGGGGCATTATATTCAATGATTGTACTAATGAAGCCTGAGTGAAGGGGAACAATGGCATCACTATATCTGGACACAATCCCTTTGTTTATAACTTGTGCAATATAGAAGGCCTTTCTTAAACAAGGGGAACACACTGGTGAAAAGTTAAGTTACTGTCCAGATAAGATCCAAAATCCCAAACAACTGGATCAACTCTTAGTGATGAATTTTCAGTGTGGTAGTTCCCTGGGTAGATGACTTTCCAAAGGATACAGTAATGCATTTTTGGCATTTACTTTCAGTCCATGATTTTGGCACCACTTATTATTTGGGACAAACCTCCCTGCTGGAAGTCCTTTGGGGATTGAATGACTGCTACTAGCTTGCAGTCACCTGTAAACTTAGTCAGCCACAGCCCTTTGGTATTGGCTTTTACTTCATAAAAGTAGATACCAAACAAGAGGGGTCCGAGCACAGAATACTGGGGGACTCCAGTACTGGCCGGTATCTTTGTAAACTCCCCTGTTTTGATTTCCTGTGTACTGTCCATGAGCCAGTTGACAAACCAGTAGTTTACATTGGGGTTTATTCTCAGTTTATTTAGATTTTCTGCTGTGCTTGAGTGGGGAATTATGTCAAAAGCTTTGGCCAAGCCAAGGTATGTGGTATGTACCATTCTGCATTTATCCTTTGCATTGGATAACTTTTTTTTTTTTAAATCCACCAAGCTGAGTAAGCATGACCTCCCTTGATGAATCCAAACTGGGATGAGTCCAGTGATTGGAGGCTCCCTATGTACTGACTGATTAGCTCCATGATAAGTTTTTCCATGACTTTTCATATGAGGGTGTCTGTAGAGAGTCCTCCCTTATGCAGTGGAATGGCTGTAGCTGTTCTTCTTTCATTTGGTACAAAACTTGTATGGAAGCTGTGATTGAGCAAGTGTCTTTATAGGGTGCAGCTAAATCATGCATTGTGCTCTTTAAGATGCATCCAGGGATATTATCAGCACCCATGGATGCAGTATGTTTAACTTTTGATAGCATGTTTAAGACTTGGTCTTGTGTGATAGCTGAAGGTGAGACAGTTTCAGGTATGTCTTGAGGGACAGATGGATGGGATATAAGGGTAAATTTAAACCTAAATTTATTGGCCTGTCAGTTCAGTACATCTTCAGCCTTAGCAGAGATAACATCATTCTCAGTCACGTCAGTGCTTGGTGTTTTGTACTTTTGAGATTCTAGACAACCAAACAATGCCTTATGATTGTGTTTTGCTTGGGTACCTATTTTATCATCTAACTTAGTTTTGCTGGATTTTATTAAGTTCCTGAGTTGTTTGTTTATTTCAGTGGCAAGGGATCTAACATTCTGGGAGTTACTCTTCTTACTTTTGATCAGAAAAATGATTTTCCTTTTATTATAAAGCTTGATAGTATTATGATTCCAGCGTGTGGGTTTATTTCTTGTGTTTGTCCTGCACTTGTTCTTACTGGGTACAGCTGCTTACATGCTGGTATAGTGTGGTGGTGTACATTTCTGCATACTCAATGGAGTAAACTAGATTTGGTGGGGATTTGAAGCCTGACAATGTATCATTTAGGAGTAAGTAGTTTGTCTTAAATAATTTCTAAGGGTACTTTGGGTGGTGAGGATCTCTGGTTTAATGTTTATTTTGAAGTAGATTGCTTTATGGTCAGATGTAACAACTGATGAAAATACACAAGAAATGGTGCAAGATGCTCCCATATCAGCAAGGACAAGATACAAGATGCTATTCCTCCCCTAGTGGGTACTCTCACACAGAAGTCTAGGCCAACACGGAGGGACTCTGGCTGACCAAGTTCGCAGATGACTACAAGCTGGGAGCCTTTATTAACACCCCAAGTGATGCAGACATCCTACAGAAAGGCCTCACTGAGACCAATGACTGGTTTCAAAGCCATGGCCTTAAGTTTAATGCCAAAAAATGTGTCGTCATCCCCTATGGAAAAAGCTCAGTTCCCACTAATTGCCACATTGATGGGTTGCCACTGTGGTCAAAAAGTCCTATGTGGCACATGTCATTGCCAAGGGTTTTGCATCCAGGAAGAAGGAGGTCATCATTTCTCTCTACTCTTCCCTCATTAGATCAGTTATAGAGTGTAATGGCCCATTTGGCACGTACCTCACTAGACACTTGCAACAGCTGGAGAGGCCACAAAAGTACCTCAAGAAGAGGATCCTAGGCCTTAAACACATGTCCTACATGGACAGACTCAAAAAACTCCAGCTATTCTCTGTCTCATATCGTCTACTAAGAGGTGATCTCTGCTTGACTTACAAAGCCATGTCTGACCCAGCTCTGTAAAAAATGCTACATATAAAGAAATCCCAATCCCTCCACACCACATGCTCCAGAGACCTCAACCTCATTACCACAATCAACACAATATGCTGGAGGGACAGGTATATAACTCAGAGACTGCCCATGCTCTGGAATAGAATTCCCATACATGTCAAGCAGAGCACCTCACTGGCCCTCTTCAAGAGAAATCTTGATGAGTGGATGGGAAATAGAAGGTTCAGCCTGGGGATCACTCCAGTGGCTCTACTTGGCAGAGGCACTGGGAACTAACTTCAGGCGGCACAATGCCAGGGCACTTCTCTGAGCTAGGCTTGAAAAGGTTCCAGGGCCATTAGCCAACTGCACACCTATGAACCTATAAAGTTCCTTGTTTAGGATCATTACATTGATTAGTAACCCCTCCATAATTTCCTTTGCTTGCTTCATTATGTTGGTAGGTTTATCATTTTGGCATTGCTTGAAAAGGGTGCAATAAGGTTTAACAATATTTTTACCAAATAATTTAAACCATAGAGGGGACAGATGCAGATGATTCTCTGCAAAGCAGTATAGTCTGTTGAAGAGATCCTCCCAGGCTAACAAATACTGGACCCCCTTTGAATGACACTAAAAACTAAGACAGTTATTGACCTTAATTATTTTTTGCAAATGTTGCAGCATCATCCTTGGAGAATTTAGAATGCTGCTCAGAGCTAGGCTTAAATCTGCTTTGTCACATAATCTAAGAGCTCCATCATGTCTGTCTTCATATAGTCCAGGGAAGTAAACCTCAAGTCTGGCATGAACTATTACAGAGTTATACTGGTACATGCTGTTAAAGGACTTGAGTACATGAGTGATCTGACCTTATCAGAGAGGAGACATACTTAGGGAGAGTATGACATTCTCCCATGTTTATGAGTACCAGGTTGAGTATTTTTGAACTCCTAGTGGGTATATGGACTTTCTGGTCCAAGATGTTTGTGTTTACAAAGTCCAGGAATTTCTGAGACTGTAAGCTTGGGGTCATGAAAGTATCCCAGTTTATAGTAGGGTAGTTGAAGTCACCCACGAATATGGTATTAGACTGAATGGTGAGGGCCTCCAGTAAGTCCAAGTATGAGTTATGAGTTACTTAGGTCATATAGGCTGACCTACAGCTTGAAAGATAGATGTGACTTTGCTATGGAAATCTGGACATGGAAAAGCTCAAGCTTGTCATCCTGTTTGACTAGCCGTGTCGTAAGCTTATTGTTGTTGATATAGGTTGAGACACCTTAACCTTTGGTCCCTGCCAGTGCAGTAGATGGCTTGAATGTGTGGAAGGCATTGTATCACTTCACTGCCAGGGTATTTTTTGCGGCTTTAAACCATGTCTCAGTGACTGCACAGATCTCTACATTCTCCAGAGTGAGGGACTTCTGGAGGGAGTGGAGTTTCTTGTTTAGGCTCCTGGCATTGAGCAGAAACCCCTTTTGATTTCTTTGAATTTGTATTATCTGTTAGTAAGTTCGCCAGTTTGGCATTGCCAATATTCAATGTCTAGAGGTAACAGGTACAGATCAACCTTGGCAAAGCAGTGTGGTCTGTTGACCATACCCTCTCATGCTGACAAATATTGTATCCCCTTGAAATGACACAAGAAACTAAGCTAATTATTGAAGTATGTGTATTTGTGGTGCACAGACATGAGGGTTTGTGTAATGGGGCAAATCCTTGCTTCTGTAAGGCAAGTGACCACAGCCCTCTTCTTGCACAATCTGGTGAGTAGTGCATCTCTATGTCTCACTATGGACTCACCTATGACCAAGATATTGGAATGTGTGGAAGTTTGCCCTATGGGTTTTTCATTTGAAACAATGAGTCTCACAGACGTATATTTCATTGTGAGTACCTCCTGTGTTGTACAAGTGTTGTACAAGCCCTATTTCTAGCAAGCCAGTAGCCAGACTGGTATGCTAGCCAGCCCCATGGAAGTTTTGTTTTATATTTGTGAGGTTGCTGAGTACTTGTTTTTTTAGTTACATTTTGGAGGCCTTTGTGGTTTCTGTAAGTTACTTTACATTCTTCATCGTCAGTAGATCTATATATTTGGTTTGGGCTGCATTTGATTGGTTTAGACTGGTATTATGTGGTATTAACAACCTGATTTTTGTTTGCCATAGACTCGTGTGAGAGATTTGCCTCAAGCAACATTATGTAACTGCATCTGTCACACACTGTGTTAGTTTAAATAGTAGGTGGTTGTTAGTAAACATGAGATAATTACTACATTGTCTCTGTTGGAAAGTACAAATCCATGGTTCCAGATGCCTAATAAACTGGCTAAAAGGAGAGCGGCACCTATGAGGTTTGGAGCTAAGCTAATGTAGTGCTATCTATCTAGAAGGAAGCAATGTAAGTCTACACACAAAGATCGACACACCTGTTAGCTCAAACCAGAGCCTCTTCATGCAACTAGAGAGGGAAGCGTTTTGGCTTCTAACAGAGGTATTTTATTTGGGTATGCTAATAAGTATGGACAGCGAAGATTTTGTTTGACCATCAGTACCAGGTATGTGGTAAATAATTTGTCATAACTTTGTTATGAGATCAGATCTAAGATGTGCAATGATGTACCACTTCTTAACTCTGTGGTTTATCCAGTTATAACTAGGAGGTAGAATTAACTAAGGCTCCTGCGAGAGAGCATTTAAAAATGAAAGTGGCTACATCTGTTGAAGTTAGCATGTGTTAAATATCATGATGTATCACTGCTTAACTATGATTTGTGTAGTTATAACTGCCATGAACTGCAATAACTGTAGAAACTATTCAACAACTGAAAGAAACTCTAAATTATTTTGTAAATCCAAAACCACTCTTCTCAAGGATAGTAGCAAAAGTAAAGCAGCTCATGAACTTAGGATGGCTTCTGAAGCCAAAGAATATTACAAATCCTTCTTTAGCCATGTTAAAAAGCTAAACAAATATCCTGCATTACTCAGAAATTATTTATAATTTTACCTCATTGTCAATATGCTAGCAAACAAATGTAGTGCCAACTTCACTCCAAAGACTTCCATTCAAAGTCCTCAAATATCTGAATCTCTTACTTCCCCAATTTTCTCTAATAAAGAATACAAACAAATGCTTCCTTCATGGGACCTGAAAGTATACCTGTTTGCTCAGTTAAGTGTTTTACAATGCCTTGGCAGACATACTCCTCAAACTGTTTAACCTACGTTTAGCTACTTGTGTTGTCCCTCATGAGTGGTGCACTGCAGTGGTAATGCTCTTCCATAAGGGTGGCTTTACAACTCAGCTGGGTAATTACAGACCTATCAGCCTTATAAGCCGCATCTAAAAAGCCATAGAATGGATTATAACTGACCTCAAAAACTGTGATAACAAGAATCCTGCAAGATTTGACCCTAAGAGTTTGGCTTTGTGAAGGGTAGATCCTGGTAATTTGCTAAACTTGTTTGCAATGGTTACAGAAGCATTAGAGTGTAGTCATGCAGTGTATGTTGCATATTGTTTTTTTTTTATCCCCTTGGACCTCATCTTTACTGGCCTGGACCCCAGAACCCAATATCTACACCAGGTCTGCTGGCTACTCTCCACCCCCACCACCATTTTGCTTGGGCCTGTAATGGATCCTGTGGGTGTCCTGGGGGGCTTGTCTTATCTGTGCTTGTGACTGGGGGGATTTTTTTATGTATGACCTATCCACTCTCTTTCCCTACCCCTTCATGTTTGTTGATTACATCTGAGGGCAACTTGCCTCTTTGTAGCATGCATCCCAATGGGGAGTATATCAAGGAGAACCTACCCATCTTGGATGGACATGCCCATCTCTTCCCTGCTGCTCTGTCATTCACCTGAGCTGATAGTAAAGCCTGGGTCAGCTGGGCCATAGTCAAGACTTTGTCCCTCAGTACCATCAGAGTGGTTTGCATGTGGCATATGTTGATCTGGCCAAGGCCTTCAACACTATTCCCTGTGATGAATTTCATACAAAAGGTAAATGCTTTAAAAATTAAAATATACGTGGTAAGATAGATAGCAAACTCTCTGAAAGACAGAACCCACACAGCAGAAGTGCCGCATCAGAAATTATGAAAGTGTCCATCAGGGCTGGCTGGGACCTTTCAGTTTTGTTATTTACTTTTCAGATCTCAAAGCAGAGAGGTGAGACCTCTGACTAACAACATTTGCAGATTATTTCAAACTGTCAACCTATGATGCCCAAACCCACCTGAAAGAACTCTCTTTAGTAAACTCTTGCTGTACTAAAAATGGGCACAAGCTAAAAGATAGAAAAACCCATCCTCTTCATCATACTTTATAGACAGCACACTACTACAAAAGGTAAATGTAGTCAGGGAGATAGGTACCTGGGTTGATAGCTCTCTCTCTTTTGACGATTATGTGATAATCATTGCCAGGAAATCCTTTTATTTAGGCCAGCAAATTAACAAAGGAATATTATAAAGGTGCATCAAAGTAACCATCCCCTTATACTCCGCATTGATCAGACCAGTTATGGAGTACTATTTCCCCTTTGAAATTTATCTCACTAAACATGTCAAACAATTGGAAAGGCTCCAAAGGTTCCTGATCAAAAAGATAACAGACATAAAATCCTTGAGTTACTAAGAGAAGCTGAAGCACTAATCCCTTTATTTGTTATCTTATAGACGTTTGAGGGGGGATCTCTATCTCAGTTACCACGTCACTAGTTATCCGATTGTCCTTGACCTCATGTTTATTTATTTTTATTTTTAATTTACATTTGTTAACCGGGCTAGTCCAACTGGATATATTTCCATTTTCAGCAGAGGCCCGGGGAGAAAAACTCCACAGTAACATTTAAATGTTTATAATGTACAATTTTGTGAGAAAAAGGAAGCATGAAAGTGTAAGACAAACAGTACATGAGAGAACAGTAGTTCCAAAGTCAATGCTATCTAAGAAACAATACCATATAGAAAGATAAATATTTACACCAATATAAAAATAATACAATCGTTAGAAATCAGTAGAGAGCCTTAGCTACAGTAAAATAAGTTAATTAAGAAATACAGGAGCTTTGAAAGGAATAAGATACTCCTACAGTAATGTATGTGAGGTTGTTAACAAATATGTTCACAGTTAGTTCATCTCATATTTTTAGGAAATAGTTTAAAGTAGTTTTTGCTACTAAGGGGTAAGTAGTGTTAGAAAAAGTAAAGGGGAGGGAGGATATAGAAACATGGCAAAAAAAAGAATGCAGACAATTAGTCAGGGTAACAACAAGGGCATAACCAGTTTGTTATAAGATGTTGCTTCAGCCTTTGTTTAAAGAGTGGGAAGGAGGGAAGTGCAGTTAGATCTGATGGAACATGTTCCAGAATTTTCCAGTGGTATTTGAAAACAAGGAGTCACCTGCCATGTTATTAGATTTGGTATTGCTAGCCAGTAGTTTAGTGGAGGAGCATAAGGAGTTGAGGTTTACATAGGGGGTAACAAGGTTAGTGAGTATTGGTGTGTTCTTGGGCTGGTAAAATATCCTATGAATAATGGTAAGTTGGGAGAATATCAGAATGTTTTTTAGTTCAAGCCAGTTAAGTTGCTTTAAGTTCAGACAGTGATGGGTTCTAAATGGGTTCCCAGTGGCAAACCTTGCAATATTATTATAGGAGTTAGTTTAGTGAGATTACTTTTCTTCAGGTTGGTGTAAATGGGGGAAGCATAGAGAAGAGTGGAGATTAAATGTGAGTGGGCAATAGTAGCTCTGGCTGTTGGTGTTAAGAATGGTTTTATTCTATACAGGGAGCCTAATTTTCTATTTACAGATTTTATAGTGTTATTGATATGATTATCAAATGTAAGGTTATTGTCAATTAAGACTCCTAATAGTTTAGTGATAGAGTCTGGGGTTATAATGGTGCCATTATTTGATTTGATAGAGAAATTGATTGGGGGGGACTTACTGTTAGGTGTAAAGAGTAATAGCTTGGTTTTTTTGGTATTCAAAAGGAGGCAACATTTTAGGAACCATGCCTCGACTGAGTTGAATATTGTCTGAGTTAGAGATTGTAGTTCAGATGTGGAGTTGGCAGAACATATAAGCGTGGAATCATCTGCATATTGTATGCAAGTAGCTTGAGGGATTGCTAAGTAAAGGTCGTTGATGAACACTGAGAATAGAAGTGGGCCGAGAATGGATCCCTGAGGTACTCCAAGGGAGACTGGTAGGTGGGAGGATAGTTTATTCTCCCAAAGAACTGCTTGTTTCCTATTGTTAAGGTAGGACTTAAACCAAGGAACAACCTTGGTGTCAAGAGCAAGGGATTCAAGAGTCTTTAGGAGTAGTGGGTGGTTGACCATGTCAAAAGCTTTTGACAGATCAATAAAGAGTGCAGATGAGAGGAAGTTGTTACGGTTTTTATTGATAGAGTCAGTGAAAGATAGGAGGGCTGTGGTGGTACTATGAAATGGCCTGAAGCCATGCTGACAATTTGCTAATATATTATGTTGGGTTAGGTGGTTGATAAGTTGATGGTGAATACATTTTTCCATAACTTTTGCTAAGGGTGATAAGAGTGCTATTAGCCTATAGTTGGAATACTCATTGGAGTTTCCACCTTTACGTACAGGGATAATGTGGGAAATTTTCCAGATATCTGGGTTGGTTCCTTCATTTATGGTTCTGTTTATAAGGATGGATATAGGATATGCAACTGCTTTGGCTGATTTTTGCAGGTATTCAGATGGTATTTGGTCTGCAGAGGGAGTACATGGCTTTAGTTTATGTAAAAGTTTTTGGATATATGTGGTAGCGATGGGTTGCAATTGGAATGTAGGGTGAGTATTAGATAAAGAGGTTTGGAGATTAGAGTTGTTAGTGGACAGTTGGGAGGCTAGAGATTTTATGGTGTCGGTGAAGAATGTATTAAAGGCATTGGCAGTTTGAAGGGAGGTATTGTTATCAGCCCCAAGAGGGGGTGGTGTACTGGAATGTCCTGGGTGTAGGAGTCTATTAACGCTAGACCAGAATTTTTGTGGGTTGTTTTGGTGAGATTGCTGTAGGTTACAATAGTAGTTTTTGTCAGTCAGTATAGCTTTTTTAGTGGTATTCCTTAGCTGTCTGAATGTTTGTTGCTCTGAGATATTTTTGGATGCTCTCCATTTGGCCCAAGATTTATTTCTAAGTAATATGAATTGTCTAGTTTCTTTTGAAAGCCAGGGGGCAGGTTTGGATTTCATTCTGATAGAACGTTTAGGAGCATGCTTGTCAAGGATAGTTAAGAATTTAGAATTAAAATATTTGACTGTCTGCTCAAGAGGGAGAGTTTTTAGTGGGTACCAGTTACAGGCACTAAGTTCATTTTGGAATAACACAGGGTTAAAATGTTTGTTGGTTCGAGAGATCTTGTAAGTAGGGGTGTTAGGGATATCATTCTTTTGTCTTATGATGTATGTTAACATATGATCACTTAAGTCATCTGGTAGAGTTCCTGCCTTGTAAACTTGTTGATGTTTATTAATGAGTATCCAATCTAGGATACTCTCTTTATTATTGGGTTTGTTGATTCTAGTGGTGGTGGTAATAGTTTGACTAAGGCCATGAAGATTGATATGTGATGAAGGATTCTCTGTGTTTACACGTTTCCAGTCAGTATTGAAATCGCCAAGTATAATGGTTTCTTGTGGGTAAGAAGTTAATACCCAGCTCAGAATGTTTTCTATTATAGAAATATTATTACCAGGTGGTAGGTAGATGCAGATAATATATAGGGCTTTGGAAGCATTTAGTTGAAGTCGGGAGATCAAAACTTCAGCTTTACTATCCTGAGGTGGGTTACAAGATAGGGAGGAGATCTGTAGAGTGGATTTATACAGTAGTGCTACTCCCCCACCCCTACGTTTAGTGCGGTCGAGTCTTAATATGTTGTAACCTGGGGGGATTATTTCATTATCTTTAGTTGCCGGTTTTACCAGGTTTCAGTGAGGCAGAGTATATGAAAGGAATGAGTATCAAGAAGGGCATGGAGATGGGCAGTAATGAGTATCAAGAAGGGCATGGAGATGGGCAGTAATGAGTATCAAGGAGGGCATGGAGATGGGCAGTAATGAGTATCAAGAAGGGCATGGAGATGGGCAGTAATGAGTATCAAGGAGGGCATGGAGATGGGCAGTAATGAGTATCAAGAAGGGCATGGAGATAAGGAATTTTATTGTTTATACTGCGGATATTAAGATGACCTAGAAGTAAAGAATTTGAGAGACAGGTTTGGGTAGTAATGGTGGGGGAAGTGGAAGAAGGAGTTGTACAAGATGAGAAGCTTGTGGGGCCTAGGTTTGGATGGATGTCACCATCTTTTAAGGTAGGAGTTTTTAGGGCAGAAAACTGGTGGTTGAGGAAGCTGGTTAGGTATTTTAGTTATTTTAGAGTTGTGTTATTGAATTTAATATGAGTAAGTCGATGATACTTGGCTAGCAGGTAGCAGGGTGTGGATGTGGTGTTTATTTGAAAATGGGTAAAGGTGTAGTTATCACTAGCTGTTTGTTTAGGAGAGTAGTTGAAGTAGTTAAAATTGACTTTGTTAATGGGGGTGAAGAGATAGGCGGAGGTGAGAATAGATATGAGAGTAAATAGTATTAAACATTTAGTTAGGATAGGTTTAGTTGTTGAAGACATATTTTAAAGAGTTTATTATGTAGTTATAGCAGGAAATAAGGTAAGAAAGACAAAGGAAAGTAAGGGTTTAATGCAGTTGTTAGTGTGGGAGTGGCAATAGGTAGTGAGATAGCTTTAAGAGGGTTATTAGGAGGAGGTACAGGATGTTGGGGAGGAAAATGTGAAAATGGGTGGAGTATGGTTAAAATAATTAAGTTGGTAGAAATATTGGATTGGATGGTTGGGATAGGGGGTGTGGCTTATGGAAGTATATGTGCAGGACCCCTGAAGGTGGGTGGAAATTGGGGGTTGGGTAGGGTGGCGGAGTGAGCCCACAGGGCGAACGGAGCGGGCAGACAAGATAAGTAGGAAGCTGAGTGAGAACAATCAGTGGAAGTCTGACTGTTTTCGGTGAGTGTGGGTGGAGATAAGCAAAGAGAAAAATAAATGTGGTTGTAATAGTGGAGGGAGTAGTAAATTGTGTAACAGAGACTTGGAAGGGGTAGAGTGGGACTGCAATATAGCAAAAAAAAAAGTAATGTTTCTGAGCTAAGGTCTAGGGCAGAAGGAGCAGTATAAAGGAAGGTGAAACGAGGTGAGGGCACTATCTAGAAGACAGACCCTATATTGCAGCAGTAGCTCCTGAAAGTAGAATAGCAGTCAGGGACTGGGGGGACAAGCTTGGAGATAATTAAGGGGAAATGCAGGAAGGAAAAAAGTGGGGACTAGAGAGTACAAAGGGGTAAGGCTGCTGGCTATCCAGGCAAGAAGGCATGCTAAGACACAAGGTATTAGGTTAAGCTATATAGCTGTTACAGGCACTTTATAGCAGAACACATAGTTTCTGGTCCTTTGAGGAATTGAGGTTCAGGGAGATCTTTAGGTCCTATTTCTGGTGTTAGGGATGAGACAGCTGGAAATTGATTTGGGTTATGGTTCGAGGTCAGCAAGCAGGGCACAAAACTCCCACTCAGGTACAGGGATCTCAGGATGGAGAGCTGGGTTTATAGAGTAAGAGACAAAAAGAAAAAAAGACACAATGTGATTAAAGGAAAAAATTAAAACAGTATATGAATAAGTGTGCAACTAAATTTGGTGCTCTGCAGATTAGAAATGTGAGTAAATGCAAATTTAAAATCAGATTAGCATTTCCTAGGAAGTATTGAACTTAATAAGTCTATTAATGTATATTATTGGCTAGTGTTTAGACCATTTGAGCAGACAGAGCTAATAGTAGAACAGCACAAGCACACAGTGGTTTAATAGTTCTCTAGGTAGGGGTAAACAGTACTATAATGCTATCTTACAGATAATCAGCCATACCATAGTTAAAATGTAGCAATAAGGACTCTTAACTGGGTAGAATTACAGTTCAAGGTGGGGAACACAAGTACATAAGCCAGATATGCTGAGAGTTTTACAAGGAAAAACAAGAAAAAATCATTTAAGCAAACTGGGTAACAAATAGATGTTTAAACAGTACAGATAAAGCCAGGTAGATACAGCGTTAATACAGTACTCAGAGGGCCATACACTATAACAACTGTCAACTTATGGGCTGCTCATTAAAACGCTAATATTGTAGGGCTAGTGAGGAGCTTATCATTCAGTTTTCCAAAAAGGAAAAGGCTACAGATAAGCTTTTTTGTACAATTGCTGAAACTGGGTACTAAAACTTAGGGTGGGAATATGTTCTAAACACCTATCGAGTTGCTACATATTGTTAAACAGAAAGGCGGAAAAAAAAAATAAAAAACTAAAACAGCAAAGTTAAGTCAAAAGATATATGTTATCTAACTTACCTGTTTCCTTACTAGTTAAACCACAAATCAGCATGTAAGTAGCATGTGTGCTTTCCGTATTTAACACGCTACCTACCACTGGTGAATCCGTTGTAAAAACCTCCAGTTCTATCTATAACACAGTGTAAACACACCCGGTGACTCAGCGCTAATCTACTATGGTTTTATCTGTTCACAGAAACCAAATAGACATCCCATTCATCATAGGGAAACCTTCTTGTTTTTATTTATTAAGTTGCATCAGTTAGAAGTGTCTAGATTTAGCGCTAAGCTGATTTGGCTAATTAAGTACAAACCAGGTTGGTAGACACTATATATAGAAAGCACTGATCGAAAACATCGACGTTTTCAAGTAAAAAAGAACCAGGTCACAAATTAATACATCAGCAAAGCCCTACAATTTAATAAAATAGCATTCCTAATTTGCTAAGCTAATAAGGCACTTTAGAGCAAACCAGGCTAGTAAACACTCTATATTTAAAGCACTAAGCCACAATTAGCATTTCCCAGTAAAAGGAACCAGGTCGCATAAATATAATGGCGAAACGCTAACAAGTTATTAAAAATAGCATTTCTGGTTGAAATAGAACCAGGTCACATAAAGTAACAGTAACAAAATCTTACAGGGCAACAAATAGTGTGTTGCAGTTCCACGTGCACATAGCATATAAGTAGTTCAATTTGAGTACGGCTCGCAATGCAGAAATCAATCATTTAGAGCATTTTCTGTTCCAACAAGCTATTTACGTTTCTCCAAAAGTCCAATATGTCCACCAATAGAAGAAACAGGGACCTAAATCTTCATCCACAGATGAATAAAAATGGATAGGCATATAACCCAGTACATCTAAAATTTCTAGAATAAACTTCCTTTGCATGCTAAGCAGTGTAACTCACTATCTTCCATTAATCCTCAGGCAGGGGAATATTCCGCTTCCCCAGGAATTGTGTCATCATAGAGTTAGTATATATAATTAGCAGGGAAGGTGCAGAGAGCATGCTTCTCTGCAAAATACAGTGTTTAAAGTTGCAGGCAGTGAGGATCTTCCTTGGCATATGCATACTAGGAAGATGAGGTTTCAATTTTCAATGAAGAGTGGTTTGCCTTCAGGATGTCGATCTGAGTGTTAGTCGACTAATTGAGGGTAAGTAATATATATCTGTGCATGCATGTGTGTGTGTGTGTGTGTGTGTGTGTGTGTGTGTGTGTACACACACACACACACACACACACATACATATATATATATATATATATATATATATATATATATATATATATATATAAAATTTGCAGTTCCTTGACAAAGTGAATTAAGTCGAAATACAGTCATGTGCACATGTGCAGTGATTTATTCATCAAACACTGAAGATATTGGATGTAGGAAGATCTAATGCATATGAGCAAGGGAAGCATGTGTTTGGGATACTATTACCTAAACTTTTAGACATACTGAAGGTTTCAGCATTGGGGGTCGGATTGTTTGCGTGAGTGTTTACAGATTGGCATATCGGTAGATTAAAGGCTAAGCAAGGGGATAGATTTAGTTTGTGTTGGTGTTATGTGTGCATGTCTTATGTTGTGGTAATGCTACAGAAAAGGTTTTTCTAAGGTAAGGTTAAGGTTAAAGTTTGGTGCAGGGGTTCCTAACCTTGAACCTTACTTTAGGAAAAACTTCCCCATAACTCTTAAACGATTCAGACATATTAGTTATGAATGTCTGGAGGGGTTTTGGGGATCATATCACAACAGAAAAAAATGTTTGTTTCCTTTCATGATCTGTTTTTTTTTTTTTGTTTTTTTTTATATATCTTCACGTTTCCGTTATTTTGATTTTCAAAATTTTCTTAAATTTTCCAATATATTGATTTTTAAAATGCCAGCATCAATCATCTGCGGTTCAATGCTTATGTAATTTGATAAATTAACATACACTTATATAGCTATAGATGGATATAGTTAAGATTTAAAGAATGACATTTGTTTACCATTCATTAATTATAAACTGATGATAGTACTAACTATTCATTCTAATCGTGCAGCTTGTATTGCTTGATCAAAGTATTTTTGTTATTGTTTATTGTGTAAACATATCACACTGTACAAAGCTTTTTTGGGCAGGTTTGCTTAATGTAATATTGTTTCTGATTCAGAAACAGGTGTAGTGCCAAAAAGATAAGAAGGTGCAGTCTGTACAGCTACACTGATTTTAGCAATAAAGGCATGGCTTATGCAAATTAGCCACATGCACTTCCCCAGAACTTTTTACCAGGATCAGAATAGCATGATAGCATGGTAGATTGATTCAAAAACAGCTTGACTGCGCTACTTGGGAAGAGAAGTTAAAAAAATCCACAGAGCTTTTCATGACATACAGACATTCAGTCCAGTGGAAGAATCAGGGCTTTTTGACCCACTGCAGGTGCTTTGTTTGTGTATTTATAAGTGTATGTACAAATATGAGTGTGCGATTCTATGTCTGCATGTGTGTGTTTGTGAGTGTGTATGTGTGTGTGTGTGTTCATTTGTAGGCACCTGTGAAACATGATAATAAGCTATTGAGTAGTTTTATGTGACTTTATCATGTCTGAATGACAGTATGTTGCCATGGTATTGTTGGGGGCTCTGAGTTACCCATATAGCCCTGTTGACAAATATGCTCTTTGAATCCCAGGGATAGTTTTGTAATATGCAAAGCTTTGCTTATTTTTGGCTTCTTGCCTTAATGGCCCTGGTTGTTCCTGACCTTGGAGTCTTTTCTGAGAAGACTCCAAGCCTACATAAACTACGAGCACTGCTACTGATTCCCTGCTGGAGGAGGAAAGTAAACCTATATTTTCTTGTCTGTGAGCTGCTTAAACTAATAGAGCTTTCTGTTTTACCTGCTCCATTTTGTTTTCTGTTTTAAAAAATCTGCTTGGCCTGCTGTTTTTGTTCTATGTGAGAAACATTCACTTAAATTATCTAGGCTGCACATTTCAAATATTTTTTCCATTGGTTAAATAATTTCTTGAGTGATTGTTAAATACACAGTGAATTCAATGAATTTCAGGGTCATTATCTTTTCTGAAAAGACTCCAAGCCTGCATAAGCTACAAGCACTGCTGGGGATTCCCTGCTAATTATTTTTCCCATGCACCCTCCCTTTCCGTGATCTGTTTTTTAAACCTGTTGATTTTAAGCTGCCCACCCTTACTGTAAATTGAGCTTTATAAGCTCTTTCCTTTCTACACTTCTGTTAATATCTTATTTATTTGCCTTTCCTTGTACTTATTTCAAAAATAAGTACATTTTACCCCTCATTATCTGTTCAGCTGAGTTACTTGTCCTGCATTCATTATTTATCTAGCTGATGGATAAAGTAGTGTATTTTTACACTCTACCAAGCAATTTTCTGTGTTTTTCCATCAAGAGGTCAGTGGATTTTCCATCTAGTGCAATGGGTGGTAGTCTGTTCTCTTTAGGTAGGGGAAACACTTGAGTTTTCTGTATGTTATTTTATTGGCTGAAGAGCTTATTAATCAGTTTATCTTGTTTTTAATGCGTTTATAAATTCTGCACAATTGAATGGCTCTTGGCTAATTTCTACAAAGCAAAGTGCTTTTATTGACTAATCACACTTATAAGCTATGTAAAGTACACTGCTCTACCTGTATACTTATTTTGTTTGTGGTAGTATTTCATATTTTTAAGTTTGTTTGTGGTAGCATTTCACTCTGGACACTCCTTTACTGTGCTTTTACATTAGAAGGACTGGGAGTATTCATCTAGCAGCAGTAGGTGTTTGCTTGGTCTATTTTAGTTGAGAAGCACACAAAAGGGATCTAAGTTCATAGGTTCATAGGTTCATAGGTAGGTACTAGGCTATTGGCCCAAGGGCCTACGTAAGCCTAGCCAACAAGGTTCCTTGGCTTATGCCACCCAAGAAAGTTATTTTCCTGTGCCACTGTCAAGCAGAGACACAGAAGAGATCCCCGGGGTTTATTTCCTATTTCCCATCCACTCATCAAGATTTTTCTTGAAGAGTACAAATGAATAACTTTACTTGACATAGATGGGTAGCCTGTTCCAGAGTATAGGAAGTCTCTGGGACAGGAATCAATCCCTCCAGCATGTCCTGTTTATTGTGGTGACAAGGTTAAGGTTCCTAGAGCATGTAGCTTGGAAGGATTGGGATTTCTTTAGGTGTAGCATGTCCAACAGCTCTGGGTTTGACATAGCTTTATATGTTAGGCAGAGATCACCTCGGAGTACGTGATATGCTATGGAGTGAAGCTGGGTTTTTTTGAGGCGGTCAGTGTAGGGCATTTGTTTGAGGCCAGTAATCCTTTTTGTGAGGTACTTCTGTGGCCTTTCCAGCTGCTGCAGATGTCTTGTGAAGTACATTCCAAAAGGGGCGTTGTACTCTATAATTGGTCTAATGAGTGTCAAGTAGAGTGTAGTGCAGTCATTAAATTAGCCAGAGGGCTGAGAGTCAGTTTTCTGTGTTTCCAGTGCTGGTATATATTTGACACATTTGCACAGAGATGTTCACTGTGCCAGTGCCCTGTACAGATGCAAACATCTTGAAATATTGCTTATTTTCATTATACTGTGAAATTTACTGTGCTAGTTATGCTATTATAACACCCAGGACTATTGCTGCTTAGGGAGCATCTGATTTGGCACTGAGCAGCATCGCTGATGAGGTTAGCTGCAGATTACAGTAAGTAAGCACCCTTCTCTTATCTGGTTACAAACATCATCCAACTCTATCCTTTCAAGTACACACTAGGACCTGCAAATATGAATGGACACTTTCCTGCTATCACTGTATCCATCTTGGTGGACATGGGTATTCTGTGGCAATGTAACAATTGCCTTATGTACAACAGCAACCACTTAATTCTCAAACAGACAAATACAATATGTGAGAGCTGTAGTTACACATTGGCGTTGGAGGCTAGACTCTCAAATACAGACATAAAAGGCAACAAACAGGTTGTCAGCAACAAAAACATATCACTCACCACACCCACAAAGGACCACACACACAGACACACATATGCAGAGGTGCTAACATGTAATTTACCAAAACCTCAAAGGCCTCTCAGGTGCAGTCCTCAGAAACTTCACATGTACACAAACAAGACAATTCCCATCACAACACATAAAGCCACATCTTTTTTTATCTCAGCTACCAAGCCTATAAGGCAAAACACTCCATGATCCAATATTCTGATCATAGGAGACTCCATTGTGATACCCACTGACGTCCCTCTTACCAGGCTGGATAAGGAGAAGGTTACAGTTAGTTGCCTGTTAGGGTCTAGGATTCACCATCTCACACAAGCACTCTGGTCACTTACCCCTAAGTAACAGTATGACTCAGTCATAGTCCATGTGGGCATGAATGACCTGAGATGTACCACCTTGGACTATATGAAAATAGACATGATTGTGCTCTCAGAATATGTGTCACAGGCAGGTGTGAATGTAGCATTGAACAGCATGCTACCATCTCTAAGGATAATGCCACAATACCAACAGAAAATGACTGACGTTAAGAATTGGATTTGCTACTGGTGCCATTCCCAAGGGGTCCAATACTTGTCAGCCTGAGAGAACATGATTGATAGACCACTCTGCCTTGTCAGGGATGGTCTTCACATGTCACCTCTAGGCTTTTGGATATTGGCCAAAACATTATCCACCCCAAGTGATCATTTTAGGCATTGTCAAATAGGCAAACCTTCCAACATAACAAAAGCTATTCAGGAGAAGCTAAAGGTTTTACTGCTCAGTGCTTGGAGCCTCAACAAGAAGCTGAACTCTCTGGAAACTCTCCTCACCCTGGAGAATAATGATGCCTGTTCAGTAACTGTAACATGGTTTAAAGCCATGGAAAGCACTCCAGCAGTGGATGGCTATAATGCTTTTATACATTCCAACCACCCACTGAACATGAGAGAATTAAAGGTGGAGGTGTATCTATCTGCAAAGGATAAGGACAGCTCAAGCCTGATCAAACAATATGTGCTACTCCATCTCCAACTAACTATGGGAAAATCCATTACCATATTCTTGCTGGCTACCGGTCCCCCACTATGAACCAGGAAACCCATACATCATACCTAATGTTACTAGGTCACTCACCATCCAACCCAGTACCATACTCATGGGTGATTTTAACTACCCCTCCATTAATTAGGAGGCATACATGACCACTAACATGCAGGGCTAAAGATTTCCTGACTTTGAAATTCAAATGCCATAGAGCAGCTAGTCTGCACTCCTACCAGGGGATCAAATATCCTAGATCTTGCACTCATAAATTTGAGAGATTACTGAACCCCCTAGTGCTATGTCCTCACTAGTTAGATCAGCTCACAAATAGGTCTCCTTTAAAGTAAAGGTAAAATTAGTCCCCCCACCTAACCCCAAAAACTTTAAGAACTTCTCTAAGGTAAATTTTCCCCCTTTTAAGGGATGGCATAGCTAGTTTCCAAGCTCCCCCCAAATCCAGAAAACAAAGAAACCTATGCAAAAATAATCTACACTGGTGGACCCCTAGTATTAATAGGTTGTACAACAAAAGAAAAAAGATACTTTTAGAAGTAAGAGGGAATGTGGACAACAGAGAAATAAGTCCCTCATTAATCTAATCAAGTGTGAAGTCTCTGAAAAAAGACTTTGAGGTAACAATAGCCTTCAAAGCTAAGGATAACCTTAAGACATTTTTCAGTTATGCCCATAATCTTAAGGACAACACCCCAAAATGTGCAGAATCATTTGTAGATAGTATCCCCTATCATCAGCCAGAAGACATAGCAAATCTTCTGTCTGACAAACTCAACTCAAAATTCAGCTCCCCATCACCCCCAGTTCTCCCCCAAAAAATACCCTCCACCACTCCACTGCCAATTATCACAGAAAAACACATTACCGCTACAGTTTCTAAAGCTAAAAACATGGCTTCAATGGGGCCTGACATTATACCAGGTTGCCCCTTAAACAGCTTAAATCAGGGCTTATCAGGTTCATTAGGATTTCTATTTAAATACAGCCTCCAGACTGGCTTTGTCCTGATAGAGTCGAGGACAACAACAGTCATCCCTCTGCAAAAAGGGGGACCATCTACTGACCCAGGAAATTACAGACCCATAATTTTGACTATGGTTATATGTAAGGCCATGGAAAGAATAATCATGAACATGATAAATAATGACATAGGAGCGCTCCAAACACTGGAACCGACCCAATTTGGCTTTGTCAAAGGAAGGTCATGCCTTCTGAACCTGGTGTATTTCCTTGAAAAAGGCACTAAGGCCTACAATGAGGGTAAAACAGATCATACCACCTATGTCAGCCTGGCCAATGCATTTGACACAATTCCCCACAGAGGGATGACTGTTGTTGTCCTCCACTCTATTGGAACAATAACTGGGCATAAATCCCTATGTCACCAGGTGGACAGCCAGTTGGCTCATGGACAAGGCACATATGGTTAAAGTGGGTGAATCCAGATCCAGCAAGAGGTCAGTTACTAGTGGTGTGGTACAGGACTCAGCACTGGGACCACTCCTGCTCAGAATATGATTCTTTGAAGTCAAGGCAAATGTGGAAGGCTTCTGCATGACAAAGCCTGCCGATAACTGCAAACTGAGGGCAATCATTGAATCTCCCAGTGATGCAGATATCCTTCAGGAGGGTCTAGATCTGACAAATAATTGGTGCCAGAATCATGGCCTAAAACTAAATACAAAGAAATGCATTATCATACCATTTTGGAAGTCAAATAACCCTGTAAATTGCAATATCAATAGCACACCCCCTAGACTGGGCACAGAGTTGAGAGATCAAGAATCTCAATGGATAGGCACAAATCCATGTCATCCTTTTGCCTCTAGGGGCCATATATTGGGAAAAATTGGATTATATTTTCTAGTCTTGTAAGTGCCCTTAATCCAGTAGCCTAGTAATCTCCTATGAATCTATAAAAAGAGCCTTTGCACCAGTGTAACAGTCTGGTTAACAAATGGTAAGTAACTAAGTAAATAAAAATAAATGCATGAATACATAAATAATGTTTGGACATTTGTCCCCTATTATTTTGGGATTTGTCCCTGATTCTTGCACAAAGATGTTGAAAGGTATGTTTCTTCTGCTAATGCAATTCATTTGGATAATAAAAAATTTCCTTGCCATAATATTTCAAAGAAAGTACATTAAAGAAGTGGCAAATATTAAAATATATAGAATTTAAATATTGCTAGTTTAACTGTTATTGTAAAGTCAAAATAATGGAAGAAACTTGTGCATGGAGCACCAGAATTATGCTCCAAAATATGGGAAAAGACAAGCTTGTTAAGCACATTTGTGACATTAGTCAAGTACTTAACAAGATTAACTGTGTTAAGATCCTTACTAACGTTAGAACATCAACATTAAGCTGGCAACCACCAAAAACAGCTGAAGGACTCACAGGGATGATTATTATGTAAAAAAAAAACACTTCATTTGGCTTTTTTTTTTGCCAAATGAAGTGCCTAATATGTTTTAAAGAATGTTGCTCCTCCTGCTACTGTTCTGCGGTGACCAAACTTTGTGTGGCAGTTGTAAGTGTTTACAACTTTTGTTTAGCACTTCTACACTTTTGTCTTTAATCACTATAGTAAAGCAGGTTTAAGCTCCATGGACCACAAAGAATGATGATTTCAGTCTGTCTGATCATAAACTTGCTTGTTATCTGTGTTCTCATCATGGATGTTAATAATCACATCTCACACTTAACTTTCAAGGTATATGTCTTAACATACTTGTCTTGATCACATAAGAAGCTATTTTAAAATAAAAAAATAAATTGCTTAAACACCACTGTATTTCTTCATACTCAGGTGACTTTATTCTTAGTGCATAGTGATCTTATGACATAATAAGTGGCTGAATTTCTTTGTGTCTGCATGACAAATGCTTGGTATTGCAGCACCATGGGTGCATACCATGCATGCATGAGTAGATTCAGCTGCAGGAGTATAAATAAACCCTCATTATCATTTACAACACTAGATGAGTTAAAAGCATTTCATAGCAGGTGTACCGAAGAGGGAAGATGTTGTGATTTATACATTAAGCAACTAAGATCATAGGGGCAGAGTCCCATTAAGGCATTGTATGATCCTAATAAACAAATGCAGGAGGGCCCACAGGTTGAAAACAGCTCAGGGACAACATACACTTAATCCACTACTGCCCAAGGAAGCTCCACCCAACCAGTGGAGGAGGTAATGTCTGACTCCCTCAGCCTTCTAGCCCTACCATATTTGACAAGGAAGGGCCTACCACCAGTGGTGGTATTGCTGCTCCCTTTCACTGTGCTTCTTCTGCCTGTGAATATGATGAAGACTGAACCCTGGCTGTCCTCTGGCCTGTGTGGGTATGGTAATATCTGATGTATATTATGACTAAAAAGTGCATTGCAATGCAAAACCTGTGTGTGTCAATGCAGGGTTAAGTTTTATTCTGTGTTTTTCATATCATGGCCCATAGTCATTGTCAACCCACAGCTTCTTTGCCAGTACCGCAATTAATTTTACCTGCATCTGGCTCACATGAGCACTCACTGCAACTTGTTCTTCTGACAGCTGCTCACCAAGTGCCACATGATATCTCTGTACACTCAGTAGCAGTTGACTATGCCTCACAGGTATGTCTGGCAATGCCATGGTGTCCTTGTGTTGTTAACAGATATTGTAGAAGCATGTTATGAAGCATGTAACACACCGCAAATAACTTTCTGCTGCAGGTTTACAGATCATGTCATATTGTACCACCAGATGCATCTATGCAGTAAGAGGCCTTCAGCTGTTCAAGCACATATTCAATGAAGTTACATGGCAACAACATTGTGGTACTACACATTATTTTTGCCATGATCTGTGGGTTGCAGATGGGGGTCATCAGTCATAGTTCAAAGACATATCTAGTGTCAGTTGTCACACAGGACAGTAAATGCCATTATGAGTGATCTGCTATCTCTGTTCATATGACCAAACTATTGTGGACTATATTTGTGGCAATATGTGCACCTACCAACTAGATGACCATTGGGAAGTTATCCAGCAGAAAACTGTGGTATAGGCCATATGTATGTTAAATAAAGAAATCACGGGAACTACCTTGATACACACAGACATATTGCATCTAATAACCTGTGCAGTGCACACTACATAGCACCTGCCACAGTAGCCACTCCAGATGATATACTAGATGCTATGTAGAGCAAATAGGGCTTTGAGGGCAATGTGTATGCTGTCAGGGATCTCTGGGAACTAAGGGAAGTGAGCTTTGTTATAGACTACCCACATAGTCTGTGAAAAACAAATATTCTCCTCCAAAAGATGCATTATCGAGCCAAGAAGCTTACATAGGATTTATGAGGTCAACAGCTGAAAAAATCCAACTGTATCCCCTGTCAGCCACTGAAAGACCCACATACCAAGGACAGTTTATGGTACACAAACCTGTGTTTACTGAGATTGGCAGTCTATGCATCTTCTTTGATTCCATTAGAGGATCATGCATGTCTATTAGGTCCCATATGATATCCCATATGATATCTCTGTCCACTCAGTAGCAGGTAACTGTGTCCCAGTTGTGTAACTGATGACAAATCAGCTGCTAATAGATTTTTCTACTATGCAGGGTTCAGCATTGTGCAACACCATGGCTGCTGATCAGCTAAAGCAGATGCTACTTATCTTATCAATAAACCTGTACACAAAAAAACTGATGGTGTGCAGAATAGTTGATGACCATCATTCATCACATACAATTTATATGTTCCTGAACCACATCGCCATGTTTCATTTCATTGTTTGCATACTTGATGCTTCCATTACAGTATATCAGCATTCGCACCTGATAGAACTTCTGTTGATCTGCTACTGCAATGGGAATGCTACGTATATCTATGAATTGTCCCTTCCTTGTGCATCACTTCTCACCATGCTATTTTGCTTACTGCAACGTGATATTTATTTCTGATTACCTCTTGCATCTGTTTCCTGACATTGCTGTATTTTTATACACTGCTTTTATTTTAGACAATTTATATTGTTTTACACTGTAACTCACAGAATTAGGTAGCATCTTGCACACATATTTGCTCTTTTATATCCTTATTCTTTTACAATCTAGCAGATGCAGGTGAATCATGAAGTTCTCATACGTTTCTCTGGAATTAATAACATAAATACTGTTTACTGTATATACTACATTCCCATGGTCTCCATGAACAACTGACTAAGCTCAGTCTGTTTGTGTTACCTTACCATTTAACTAGCAAATAATACCTAGCTATGAATGTTTTCTGAGAAACAAGCAATGGACTGTGCTGTCTAGTGGAAGGTGTTATGAATGGATTATAGTTAACTGCTAATTCTGCTGTATCTTTCAGAATTATCAGATGTTCCATCCCCGGTGATGAAAGGCAAACGTAAGTAATCTAGTGCAGTCATTACTGACACTTCTCTTCTTTTCCTTTTTTATTATTACTATTATTATTACTATTATTACTACTACTATTATTACTATTATTATTACTATTATTACTACTATTATTATTACTATTATTATTACTATTATTACTACTATTGTTATTACTATTATTATTACTATTATTATTACTATTATTACTACTATTATTATTATTCTCTAAATACTGTGTCATAAATAGGTACAATTATATGTAAATGATTCTCGAACACTTCAAAAAGGCTTATTATTTAATTATAGCACTGCCTGATTGTATGGTTCATACAAGACAGATAATTAAAAACTTAAAAAGAAATAAGATAATACCATTGTTGGTAAGAATTTTCCAGGTATGTGAAATCCAACTGCCTCCTTGTCTACTTTAGCCTTTAGTATGCTGGTAGGGTTTTGTATTTTAGTCCAATGATTTTTTTTTAGTTACATGACCTCTTACTATCATAGCAGATAACTGATATAAGAGCTTGTAAATTAAAAGTATTTTTGTATAGGCGTTAGTATGTGTTGTTATTCATAAAATGTACACAGCAAGAATGATATATAAATAGTATTTGTATGTCTGCGATGTTTGCTTTCCCCTTTCAGTGTAATGTGACATCACTATGAATTTCTAATTCAGGGTTATCACTGTTGCATGAATTTGCCTGTTAAACAGGAAACACCACTTGGCCAATAAAATGTAACTTTTTTCGGTTCAAAACTGATAAAGAAAGTGACAGGGTCAAGTTTGCCTTTATCTATTAAACACGCAGTGTGCATACAGCAAAAGTAATTTACAGCCCACTGCATTTTGTGAGTTTAACTGCAGTCAGTATGGATGCATGCAAAACTTTTTTTTTCTGTTCCTATTTGTCCTGTTCATAATTATTTTTGGTAGATACTAGGCAATCAGTCATCTGAGCATTAGCAGCTTAGCAGAGAACACCCAACATCAACAGCTACTGACTGACTCAAAGGGCCATCACATAAAATGAAGAGAATCTGTTAAAGGCATTACATTGTTATTTTGTTTTTCTCTGTATTGGAGCTTTTCTCCCCAGGCCTCCACTGAAAATGGTCTCTTCTCTGCCCAGTGAAATTTCTTGGTAAATAAATAAATAAATAAATAAAGGCATTCTTAGTGCTATGCATGCAAGCACTTATGGCACAATTATTTTGATAGGGTGTAGCTTTTGTTCCTATGCAATCATTTCCTCAAAACACAAATATAGTACCATTGCTAAGTATTGATTATACCTTAGAGTGCTTCTAGAAAAGTGGCGTGTAGTGAGTGAAAAGCAAATGCTTCATTTAGGTTGCAAACTTGTTTATTCTTTGTACTATGGGCCATACTGTATAATACAACATTACAGAATGCTGTATACCAAATTGCTGTCTCTATTTTCAATTCTGGTGCATATCACAAAATATGGTTTAGACATAAACTCTGTACAAATAAGTAAAATGTTTTCTGTTCTATTTTATTGTGTTTTTAACTCTTAACTGGCAAATGGGTATTTGGATTTATTGACTACATTGCTATCTAAAGGAGAAAGGAAAGGAGCAAAAGTGATATACATGAGGGTTATAAACAGAATCATACATCTGACAGTACCTAATCAGTGTGATATGCATAAAAATGAATGGTGCATAGTGCAAGAAGTCAATAAGTTATGCATTTTATTTCAGTGGTATTATTGCATTGTATGAAATATACCATAGAAAACCATGAAAAAATATGGCATTGTGTCTGCTAAGTGTTCACAGAGAACCAGGCTGTATGACCTGCAAATGTGTAACACTTATGGCTCCAGTAAGCAGGATGCATGATAAGTAAAAGACTCACAACACAAATTATTATATACTTTGTAATACTTACAACAGGAGAGTTAAACTGCATGAGAGGAATCACACTCTGTCATGCAAGCTTTTAGTGGTCTTAGCACTGAGAATACTCACCTATAACTGCTGCAGGATATGAAGAAAGGCAGTGCCCATGTTTAAGTGGCTTACCTCCTATGGACATGCACACACACACACACACACACATGTATATATATATATATATATATATACAGATTCTGCTCTGCCTCTCATTTGGGCCTTATATTCTACACACAGACATTGTTAATTTTTCCTATCATTACATATACCAGAGTGTCCCTCATAGCATGGGTTTATCTCATTTAGTCATACACTGAGGTAGATACTCTTCTTTCATTGCCTTATATAATGTAACTAAATGGTTCTAAACTCTGTAGTCTATGATCATGAGACACATTGCCCACGTCAGCAATTAATTTTGTCCATTGCCTCTGTAAAATTTCAAGAGTCACAGTACTGTGTTTGTATAATATTGTATGATAGCCCAATCTGGGTCTAATCAAATTATTGATAAGATTTGTTGATTTAGATTTGAAGTGATTTGTAATACACCAATCCTCTGAATCATGCTGCTTAACTCTAAACTAAATTTTGAGTCCACAACAGTGTTTAATTCCCTATATATATCTTCACCATTGGCGATTTAATTCCACTACTGAAAACTTAGTATTATGCCTGATATTGCTTACATGGATCAAAGTACTCTTTATAGCATTAATCCACAAATGTTTACATTTAGACCAGTCACATATACCAGCCAACAACTTCTAAAACTTTATCATGTCCTCTACATCTGTTACCGTTGTGGCCACCTTAATATCATCAGGTCATTTAGCTTCTGAGAACATGTAGCCATCCATCCATCCATCCAGCCAGCCATCCAGCCATCCATCCATCCAGCCAGCCATCCATTCACAACTCCTTCATTCCTATTTTTTCACATGCCATCAGCTTAGGTTTATAAATATTACTTGTATATTAATGAAAGAAGTTATGGACCAAGCCAATGATCCTATGGCACACCTAAACTAAGATGTTTATATATGCTAAAATAATTATTTAGATAGATCATTCTTGTTCTGTTTCTTATCCACTTTTGTGGATCCGTCATGTTTTTATTTCATTACCAAAGTTTTGAAGATGGAATGATTTGCTTCATCAAAGGCCCTACTCATGTGAGAACATAACCACAATATTTAAGCTGGCATTCACAGCTTGAGAACTGTAATCCCAAGAATATACTGGGTTTGAGGATTTAAAATGACCTTTTGCAAATGCAAACTACAAAAGATAATTGTTTTTTTGTTAGACAACTCACTCAACTAGAAACACAGTATCCTCTCACTATGTCTATTAAGATTGCTTAAACATCCTACTCAAAGTATAATAGCATAGTATAAAAAATCATAGCTCAGGCAGGTATATCATTTGTTAGAGTTTGCTGTTTTCTATCAAGTGATTTTCACATAAAAATCTAGGTAATGATAAAGAACATTTATTTTTTACAAGTCAAGTAAAGGGAAATTTCCTTTTGGCTAGTTTGTTCTTACTAGTTGTGTGAGTTGATAATCGACTCTGTTTTCTGACACAATTTCATGTTCTCAAGTTATTACTTCTTTCCATTTGGCATTTTGTCGCAAAACTTTCATGTCATAAAATTATCTAGATATCAACTAGGGTACTTTACAAGGAAAGTAGCTTGAAATGAATTTTTCTTATTAATTACAAATTTAAAAAATATTTAGTATGTCCAAATGCTACTGCGTGTGCTTGGAACAAATGCATTTTGTGACGACTTTCAGAGTGTTGGAGCACTAATGAAAATTGCAAGGAAGAACAAAAGACTGTAAATGCAGGAGACTAAATACTGTTCTGAAAGCATACAAAGATGCAATGAATTAGAAAGCTATTTCATTTTATGATTCTTCTGCAAGATAACCAGTCACACTATAAAAAACAAATTCATCATTATGTCACTTCTGACTGTCATTTTGAAAAGACTGGACATGCAGGTGCATAGGTCAGCTAATAAAGCATATAATTTTGATAAGATATGCTGTTTTATCACACTGTCAATAATTTCCTATTTTGCATTATTGCTTATGTAAAATAAAATGTTATGATTTCCAAAAATCAATGGTGTTGCATATGATCTTCAAAAAAGGCATATAGATTTATAACTTTAGAAAATGTTGTTTCCTCCCAGTAAAACAGGTTTTATTCATGACTGACTTCCAGTTATTTGGCATACTTATTTTTGATACATAAAATATATAAGTTAATATCCATGCTATCTCAGGTTTTAACTGTTTAATTTCAGCATTAAGAGATGCCATCATGCTTTACTCTTGGTTCTGTACTATAGGTACTATAAGTCCATTCACAAGAACTTACTAGGCTGCTGATCTGTGAGGATCGTAAGACATATAGCTTTACATTCCCATGGTACTTTTAGCAAACTATTTTACATACAGATAATTCAGAGATGGGATGATCAAGGCTATTTTGGGATATTTACATACTTCCCTATAATGGGAGACAAGGGTGTTGTACAGAGTGGAACTTGTGCTAATCCATCCATACATCCTTGTTTTATGTGGAATGGAAGACTGTTAAATAGAAGTGGTATTCTCTGTGATACAAACCTGTCCGTCCAACATGTTATATTTGTTATGCAAAAGAGAAAGAGATCCCTGCAGCAGGTGGTTATGATACCACTGGACCTGCAAATGAGTAATAGATCTGACAGAATGTCCTGTGTTGAAGCTCTGTATACAAGGCAGAAGTCACATCTCCATACTCTGTATGATAATGAGAAGAGATACAAAGCTTTGAGATGGTCTGCATAGTTTCTGTGATTTAGGCCTTTTTAAGTTTTTAGTGAGAAAGCCTCATGATCATTACATCTGTGACAAGTCTTTGGAAAAATAGATACCAAAAGGGACATTATACTCAATGATCAGCCTAATGAGTGTCAAGTGCAGTGGAACAATTACATCTTCAGATATGGATATAGTAACATTAGATTTACTCTGTGCAATGAAAAATGACTTCTTTACAGCAGTGGCATTTTGGTGATCAAAGGATTGCTCATTTTTGACATAGGTTCCCTGATCCCTAAGTACGGGGTCTATTTTCAGGAGTGTGTTGTCAAGTGCTAGAAAGGAAGTCATTGTTACTAAAGGATACAATTATAAACTTCTTGGCATTTATCTTTAGTCCATGTTTTTTGACATCAGCTATTTGTTTGGGGTAAGCTCTCTTGGAGAATCATAATGTTCCCTGGGGAGATTATAATATCACCAAGTTTGCATCATCTGCAGACTTGCTCAGTCACACACCTTTAACATTAGCTTTGACCTCCAAGAAGTAAATGCCAAAGTGAAGTGCCCCCAAGGACTCAACCCTGGGATATTCTGCCACTGACAGGTCTTTTGGGAGAGGTATAGCTACCCGCCCTAACTCCTGCGTTCTATTTATGAGACAGTTTGATATCCAATGAGTCATATATGTATTGGCATTTATCTGGCAGACTTTATCCAGGATACCTAGCATGGGATGGTGTCAAACTCCTCTATATGGTTTAAATATGTGGTATGCACTGTTTTGTCCTCATCCATTGCTTCAATAACTTTTTCAAAGAAGTCAGTCAGGTTAAGTAGGCAGAGTCTGCCCTTAACAAATCTAAACAGGGTTGGGTTGACAGTCTGTAGGTTACCTATATTCTTAGATATTATTTCTACAGTGATCCTTTACATAGCCTTACACATAAGACTCATGAGAGGTGTGAGTCTATAATTACCCAGGTCCATTGAAGCACCACTTTTATGCAAAGAAATAACTCTTGCTGTCCTCTGCTCATCCTGCATGAAGACTGTTTTGAGACTAATACTGAATAGCTTCTTTAGGGGATCAGGCAAGTCACTTTTCAGACTGACCAGTAGGCAGCATGGTATGTTATCTGGTCCTAAAGATGTAGCATTCTTGACCTTAGATAACACCTTGAGAATTTGTCCTTGGGTGGTTTGAGCATTATAAACCTTTAGATGGGCAGCAGCTTTTTCTATAACTTAATAATTGTCATGATCGTCTAAAGTCAGGAATTACCTTAAGCGGGTTAAATCCTTCAAACCTAGGATGAACCCAATAAAGTTCTAGATCTATCAATAAATGTACTTTTCACTGAATATGAACCAATGTGAAGGGTTTTGTCCTTTTTTCAGGAGAACACTGCCACATATTTTGTTTTATTTATACACACTAAAGAAAGCCCTGCCGCCATCTTCTTTATTGCCAAATTGATCTCATTGCCTAAGTGATATTAAGTCACTGAGTCCTATAGTCTACCACTGGATCATTAAGCTTTACCATCATTAGCAATTTAGGTTTTATATTGATCAGTATCTTTATTTAACAAAAACGCTGTGTTTTCTTTTCCTTTTTTCAAGTCATCAAAACTTTTGCAGTGTTGGTCTACCTTAACTTTTATCCTTGAACATGCCAAGAGTTAAACTGGTAAACATTGAGGGTTAACCAGCCAGTACCAACTGAATACACTACTCTTGTACTTGGACAAGTTTTTTTTTCTTTTTTTTTTCCATACTGAAAGTATTCTCGCCCCATCATTTCCATGTATAGCTTGTTTCCTACCATAAAACAAAATGTGAGACAGATATTCTTAGTACCCACTAAGTGTTTATTATTGAAAACCTTTCCCCAAAATATCGATATTTCTAATCACTACCTGCCATCATTGAAGTAGCTCTGGTATACTTTTCAGGCAGTTGTTCCTCTTTACTATCAGCCATACACTGAACCAACAGATGACTCAGAAAGACAGCAAGACTTGTCAATAATCATTCTCAAACAAACGTAAATTTCTTTATAAATGCTGCTACAGTAAACTCTCAGTTAACCAGAACTCTCAAGCAACAAGAAAAAAAAAAATCTAAGAAATACAGTACAAATTTCATGTGTTGCACTTTCTGTTCTCCACTGCCCCCACAGAAACATACCTTATGTTTTTAGAGTTTGAGTTTTAAAAAGGAAGACGGGAATAAATTCCCTCGGTTTACAATCAAAAGGGCAATTGGACTTTGTTCGAATTCCATATGTCCAATTGCTCAATTCAACAATTTGAAATAATGAAAAAAAAATGTTGAAATGCACAACAATGAATGCTAGTGTGCATTCGCTGTTGTGCATTTCAACATTTTGAATGTAGATCGCACTATACTGGGGATCAGAAATGTACCCTTTCCCTCACTGTAGTGCAGTCTCGGAGTTTGTATATATAAGTAGCAGGGGATGTGCTCTCCCCCCTGCAAAAGCATTTTGTTATTGTTGACCAAAAGTGTAGTATTTTCTGTAAAGTTGACATTTCGGAGATGTCGACTTTACTGAAATGCTACATTCTACATTTAGTTTGATCGTTCCTGTGATTTCCGAAATTTTGGTTCAGAAATCTGAACACTGACACAATATTGGTGCGATGATATGATAGTAAACCATTCCTCTCTCCCCAACCTAAGAACAAGTCAAACCAAACAAATAGTATAGGGTACAGTATTAGTCAGGCCTATTTTTAATAGTAACTCTCAAGCAAGCAGAAACTACAGTTAACCGGCATCTACCAATCCCCATGGGTGCTGGTTAACTGAGAGTTTACTCTATTTATTGTTTCATGCTTTTGTGACATTGATGTGGTAATGATAGTTGTTTTGCTTGAGATAAAATATACTACTGTACATCTACAGCTTTACACTTGATAAATTTAATACTATATTTCAGGTCCCATCTTCAGACCTTAAGATCCTTTCCAATGTACACAACTTTTTCTCTAGTGTGTTTTCATCTGCACTTCTATTAAACAACAATTTATAACCAGGAAACCAGGAAACAAAGAAAGATCTGGTAAGCATATAGAAAAGGCAGTGGGGATGTGGGTTTATGAGGAGGTTTGGTAGTAGTTAAAGATATAAATAGGGAGGGTATGATGACTAGATCTGTTGGAGCTATGGTAGGGATTTATTTATTTATTTTCATTTATTTTACATTTGTTGACTGGGATAGTCCGACTGGATGGATGTCCATTTTCAGCAGAGGCCCGGGGAGAAAAGCTCCAAGGGTAAGCAGATACAGCATTACATAATACCAGCATTACATATTACAGACTATTTACAGAGATTACATAAGTAAGCAAGTTGAACAAGTTCCACAGGTTACAGTTAATCCTGAGCACAAGTCAGGATTAAATTAAATTGCACAGTAAACTGGTTAACAGATTTTTACACATTCTAGAGAGAGTTAGCCAGGCTTGATACATTGACATAGCCAGTTAAGTGACAAATGTTGTTTGAGTCTAGTTTAAAATTGACCTAAGGTGGAAAGTAAGGTAATATCAGCTGGAAGAGAGTTCCAGGATCTACTTACAGAGTTTGCAAAGAGAGAATCACCGGCTGTGTTATTAATTTTGCTAGTCTGAATTACTAGTTTGTTAGAGGATCGAAGTGGTCTAGGATTGTTATAGGGGGTGATAATATTTTTAAGTGCAGGAGTATTGTCCGGATTATAGAGGATTTTATAGGCCATAATCAATTGGTTATACTGGATTAGGCTGGGTAGTTCAAGCCAACCAAGCTGATTTAGATTGATGCAATGATGTGTCCTAAAAGGCAGCCCAGTAGCAAACCTGGCAATGTGGTTGTAGCAAATTGAGAGTTTGTTAAGGACAGTCTTGTTTAAATTCGAGAATAGAGGGGATGCATAAAGAAGGGTTGAAAGAAGGTGAGAGTGAGCTATGGCAATTTTAGCTGGAGGGGTTAGGAAGGCTTTTATTCTGTAAAGTGACCTTAGTTTTTTATTGATGGTTTTGATAGTTTGGCTAACATGTAGGTCAAATTTTAGATTATTGTCTATGATGACACCTAATAGTTTTGTAGATGGGTCAGGGGAGATTATTGTGCCATCATTTGATTTTATGGTAAAGGTGAAAGCGGTAGACCTACGTGTTGGTGAAAATAACAGCATTTTAGTTTTTTTGGGATTTAGGATCAGACGATGTTCAGAAAGCCAGTTTTCTATTGTATTAAAGATGGTCTGGGTAGCTGACCATAACTCTACTGGAGATGTGGCTGAGCAAATCAGAGTAGAGTCATCAGCATATTGGATACAGCTGACTTTTGGGATGACAGTTTAAAGGTCGTTAATGAAGATGGAGAACAGCAAGGGCCCTAGTATAGGGCCTTGTGGTACTCCAACGGTGTTAGGTAGAAGGTTAGAGAGTTTGTTCTGCCAGAGGACAGCCTGCTGTCGACCATTCAAGTAGGATTGAAACCATTGGAGGGCTCCAGTGTCTAGACAGAATGTTTGCAGGGTGTGGATTAAAAGTTGGTGATCAACCATATCAAATGCCTTGGAAAGATCCAAAAAGAGGTCTGAGGATATATAATTATTGTTGCAATTATGGTTTATGGTGTTAGTAAAGGCTAGGAGGGCTGAAGTAGTGCTGTGATGAGGAAGGAAGCCATGCTGAGTGTCTACCATAAGGCGATTTCAGATTAGGTGGTGCATGAGTTGTCTATGAATACATTTTTCCATAATCTTTGCAAGTGGAGAGAGTATAGCTATTGGCCTATAATTGGAGAATTCAGTAGAGCTGCCTCCTTTGTGAAGTGGGATTACATAGGATATTTTCCAGATGGTGGGAATTTTAGCTTCTACTATGGTTCGATTGATTAGTATTGAGACGGGGTAAGCAATAGCATCAGCTGATTTTTGTAGGTACTCGGCAGGGAGTTGATCAGCAGAAAGTGTAGTGGGTTTTAATTTTTGATCAAGGTATGGATAAGTGAAGTGGTGACTGGTTGGAAGCTGAACGCAAGTAGGTTCCTAGGGGTGCTACTTTCAGGACCAGGGGAGCTAGGAGGTAGTTGGCTAGCTAGGGCTTGAATTGTCTCAGTAAAGAATTGGTTAAAACTATCAGAAACATTTTCAGGGGTTTTATCAATAGTAGTAGCAGGGATTGGGGTTGAAGTTTGTCCAGGATGTAGTAGATTATTTAAACCTGCCCAAAACTTCTGAGGGTTATTTTGATTTACTGTCTGTAAATTACAGTAGTATTGTTTTTTGTCTTGTAAAATTAATTTTTTTGGTTTCGTTCCTGGATTGCCTGTATTTAATGTGATCTTGAGGGTCTTTAGAAGAATGCCATAAAGCCCATGCTTTGTTTCTAAGGGTAATTTTGAGTTTAGACTCTATAGAAAACCATGGTGCAGTTTTTGCCTTGGTTCTCTTTGAACGAACAGGTGCATGCAAATCAAGGATCTCAAGGAATTTGTTGTTAAAGTATGTACTGCTTCCTCTAAGGGGAGGTGTTTTAGAATAGAGCAATTACATGAGTTTAGTTCTTGTTGGAATTTGGCAGGGTCAACGTTTTTATTGTTTCTAACCTTTCTAAGTAAGGGTTGTTGGGAATTAATGGTTTTGTGCTTAATTACATACGTGAGAAGGTGATCGCTTAGGCCATTAAGGAGGGTACCAGAGGTGTATAGTTGGTGAGGTATTGTTTATGAGTACCCAGTCAAGTATACTTTCTTTTTGGTTGGGTTTGGTGGGGATTGATGAAATTATAGGCCTAGTGTGAGATAGTTTGCAGCCTGCTGCTGGATTGTTGCTCTGCACATGAACCCAGGAGTCTCTGATATAGTTTCAGGTAGGATGGTCAGCTACTACTCTTAAAGATAACCCAGGAAGGGCTTAGGGGAATGACTGTTGCAAGCATAGGGGGCTCAAGTTGGTAAAATGTTAAAAGATACAGAATAGACAAAAACAAGACACAGTAGGACAAAGGTTGAAGATAAATGCTATTGATGTTGTAATCCTGATAAACACTAAAATAAAGAGAAAAGAGATAGGAGGAAAGGAAAGGCAAAATGCAATAGTGGTACACACAGTTACATAAAGAGGAATCCCAGGGTATTGATGATGAATAGGAAAAGATTAAAAACTTCTTTATTGTTTCAACGATATGTTGTTGCAGTCATTCAAACTTTAACTTCCAGTGTTTTTACTGTGTCAGTTACAGGTTCATAGGTTCCTAGTAGGTACTAGGCTATTGGCCCTAGGGCCTGTATAAGCCTGGCCAAAAAAGTACCCTGGCTTTTGCCACCCAAGAAAATGATTTTCCTGTGCTCCTGTCGAGCAAAGCCACAGAGGAGATCCCCGGGGTGAATTTCCTATTTCCCATCCAATCATCAAGATTTTTATTGAAGAGGGTTAATGAGGAGCTTTGTTTGATATAGATAGGTAGTTTGTTCCAGAGTATGGGAAGTCTCTAGGACAGGAATCTATCCCTCCAGCATGTTCTGTTTATTGTGGTGACAAGGTTGAGGTCCCTAGAGCATGTAGCTTGGAGGGATTGGGATTTCTTTAAGTGGTGCATGTCCAATAGCTCTGGGTTTGACATAGCTTTGTATGTTAAGCAGAGATCACCTCTGAGTAGGTGATATGAGATGGAGTAAAGCTGGAGTTTTTTGACACAGTCTGCGTAGGGCATCTGTTTGAGGCCGGTAATCCTCTTTGTGAGGTATTTCTGTGGCCTTTCCAGTTGTTGTAGATGTCTTGTGACGTACATACCAAAAGGGGCGTTGTACTCTATAATGGGTATAATGAGTGACGAGTAGAGGGGAACAATGACCTTTTTTTTCCTGGATGAGAAACCTTTTGTGATGAGGTGTGCCATGTAGAAGGATTTTCTGACTACTGTGGCGATGTGATTATCAAATGAGAGACTACTGTCCACCTGTGTCCCAAGGTCTGTTATCACACTTTCGGTGTTTAGTAGACTACCACCTATGTGGTAGCTCATGGGTACAGAGTTTTTACCAAAGGGGATGATAATGCACTTTTTGGCATTGAGCTTGAGGCCATGGCTTTGACACCAGGCATCTTTCTCAGTGAGGCCCTTTTGTAGGATGTCCACATCGTTAGGAGTTTTGATTATGGCTCCTAGTTTGCAGTCATCTGTGAACTTCATTAGTCAAAGACCTTCTGTGTCAGCCTGTACTTCAGAAAAGTAGATACCAAACAGGAGAGGACCCAGGACTGAACCCTGTGGTACTCCACTTGTCACTGGTCTGAAGTCGGGTTTGGAGTCTGCTACTTTCACAGTGTTGGTTCTGTCAGTGAGCCAGTTGGCAACCCAACTTGTGACATAGGGATTTATACCTAGTTTAGCGAGTTTATATATAATTCCAGAGTGGGGGATGATGTCAAAAGCCTTGGCGAGAACTAGATAGGCTGTGTGAACCACCTTACCCTCGTCTATGGCTTTGATGACTGCTTCAAGGAAGTCCATCAGGTTTAGGAGACATGATCTGCCTTTTACAAACCCAATCTGGGTGGGGTCTAGAGTTGGAGATTACCAGTATCTTTGTTTATAAGTTCCATTATGATACATTCCATGGCTTTGCAGATCAGGCTCATTAGGCTAATGGAGTGGTAGTTCCTAGGGTCAGTGGTGGCTGCCCCTTTGTGGAATGGGATAACCATCACAGTGTGCCATTCAGTGGGCACAAATCCTGAGGTGAGGCTATGATTGAACATGGTGCTTAGGTGGGGTGCCAGTTCATTCTGTAGTGCATGTTGAACGCAGCCTGGGATGTTGTCAGGTCCCATGGATGCTGTGTTCTTGGCTTTGGAGTGTGTGGCTTTTACCTGTCCAGCCATGATTACAGGAACTTTGCATTCTTCCAGTATAGAGATGGGCCCCTTAGGGGTTGAGAGGAGATTAAAGTTAGGACTGAACCTATCTGCCAGGCTGTTGGCAATATCAGTTGGTTCTGTATATTTAGTGCCATTGTGCTGTACCTCAGAGCAGATCTGAGTGTTGCCATTGAGATTCTTGACATAGCTATAGAATGCTTTGTGGTTGTCTTTAGAATCAGTGGTGATTTTGTTTTCGTAACTAGCTTTGGAGGATTTTATGAGGGCTATCAGCTTCTTACTGAGGCTAACCAGGGAGTTCTTCCAATCGTGGGATTTTACTCTTTTTTGCAACAGCTTCTTTCTTCTGTTGTAGAGTTTGTTTATGGCAGGGGGCCACCAGATTGGCTTCCTTTTTTTGGAGGATAGCATCTTGGTTCTGTTAGGAATAGCACTAATTTCTTCAGTACCTAATATTTACCCTTCTTTCATGTGAGTAAATTCTATTCATTTTAAATATTTGTGTCCAAGTGCTTAGCTAGTATTCTACTTGTTTTATGATGCATTCCAATTGTTTATATATATATATGTATTTTTTTTCAGTTTGCTCACAGGGTAAAAAATGTCTTTTGCCTTTTGGTGGTTAGGGGTCACTACAGTGGATCATGCTTACAATGTAAAAGAATAGGTCCAAAAACACTTTTCAGCTGCAATCCATGGTCAAAAATTGTAATAATGACATAGTAGTATAGGAATTGTTTTCAAGATATGTTACAAAATAGTGAGTTTCAGTTACTAAATCATTTTCAATAGTTATAAATGAACAGAACTAGCAATATCATGATTATTGCAAGTAGGTACAGTGTACATAATAAAAATGGCACTGATATAAAGAATATTCATCTATATAAAACACTTGAGGTTTGCTTGACAGATTATTGATTGGGAATTGGGAAGTTTGAAGAAAAGGACCTGTACCGATTGGCTGGACAGAGGGACAGAGCTGGGAAAGATGTGCAGCAGGTAAGGGTGATAAAGGATAGTGAGGGAAACGTACTCACAAGTGAAGAGAGTGTGTTGAGTAGATGGAAAGAGTACTTTGAAGGGCTGATGAATGAAGAGAATGAAAGAGAAAGAAGGTTGGATGATGTGAGGATAGTGAATCAGGAAGTGAAACAGATTAACAAGGAGGAAGTAAGGTCAGCTATGAAGAGGATGAAGAATGGAAAGGCTGTTGGCCGAGATGACATACCAGTGGAAGCATGGAGGTGCTTAGGTGAAATGGCAGTGGAATGTTTAACCAGATTGTTTAATGAAATTTTGGAAAGTCAGAGGATGCCTGAGGAGTGGAGAAAAACTGTTTTGGTACCTATCTTTAAGAATAAGGGTGATGTGCAGAGCTGCAGTAACTACAGAGGGATAAAATTGGTCAGTCACAGCTTGAAGTTATGAGAAAGAGTAGTGGAAACTAGGTTAAGAAGGGACGTGATAATTAATGATCAGCAGTATGGTTTCATGCCAGGAAAGTGCACTACAGATGCAATATTTGCTCTGAGAGTGTTGTTGGAGAAATACAGAGAAGGTCAGAAGGAGTTGCATTGTGTCTTTGTGGACTTAGAGAAAGCATATGACAGGTTGCCTAGAGAGGAGTTGTGGTATTGTATGAGGAAGTCGGGAGTGGCAGAGAAGTATGTAAGAGTGGTACGGGATATGTACGAGGGTAGTGTGACATTGGTGAGGACTGCGGTGGGAGTGACAGATATGTTTAAGGTGGAGGTGGGATTACATCAAGAATCAGCTCTGAGCCCTTTCTTATTTGCAGTAGTGATGGACAGGTTGACAGATGAGATCAGACAGGAGGCTCTGTGGACTATGATGTTTGCAGATGACATTATGATATGTAGTGAGAGTAGGGACCAGGTTGAGGAGACCCTGGAGAGGTGGAGATATGCTTTAGAGAGGAGAGGAATAAAGGTCAGCAGGGCTAAAACAGAATATATGTGTGTAAATGTGAGGGAGGGTAGAGGAATGGTGAGGATGCAGGGAGTAGAGTTGGTAAAGGTGGATGAGTTTAAGTACTTGGGATCAACAGTTCAGAGTAATGGTGAGTGTGTAAGAGAGGTGAAGAAGAGAGTACAGGCAGGGTGGAATGGGTGGAGAAGAGTGTCAGGAGTGATTTCTGACAGACGGGTACCAGTAAGAGTGAAAGGGAAGGTCTACAAGAGGGTAGTGAGACCAGCTATGTTATATGGGTTGGAGACGCTGGCATTGATGAAAAGGCAGGAGTCAGAGCTGGATGTGGCAGAGTTAAAGATGTTAAGATTTTCATTGGGTGTGACTAGGATGGACAGGATTAGGAATCAGTATATTAGAGGGTCAACTCAGGTTGGACAGTTTGGAGACAAAGCAAGAGAGGCGAGATTGCATTGGTTTGGACATGTGCTGAGGAGGGATGTTGGGTATATTGGGAAAAGGATGCTAAGGATGGAGCTGCCAGGTAAGAGGAAAAGAGGAAGGCCTAAGATAAGGTTTATGGATGTGGTGAGAGAGGACATGCAGGTGGTTGGTGTGAAAGAGCATGATGCAGAGGACAGGAAGAAATGGAAACAGAAGATCTGCTGTGGGGACCCCTAACGGGAACAGCCGAAAGAAGATGATGAATTGGGAAGTTAGAAGAATAAAAAAAACAGTATCACAGAATCAAACTTTTTTTTTTAATGTTATTGAACACTTTCATTCACACTTGGCAAACTTCATCAAAATGAAAAGCGTCCCAGAAAGATAAATATTTAAATAGTGTGATGCAAAACACCACATGGTTACTGCCTTCTTAAATCACTGGCTCTTCTTTTTAATATGAGTCTGACTGACAGATTTTCATTCAAACCAATGAATACATCTGCAAAACTTTGCATTCACCAGAAAAGGTCCCTGTATAAAAGTTTGTTTCTCAGTCACTACCCATAAAATCCTTTAGCACCTTCTCCAAAATAAAAAAAGTAAATTTTTAAAAAACATTGCATAAAACTGAATGTTTAAACAGGGCATTATTTTTTACATATGTTTTGATGGAATTATATGCTCCCTAGTCCTTTTATTTAACTTACTTTCAGTCTTCCCAATATAAAATGTTGGGTATGCTGAACAAAAGGCAACATATACAACTCCAGTTATATAACAGGAAATCTTGTCAGCACAAGGAATTACTGTTGGAAAATGAATAACCATGTTTAGACCTTCAAAAATATAAAGACGTTGATTATATGAACCACGTTTGCTCTTGTAACCCTCAGTTTATGGAAATGTTAGACATGAAACATATGCTCCTGTTTGGAAGAAGCTTATTTGCAACTTTAATTGGAACAATAATGTTTCTAAATTTGCATCTTGTATGGTTTTACAGCAATCCATCAATTCTAGAGGTATGTTTTTTTATCCCTAAAAGTTGAGTCAGAATTTTATCCATAAACCCAGATTAGGGTAACATTATGAGTCCACAAAGATTTGTTTATAAAGCTTTGAACAATTTGTGTAATTTGTCTGAGCATAAAGTGCTTACTTAAAAAGTCAAAGTACTAAGTCCTGGCTAGAGTCCACATTCAAACCTGTCTGGAATCCACATTAAGCATTAACAGAAAGACCATAATTGTTTATGAGTTTAAACCTGTGAGAATAAATCAACTTCTCAGACAACTTAATGACAGAATGTTATCCAGAAGTTTTCTGATACATAGTATATATATATATATATATATATATATATATATATATATATATATATATATATATATATATGTCCATATTTTTAGCCACTCAAGCTTCACATCTCAGGACTAGGCAAAGTGGTTCATAGATTTCAAATGCTTACCAAAAGCACAGTTCATCTCTTATCGGTATTAAGTGATAGCCATTTGCTAATTAACATGTTAATGTGGTAACTGAAGTCCAGATTTGTACTGCAGAACTGGCTATTTCTGTGAAGTATTATATCATCTGCTTATAGGGGATTGTTGTTGATGGATGTACAACGTGATGTCATTGATAAATATAGAGTAGGTCAGAGTACTGACCCTTGTGGACCGCCTGCAGGAAAGGTACTTTGCTGAGTGATTCTGTAATCTGCTTTACCTGAAAGGTTCTGTTTGAGAGGTAGCATCTGAACCAGTTGAATGAGTTAGGGTTAAAGCCCAGGGAATGTGACATAGTAAGGATACTATTTGTTGTAAACCTTGCAGTTATGAAACTTTTGTACTCATTAGGAATGAAGATACATGGGCAGCTGGGAAGCTGTGTCTTTTGTTAGTTATTTGTTCTAAGTTTTTCTAATGCCTACATTAATGTTATCTAAGGTCTAAAAATCAAAAATTCCTCTACCCCTTTTAATGCATTGTCCAGGAGACACAGTTACTAATCATGGTTTGACATACAGTTTGGGTCGTAAAACCATGTTACTTTGGTTGCAGTGTTCCACAGGTTTGTAAATATTTTTAAATATTTTTTGATACATAATTTATTTTATTTTGCTGCCCTTTTATGTACCATTCTATAGGATCAGTCACATTCAGATCTATTTCATATTATAGAAAGTCCAAAAAATCGATGTTCCTAACATCAAGACAACAAGCTCAAACATCCAGAACATCAGAATTTCTCAAAGTTGAGTCTCACAAAAATGGAAATGTACAGCAAATAAATAAATATAGAGAACAGTATCAAAGTTAAACTTGAAAATACCTGAAAAAATCAACTATTGTTATTCTACATAGTTTGCAAGTTGCACCAATGTCGCATACCATTGATGTGTATGTGTATGTATCCATAGATATGACCTTTACTATCCATATATTTGGCTTAACAAACTAAACTACATTGGTAGAGGCAGCACAGATCGGATCTACTTTGAATTAACAAATCCTATAATGTCAAAATTCACAACATTGAGACCAAAACAACGAAATACCAAAATACTGAAAGTGCATCAGAATGCCAAAATGTAGTTTGCGTGAGGTGTTTTCTATTTGTGCAAGTGGTAAGTGTAGTGTTTTGTAGTTTTATAGAATGTTATTGTAGTGTGCTGAGTTGTAGTTCGAAAATGAATGGGAATTTGGAGAATGGTGCGGTGTGTCTTTAAGGACTTGCAGTACATCTCTTTGGGAGTATGGTGGAGTTACTTAAAGTGCTTGTTTTGTCTCTGGAAACTTGCTAGTAAGTTTATATTATTTAAAAATAAACATAGGTTATTGTAATGGGACTGTATGTGTTGTTGTGAAAGGTAAGCTTACAATGAAGGAATGTTGGTATATGAGTTCTGTTCTAGGGTACGTACTGCGATGTCAGAGAGGTCGTTGTGATGGACTGGTATGTGTTGCTGTGGAAGGCAGGTTTACATTGAAAGAACACAGATGTCTTAGATTTCCTTTGGTCAACATAGTGGGATCTTGGAGTTGGTATATTAAATTTGCAGGGGGTGTGGGTGTTGCAGTCCTCCACTTGGGGAGTGCAGGCAGTGTAGCCCCCTACAAAAGTGCAAGTTTCAGTATTTTATGGTGTTTTGTGATTTTGAAATTCAGTATTGTGGGCTTTGGTTTTGTGCATTTTCAGCATTTTGAGATTTCATTGTTTTGGTTTTGATATTGTGAATTTCAACAATATGGGCTTCATTAATTCAAAGTAGATCCCACAGATCGCACCCAGGTCCTTGCAGAGCATGTAAAGCACAGCTAAATCATGAAAGGGTTAAAACATCCTGGGTTACATATATAACTTAAGGAGAACAAAACATAAAAAGTTTTGGTGTTGCAAACTTAAAGGAGAAATGCAAAAGTTCAGCAATCATGATTTGTGTATAGGATGGCAAGGGACTTATCAATTTAGTTCCACACCACCATGTGTGTGACCCAAAAGAAGTACAAAGGTATAGAGTTAGTCATGAATTAAAATATAGAGTGGCATTATCAAGAGATATGCCATGCTTATTAGTAGATGACATTATTGATAATAAAAACAGTTGTGTTAAAAAAGACTGCTACAATGAAAAATGTCCAGGGTAACATCAATGGTGCTGAGTCCAAGTGATGTCTAGTCCACACTGGACAACATATATGGTTTAAAGCAGAACAACATCTCAGTCAAGCAACCCTTTATGGTCAGTGTACCATTTTTTTTGTTGGCTGTGAAACAACTTGTACCTCTTGCTTTCTTAGATGTGAAAGAGGTTTTGTCTGCCTTTCATTCACTCAGTAGTACATTTCCATGTGCTGGGAAAGATATTCTGACATATTTTATGGGCTGGTATGTTTTGACATGTTTTCGTAAAATACTTAAATTTCACACGTCTGTATCATCAGCTAGGTTTCCACCCATTTCCCATACACTTCTGGAAGGTATCAGTACTTAATAAATGTATGTTTCCCATGCACACAGAATGCAGTGGAAGCATGGCATTATTGAATATGGTGTTTATTAGGAAGATGAATAGCTGACCTGCCATCTGTAGTGTCTGTTTTGGCTACAGAGCAAAACAGGGTTATCAAACTACATTTACAAATGTCTACTGGTTGTCCACCATCACCCAAAAAAAGAAAATTAGTAGAAAGGAGCAGATATTTTGAACAAGTACTTACCAACAAGAATGAATATGGTATTGCACAATTTATAGAAGCTATTGCTGTTCTTCAAAAGATTTAACATGCACCGTTTCATCAAATGCACCACATTACTTCTTTTTTTCCTCTTCCATTTGTTCTATTACTTGAGGACTTCCACATATTAATTATGTTTCTAGCACTTTTAACACACTGCTAAAGTTTTCTAGATATTCCTATTGTGTTATTATTTATGATCATGTTAGTACGGTTACTAGAGGGGAGTGCTCAGTGCTTTGTTTTCATTTAGTTTGATACACAGGTTGTGGTGCATTCTGTTCTGCTTGCTGTATTGTTTTTTGATGTTGTAAGACTCAACTGTGTCATATAGTTTTTTCAATGTTGTGAGACTCAACTTTGTGAGATTTTGATATCTTGGATGCTCAGTCTGGCTCTCTCAGCAGTCTCAATATCGATTTATTTTACTTTCGGTAATATGATATTAATCCTCACATTCATACCTGTTTGTCTACTTCTGATACTGCTCTGTGCATTGTAGGAATTTATGGACTACTGATTATGCTAAGTATACCAAACGTTTTGCAGAATAACATAAGCTTCGCTTGTTGTCACTTGTGCGATTCTGTTGATATAGCATGAGTTTGACAATACTAAGTGTCAGATATACATCTTGCATGCATGCTGTACCATATATCTTAATGTCTTGCACATAATTAGCTGCATTTCTGTGATAATTTGAATGAAACCAAGAAGAAACTTTGCAGCATGGAGAGTGTGATGTTCCCTTCATAAATTACGTTATGCATTTAGTTTACTTAATAAAAATAAAAATCGAACTGTAAAAAATAACTGTAAAATACGTGCTACAAAATAATCAAATAGAAAATAGTAGGTAGTCCACAGCTGAGTTAAAAATGGAATATCCTTTACTGAAACACACAAACAAGCAATCCTAGTTGAATGGCATACTGGGTTTTTCTGAGACTTTCTGAGACTTCGAGGGATATGACATATTTCTCTTTTTGATAATGTGAATGACTTTCCCATATGAATGGACTTATAACAGTGGAACCTCTCCCTTCAAGTTCATAACTTTTTTTTGATATAATTGGAGCTAGTTCTTGAGTTTTTTTCAAGCTAACAGGACAGTGATTGTATGATTTACTGTTGAGTAAGAAAGGGATGAACACAGATCTTTACCTCCATGTTAAGATGAATCTGAGTCCATGAAGGCCTTAGCTGTATCCTTACCTAATGTTATAATCAGTAACAATAATTTGTTTATATTCTGCTGTGCTTGTTTGCCTTGAATGAAATGTCATAGCTCCATATGGATTACATTTTCTACAATGGTTTGTCTCTAGCGGACAGCTGAAGCAGTGAAGCTACGTAAAGAAAGCATGTGATTGTTTGGTGTCACTATAGCTTGTACCTTTGTTCTGTTTAGTTTATGTCCACCCTCTCTCTATTCCTTTTTAGGACTAGTGGAGACATTGCTCTTTTATTTTTATCTCTTTTTTTTTTTTGTTTCCTTTTTTATTGTGATAATTAAATTAGTTTCTGTGTGAGAAGGGGGCAGGACAGGGGTGGGCATTTAAATTACCATACTGCCCAATCAAAAAGCACTAAAGGAATCTATTTCTTCCACTCACCTCAAGTGACATGAGAAATAAATTAGTCAGGGCAAGTAACAGGCCATGATTTTTGCTGTCACTAGTTTGTGTCTCTGTTCTTTTTAGTTTATATCCATCCTCTAGTCCTTTTAAGGACTAGTGAAGACATTGTTCATTCATTTTTGTCTTGCTTACTCTCTGCTGTAACAGGAGGCAAAGCAGTGGCAGGCATTTAATGCTTTAATTGCCCAGTCAATGCGTACTAAAGGAAACTATTTTTTTCCACTCCCCAAGAGCAGAAGAGGAGCAGGTGCATTGGACATTTTTGGTTTGGAACCTTCAATGGTAGTAAGTTAATCTGTTTATCCTAAGTTATTTCAACACTTTTAGGTGAAGAGCTATTCAAAATATGGCTACTTGATAGACTGTTTTTGAAGAAATGTATATGTTTTGCTTATAAGATTTTGTAGACTAGGGTTTCCCAAATGAATTTAAAATGTTCTTAATGAGCGGAGGTACAAGAGTTGGAGGGAACACTGAGTTAACTTTCTATGCCAAATGTAAGCAACTTTTACTGAATGACACTAAATCTCAGTCCTCTATTATGATAACTGAAAATGTAGTTTCTAATTGTGATAAAGGAATCCAAGCAGAGAGAGAGTGAAAAAGTGAGAAAACCGCTTTTCACTGAAGATGTTTTAAAAAAATGAGAGGTCCAAACTGTTATTGTAATGCTGACTTTTATCAAACAGTTTGTTTCCAGCATGATAGAGAAAGTTACCTTCCACATGCAAAATATATGTCGGATTTATAACATTCTTTGTGAGTCAGGATGAACAAAACGGAACAAAGAAGGACAGCACCAGATGGTTCTAGTTTAAGTACAAATAGATATGTACCAACTTAGAATCTTGAACATCTGAGTAATAATTTCAAGATAACGAGTCCCATTAAGGAAATCACTGATAATGAGATATCAGTTATTGGTCATTCAACAATTAAAGGAATTAAAAATGTGCTATTTAGAGTAAATAGAGAGAAAATTACAGTTGCAAGCCTACGCAAGATATGAAAAAAAAAATACTGTAGAGCATTTAACAGGGAAACAAAAACAGATTAAAACAGAGGTACTAATTTACAGACTTTGAAAGAACATTTGAAAGCCTTATGGAAAGAAGTACTGGACATTGCAAAGGTTTATAACAAAAGGAGTTTATGGACTAGTGGCTGGGACTGTAGTATTAAAATAGAAAGAGAAAAAAGTATACACATATACCATGCATGGTAGATGTGGAGTGGAATAGGGGTGGTGTAAAATACAGGGGACAATGCAAAACATGTTCTTTTTATGGAAAAGAAGAACATTCAGTATGCAACTGTGGCAAAAGACTATATTATATGTGTGGGGAAATAAGACAAGATGCAAAAATAAAATGTGAATTGAAATGTTATAAATGTAGCAAAAATGGACATTTATGAATAGATTGTAAAAATTGAAATAACCAATGACTTTTGTCAAACGTATGACATTTATTGGGCTTTACAAAAAATATGTTATGGAGTAAAGAGATATGATGCAGTGATATGAGTGGGATGTAGTGAATGATATAGGAAAAAATAATACTTTTCTTATTTACTAGCTGCATTAAGTATATTATTAATGTGAGTTAAAGCAAGGACTCTAAACTGATGATGCTTTGTGTCATTTCAATACAACAGTTTAATCCCAGTCTTACAAAGGTAGATAAAGAGTTCTTTAATTGTATTATCAGGGAAACTACATTGCGTCAATAGTAGACATTAAGATTTGGTTGGAGATTATAGCAAGCTCCATATACTTTGTTCTGATAAACTCTAGCCTTAGCCACCAAGATAACAGGTTTATACTAAGTAAATTAACAAAGAGTTTAAACATTATTTTAATAACCCATGAAGAATCTACACAAGATATGATAGAAAATATATATTTTTTAATTTTACATATGGAGTAAACAACACATTTTGCTCCAGTGGGAGCAAGAACAGTGGTACATACATATGATGCTATTTAGTGACTGAAACCTGTTACTCAGAAACAACTAAGCCCCTGATATTACCCTATTATAATGGGTTTCACAATCTTAGAAGTACATTTCTTGTTACATCATTTTGCTGATATTATTATCCCAGCAAATTGGACATTTTTTATGTTTATTGTTTCTCCTATGAGGGAAAAGACAGTATACGTTCATCTAGTAGGACATAAAATTCCTTGGTTAAGGTTGAGGTGTCAATGTTTACAAATTTAGGGTGATTGGACTATTTATACAAGTAAATGTCTTGCAGTGACTGAGACATGGTTTAGAAAAGCAAAGAGTGCACCAGCTATGAAAGGATATAATGCCTTCCACACTTCCAGAACAGCTGTTGTGCAGGAGAGAAAAAAGGTGATTGTGTCAGACTTCATTCAGAAGGTACTGACATCAAGGCTGATTATGGAGAATGATACACTAGAGCGTTTTCATGTCCAAGTCCCCACAAAACCCAGTTAACTCTACTGAATATGTGGAAACATATACCACTTACCTATATATATATATATATATATATATATATATATATATATATATATATATATGACATAAACACATAAACCACACACGAACAACACAACAAAACCCCATACAACACACAATACACAACACACACAACAAACAACACCAACCCATTACAAAACACACACAACACACACACAACCAAAACAACACACACAACCACACACTAAACACCACCTAACACCCACACACAACCTAACCCCCTACTATTTACTACCCCACCCCTAACTACACACCCGTCCCTTCTTACCTACCGGCTCCCTAACCTAACCCACCCTAACCGCCCCCCCTCTCCCCTAACCCTCTAACCCTTAACCCACCTAACCCACCCCTTCTAACTCCTCACCCAAAACCCCCCTAACCCCTCCCTATCGCCCTAAACCCTCCCAACCCCTACTAACTTAACCCACCAACCCCCACACCATCCTTAATCTCCACCTTTTACCTGCTCACTTGCCTACCCCGTCACCTACCGCGCTACTCACACACAGCCTTTCCCCGCCATGTCATCATCCGGGCGGTTGTGTGTGTATCCGTCGTGTCGGTCTTCTGCATTGTGTTATGTCTGCCACTGCGACCGAGGCCGTCTCTCTTCGTCTGTTTCTCTCTCTCTGACCCTTTGTCGGGTGTCTTCTGCGCTGTCGACGAAGTCAGGTAGAACCATATATATATACCAGGATATAAGCTGCTGTACAGATGAGTCTTTCTGCAGTAGAAACAAGTGAAAGACACGCCAAAAAACAAATCCAGCTATGGGAACTTTAACTTTAACAAGCTTTACAAAAAAAGGAAGAGGTTATTGGCTAAAAGTAAGAAAAGCAATAAGCAGAATGACAGATCCCTAGTCATTAAATTGAAACAAGCAGTTTGGGTGCTTAATTAAATCAACCAAAGTCAAGTTTGAGGGGAAGTAGCCACACAAGCAAAGGACAATTACAAGACCTTTTTTAGTTATGTGTGTAAAGTGAGAAGCACAACACAACAATGCACTGAGCTGATTGTAAAAATTGCCCACACTGAAGCTGAAGATATACCTAAAACACTGGCCAGTATATTCAGCACAAACTTCACTCCTCTCTCCTCATCATCTGTTTTACATGAAGCTTACACTGGAGCTTTTGTCTCAAGGCTTCTGCTGAAAATGGGCTTCTACCCAGTCGGACTTTCCTGGTAATCAAATGTGAATAAATAAATAAATAAATGAAACATCTGAAACTGACTCTCCACTAGCAATCACAGATGACCAAGTCTGGAAAGTGTTATCAGACAAAAAAAAAAAAAATACTGCAGAGCATTTAACAGGGGAACAAAAAAGATTAATGTACAATTTCAAACAGAGGTACTAAGCGAGAGACTTTGAAAGAACATTTGAAAGCTTTATGTAAAGAAGTACTGGACATTGCAAAGGTTTATGACAAAAGGAATCTGTGGACTAGTGGCTAGGATTGTAATATTGTATTAAAAATAGAAAGAGAAAAAAAAACGTATACATATACCAAGCATGGTAGATGTGGAGTAGAATAGGAGTGTTGTAAAATACAGGGGACAATACAAAACATTTTCTTTTTTGTGGAAAAGAAGAACATTCAATATGTAACCGTGGCAAAAGAAAATGTTATATTTGTGGGGAAATGGGACAAGATGCAAAAATAAAATGTGAATTGAAATGTTATAAATGTAACAAAATTGGACATTTATGGATAGATTGCAAAAATGAAAATAAGAGTAAGGAAAAAGAAAAATAAGCAGAAGAAATTGAACAAATAGAAGACATTTTAGAAGAAGTAGACACAGAAAAAAAATAGATGAAAAATAATAAAGAGGATTAAAGAAAGCATCAATTGGGAGGTAGTAAAAGGGAAAAAAGAATTCTAATGATAAAAAGATAAAAGACAGAAAAAGAAAATTTAAATGGATAAGTACCAAAGAAAAAAAGAAAGGAAATGGATGAAAAATTATACATACAGCTAAGGACTGGGACTTGATATAATGGTTAAGGTGTTTGACTCACAAACACAAAGTTTAATTCTTACCTTCAGGAAGAAAAATAATTTAGGCTTAGAATGGCCTATTAAGAAAGCTAGCTTAGTAATTATCTATAAACTAAGAACAATTACATTTTAGAGTGCTTTCTGTAAATGTGAATAGTATTAAAAGCATAACACTAGGAATTTTGGAGTAGTGTAATACATGTGATGTACACGTAGTTATATTAGAAGACACAAGAGGTTTAACAAATGAAGATAGATTACAAACAGAGAAACTATAAGGAGGAAAAATAATCTGGAATTTGGGAAATAAGAGATGTTCTGGAATAGCCATATTCTGTAGAAATACAGTAAAGATATTACAGATAAATTTAATAAAAATGGAATTAACCATTGTAGATATAAAATGAAGAGAACAAGTTTATAGAATTATATCATTATATATGCTTATACTAATTGTAAGGGAAGGATAAGGATTATTTCAAAAGGTTTTAGACTATGTAGTGATAAATATGAATATTAAAATAGCCGCAGACTTAATTGTGATTTAAGAGGCAAGCATAAAAAGAAAGGAAATGATAATGTTAGAAGTTATAAGATGTGGTAAATTAAATCTTTGGGACAAAAATTCATGGAGTTACAAAAAGGATATGAATAGAACTGAAACGGATTATTTTATAGACTCAGAAAGTTTAGTTATAGGAGAAGGGGAGATAGCTGAAACAGGATTTTTTATCATCTTGCAATATAGCTAGAGATAAAGGAAACAAAGAATATATTAAAATAGGCAAAGGTATAAAAGGATAAATGAAAAAGCATGGAATAAATAAGGAAATAGTTTAGTAATACAGTTATAGAAAGATCATATTACTATGCGAACATTTTATAAAAATTGGTCTTTTTGGTGGATGATATTTAAGGAAAAATATAAAAATGTTTTTTACATTGGCAGCATGATGAGAGAAAAGTAGAGAAAGAAAAATACAGATATAAAAGAACATATAACAATGCATTGCAAGATTTAGAACATTATGATAGAAAGTACTTTAACAGAGAAAAAGAATTATATGAAAAATATTCAAGAAAATAATACAAGAATTGTTATATAAGCAAAGAGATTTTTTTACAAGGAAAAAGAGAAGCAGTATTGAGTTATTTAAGCATATTAGTAAAGGAAGATGGTAGTGTAATGAGAGAAATAAAAAAATGTAAAAAGAGAAATAGAAATAATTCAGGAAAATATTACGAATAGTGTAGTGCAATATTTTCAATAAATGTTTAAAGAAGAAAGAAGTTAGTAAAAAACCTGGAAAGTAAGAAAGTTCAAAGAAAAAGAGAATAAAGATTTGGAAAAGGATAACATGTTATTTCTAATTGTGACAAATAAATTACATGAACTAAATAAAGTATTAGGACAAGCAAATATAGACACAGCTACAGGACCAGATGGAATAGGATATGAAATGTACAAAAAATTAAAGGCTTGGCAAAAATATTTTTAAAGATTTTGAATGAATTGTTAAATTATGGTTCTATGTATAAATTATGCAGTGGAATATTTAAATTCATGTGCAACAAGGAATCTAGAAGACAATTAAATTGGAGACTGATACCACTGAATTGTAATGATTATAAGATTTTTTATGAAAATAATACAAAAGAGATTTGAAACTAAAATGGAAAATGTTATGGAAGATAGCATCTATAGTATAAAGGGGGATGGTTGTCAAAAATTATTAATGTCAGAGAAATTGTGGATGATATTATGAACAGAAAAGATGTGAAAATCATGATAGGAAATCTTAAGGCATGTGGCACAATTAGACATGAAATTGTATGAGTAATAATGAAAGAGAATAATATAGGTGAGAAAGTTAGGAAATTATGTATGTCAGTATATAGCAATAATAAAGTAAAAATACTTGTAAATGGCTGGATAAGCCAAGAGGTACATATGAAGAGTGGTATAAGACTGAGATGTCCAATGAGTTGTATACTTTTTGCATTAGTTATGAATGTGATAGTACTTGAAATAAATTACAAAATGAAGTTAGCAGGGTATATAACACATGAAGGGTTAATAATTCCAGTTCTGTTATTAACACTTGCAGATAACATTACACAAATTGCAAAAACAAAATATAAATAAAAGAAATAAACATTTGCACAAATGAGTGTCTAGAGATGATAGGGATGGCTTTAAATAAAGAGAAAAGTAAAGGTTTAGGTGATGTAGTAAAGATCTGGGGTATATATTTTATAATAAATGAACATTCTGTGTTAGGGATAAAACTTGGAAAAAGAAATGTAAGTAGAAATCAAAGGGCCTATTTGATAAATTCAGTACTGGAAAAAATAGCTTAATTAGCAAGTGTTTTTATTTTGCCAACAGAATTTGGAAAGGCATTGTTGCAGATATTGTTTTCATTTATATGGGGTCTAAGATTAAACCCAGTAAAAAGAGAAGTTTTGTATCTAAATAAAGAAGTAAGAGGTTTAGGTTTAATTAATCTAGGGATATATACTTCTTCATTAAATTTGTACAACTTATTGAAGTGGATAAATGACAAAAGAGAGATTGGTAGTAAAATTGTATAAATATAAGTATGCTAAATTTTGGGTTTACTATCAAAATGTGGAATGGCAGTTGTGCATTTATTCACAATGCCAAACCTAACAGACAAAAATGTACTCACCACTTTCTACAGAATCTCAGAAGTGATAACTGTGATGCCCCTCCTCCCCATTATTTGTGGCTTTGTCCAGATTTATTCTGCTAAGAGGTTAAGAAGTCAGCAGTTTTACACTGGCTTTCAATCCACTTATCACAGGCAAATACAAATGCCCATTTGGTGACATTAGTCAATATGATCAAATCATCTAGAGCCATATTTTACACTGTTGAGTGGCTTGCCCTGCCATGGCATGCAGTCTGTGATCTGGATTCTCCTATCTTTAGGATACTGTGCACCACGGTAGATGCCCAAAGTGGTTGCTCTGTACAACTCCTGCCCCTATAGGGCACCATGTAGAGTCTGTGCTGCTGCCCACAGCTCCATTCATTGGTGAGTTTGAGATGGAAACACTCAGCATGTTTTTCAGAGGTGGGAGAAACCCACAGAGACACAGGTTTCTCCAAACAGGAATTAGCCGAAGGTCAGAATCAAATCTTGTACCTTGTGCATGGGATGCATAGACCTTAACTATTATGCCAAGTTGTCTCTCTCTGCCTCATGTATACTGGCAACCCCTTAATTCTGAAACACACAAATACAGTATGTGTGACACAATATCACAGGAGTCAAGACTCTCACATACAGACAAAAAAAACTCCAAGTAGGTTATCTGCAATATACACACACAACATTCATTGCACTTATAACGAACCAGACACATAGACCCACAAAAGTGGAGGTGCTCACATCTAACTTACCCAAATCTCAGAGTCCTCCCAGATACAGTCCTCAGAAATTCTGCTTGCACACAAAGAAGACAATTCTCAACACAGAACTTAAAACTATATCCCATAGTGTCTCAACTACCAAGCCCAAGGCATAAGACTACATAACACAATATTTTGGTCATAGGATACTCAGTTGTAAGAGACACTGATGTCCCTCTCACCTGGCTGGATAAGGAGAAGGTTACAGTTAATTGCCTGTCATGGGCCAGGATTCACCAGATTGTGTAAGCACTCAGGTCACTAAACCCCAGTTACCAGTCTGACTCAGTCATACTCCATGTGGGCATAAATGACCTGAGATGTACCTCCCTGGACTATATGAAGGGAGACATGACTGAACTCTCAGAGTATGCCACAGGTGGCTATGAGCCTAGCATTGAGTAGCATTCTACCATCTCCAAGGATAATACCACAATATCAACAGAAAATGATTGGCTTTAATAAATGGCTTAGCTACTGTTGTCATTCCAAAGTGGCCCAATATTTGTCAGCCTGAGGGAACATAATTGTTAGGCCATGCTGCTTTGCCAGGGACAGTCTTCACCTGTCACAATTAGGCTTTTGGATATTGGCCCAAACATTATCCACCCCATAGTGCCTTTTTAGGCATTGCCAGATAATCCTTCTAGCATAGCAAAATCTACTCAGGATAAGCTAAAGGTATTAATGCTCAATGCTAGGAGTCTCAGCAAGAAACTACACTCCCTGGAAGCACTACTCACCCTGGAGAATGCTGACATCTGTGTAGTTACAGAAACGTGGATCAAAGGCATGAAAACCATCCCAGCAGTGTAAGGCTATACTGCCTTCCAAATGTTCTGACCACCTACTGCACATGAAAGGGCAAAAGTTGAAGGGGTATCCATCTACATGAAGGATAAGCACACCTCAAGATTGGTGAACAATATGATATTCTTGAGCTATGCCATGTCCAACTAACCAGGAAAAATCTCTTACCGTATCCTTGCTAGCTACGTGTCCCCCACCATGAACCAGGAAAAACATCCGTCATAACAGATCTTATTAGAATCACTTACCATTCAGCCCAATACCAAACCCATGGGTGATTTCAATAACCCCTCCATTAACTGAGAAGTATACATGATCATTAGCATGCAGTCTGAAAGCTTTCTAGACTTTGTCAATGCAAATACCCTGGAGCAGTTATTCTGCACTCCCCTAGGGATACAAATATCCATTACCTGCTACTCACAAATATGGGAGAATGTTGCACCACCCTCCCAGTGTGATGTCCTTATTGGTTAGATCAGATCACAAAGCAGTGTCCCTTGAAATAAATATAAAACTAGAGCCCTCATCTAACCCCAAAACCTTTAAGAACTTTTCTAAGCCAAACTCCTTCCTATTAGTTGAGGGCATAGCTAATTTCCAACCTCCCTAAACCCCACAAAAATACAGAAGCCTATGCAGAGGCATACAAAAAAATCTCTCTGTATGACTATATAACAACTACATAAAAATGGCATAAATCCCTACATATCCAGATGGACAGTTAAATGGGTCATGGACAGGACTCATGTTGGTCAAGTGGGAGAAACCAGATCCAGTAAATGGCCAGTTACTAGTGGTGTGCCACAGGGCTCAGTGCTGGGAACACTCCTGTTTGAAATATACTTCTCAGGAGGCACAGCTAATACAGAAGGCCTTTGGCTGACCAAGTTTGCTGACAAATGCAAGTTGGGAGCAATCACTGAATCCCCCACCAATGTGGATAGCCTTCAGAAGGGTCTGAATCAGACAAATAATTGGTGCCAGAGACATGTTCTAAAACTAAATGCAAAAATCTGCATAATAATACCCTTTGGGAAGTCAAATATCCCTGCAAATGACAATATTAATAGCACACCCTTAAGAGTGGACTCACTGGTGAGAGATATTAGGCACATAGATAGATAGTAGCCTGAATTTTCTCCTTTGTCAAAGCGGTCACTTTAGTCACATTCTTCTGCAGATGTGCCCTGTCCATAACTGATACAATCAATTTTCCCATTTCAAGTCATCTACATACAGAGAATAGAACACATCAAATAAAAAAGATAAATTGCAATAATACAACATAAAAATATATTGGCCCAGGAGAAAACTCGGTAGGACACCTTCACTGTAACCTAAAATGTCACCTGCCTAACTTCTCTATGATACTTGTCATATGCTCTTTTAAGACATGCATCTATCCATCTTATCAAAATTACAGTAGTACATAGTTTTTCTAAATTATTGGTCAATGTTTTATGTATGATTATATGAAAGGCTGAAAATGGGTCAGCACTAATAATATCACAACACACTTTTTTTAATTTGTAGATGTAATTATTATTATTGCACATTATATTACAGGTAATTACAGACCTATTTTTAACACATGCATGTTGATATGTCAAGGCCAAATCTTTCAAATTCTAACAATAAGTTATCCAAAATAATCTTCAGCATTATCTATCCACAACAAGAAAGTAGATTTGTTGTTCATTATGACTCCGTGTTTGTCCTTTTCTCCTTGGGTTTAGCATTTACCTCTCCTGGTCTGTGTCTCACTAAATTTGCAGATGATTGTAAATTAGGAGCTGTCACTGAATCCAACACTGACACAAATATTGTTTTAGGAAGGGCTGACACAGACAAACAACTGGTGTCAGACCCATGGACTACAACTAAATGCCAAGAAATGCATAACCGTATCCTTCAGGAAGTCATCCACTCCTGGTAACTATCATACTGACAAAACACCCCTTAGAGTTGACCCAGTAGTCAGGGACTTAGGGACACACATAGAGAGTAATCTATACTTTGACCATCATCTGCTTACAGTCGTGAGGAAATGCACTCCTGGTAACTATCATACTGACAAAACACCCCTTAGAGTTGACCCAGTAGTCAGGAACTTAGGGACACACATAGAGAGTAATCTATACTTTGACCATCATGTGCTTACAGTCGTGAGGAAATCATTCCATGTTGCACAACTTATAAACAAAGGTATGGCATCTAGGTCCAAGGAAGTCATTGTTCCACTGTAGTCAGCATTCATCAGACCTATCATTGAGCACAATACCTCCTTTGGTATGTACATAACCAGGCATATCCAAAAATGGAATGTCCACAGAAGTTCTTCACTGAAAGAATACAGGGCATAAGTAAAATGTCCTATGCAGACCGCCTCAAAGCCCTATCCATGTATTCTGTCTCCTACAGACTGTTGAGGAGGGATCTATGCCTGGCATATAGGGCATTGTCAGACTCCACTCTGATGGACCATTTGCATATCTGCAAAACAAACAGCACCAGAATGACCTATTCAAAAGACTTACAGTAAACCTTGCATATGATATAAACAGGACCTGCTGTAGAGACAGGTATGGATCCCAGAAACTGCCTTTCTCTGGAACAGGCTCCCCTTCCATGTAAAGCAGAGTTCCTCCCTAACCCAATTCAAGTGTAACTTGGACACCCAATATTATTGCTGCACAGGTTAAAACAGCACTGTCCAAGTCCAATAATAAAGCTTCTATGGGACATGACAATATCTCTGGCTGTGTTCTACATGAACTACAGAGTGAACTGGCAACACACCTGTGTGTCCTGTTCAATCACACCCTCACCTCAGGCTTTGTCCCTACTGAATGGCACACTGCTACAGCCATCCCTCTCCACAAAGGAGAAGCTATTACATACCCTGGGAGCTATTGCCCCATTAGCCTGACGAGTCTGATATGCAAGGCTATGGAAAGCATCATCATGGACCTAATAAACAAGGATATAGGGAATCTCCAAACTCTGGATCCCACACTGTTTGGTTTTGTGAAGGGTAGATCATGCCAGCTCAACTTGGTCGACTTCTTTGAGTCAGTCACCAGAGCTGTGGATGAAGGCAAGGTGGTTCATACAGCTTGCGTTGATCTGCCCAAGGCCTTTGATAGCATTCCCCACTCAGGAATCATAGAAAAACACACTAAGCTAGACACCAACCCCTATATCACTAGGTGGGTTGAAACTGGCTCACAAATAGAACCCACAGTGTGAAAGTAGCTGACTCCAAGTCAGACTGCTGACCAGTCATGAGTGGAGTCCCACAGGGTTCGGTCCTGGATCCTCTATTGTTTGGTATCTACTTCTCTGAAGTCCAGGCCAATGTGAAGGGACTAAGGCTGACAAAGTTTGCAGACAATTGCAAGTTGGGAGCTATTATTAACTCTCCAAGTAATGTTGACATCCTGCAGAAAGGCCTCACTGAGACCAACGACTGGTGTCAGAATCATGGCCTTAAGCTAAATGCCAAAAAATGTGTCGTCATCCCCTTTGGGAAAAACTTGGTTCCCATGAATTACCACATCGATGGTAGTCTACTGAATACAGAAAACTTTATAAGAGATCTAGGAACACAGGTTGACAGCAACCTCTCTTTTGACCACCACATTGCCACTGTGGTCAGAAAGTCCTTCTATGTGGCACATCTCATTACTAAGGGTTTTGCATCCAGGAAGAAAGAGGTCATTGTCTCCCTTTACTGTTCCCTCATTAGGCCAATCATTGAGTACAATGCCCCATTTGGCATGTACCTCACTAGACACCTGCAACAACTGAAGAGGCTGCAAAAGTACCTCACAAAGATGATCCTAGGCCTTAAATAGTTGTCCTATATGGACAGACTAAAAAAACTCAAACTATTCTCTGTCTCATATTGCCTACTTAGAGGTAATCTCTGCTTGACTTAGAAAGCCATGTCTGACCCAGCTCTGTTAGAAATGCTACATCTAAATAATCCCAATCCCTCCGCACAATACCACACACTCCAGAGACCTCAACCTCATTGCCACAATCAACAGAACATGCTAGAGGGACAGGTTCATAACCCAGTGACTGCCCATGCTATGGAATAGACTTCCATTACATGTCAAACAAAGCACCTCACTGGCCCTCTTCAAGAGAAATCTTGATGAGTGGATGGGAAATCGAAAATTCACCCCGGGGATTACTCCAGTGGCTCTACTCGACAGAAGCACTGGGAACTAATGTTGGGTGGCACAATGCCAGGGTAATCCTATGGGGTAGGCTTGTAAAGGCTCCAGGGCCATTAGGCTAATACACACCTGTGAACTTATGAACAATTGGATGGGGAACAGGAAATTCATCCCTGGCTTGGCACCTAAGTCTCTAATGGACACAGACAACCTACAAATGGTTCAGGTTCCAGGCTCCTGCTTGTAAATGTTTCATCTCCCAAGCTTCTGTTACACTTATCAAGGGTACCAGAACTTGTCAGAGATTTGGGGTGCATGGCTAGGCTTAAAAAGGCCCCTGTAGTCATTAGCCTAGTTAACACCTATGAACCTAAGTAAATGACTCCAGTCTTGAAAAATCTCTCCATATTTAAATAGCTTAGACAATAATACATGCACTGGTACTGTAAACTCCTGCTAATGTGTTCTCAGGTCATTGCAACTAATTCTATTTCCTCCCTGCATGTTACTTCAGTCAGGCTGTGTAGTATTTTTTCAACATAATCTAATTTCAATTCAGAATCTGAAGTTAACTGGATATTAGAATAACAAATGACCCAGTCCCCTTTGAGGAGCTAAACTGTTTTACATTAAGATTTCGTACATGTGACTACAATCTGTTGTGTTGGAAGAATAAATTTTAAGCTCTACATACAATCTATCTTTTTGAATGAAAGTATTCTTCCATGGTACTGATGTTTGCATCTAAATTTCAGTATACCTGATGTGAGGTAAGCATGGGTACCTTTCCAGTCTACTCTCAGAAAGGAGTCTTTGATTCCAGCTGTGAGTTGGCCATAGTGACCAACAGTGAGACCTCCAAGTCACCTCCAGCAGGGTGACCATCCTTCTGCTGCTGAAAGGTGGACCTGGTAACAGACGGTGATGCCACCACATGCCACTCATCAGTTTGTACCACAGCTGGACCTATAAAAGGATAAGATAAAAAATACAGAAACAGGTTAATAGGTTCATAGGTTCAAAGGTAGGTACTAGGCTATTGGCCCAAGGGCCTACATAAGCCTAGCCAACAAGGTTCCTTGGCTTACACCACCCAAGAAAGTTATTTTCCTGTGCCACTGTCGAACAGAGACACAGATGTGATCCCCAGGGTGTATTTCCTATTTCCCATCCACTCATCAAGATTTTTCTTGAAGAGTGCTAATGAAGAACTTTGCTTGACATAGGTAAAACAAAACTCATTAGCACACATTTATAGTGCAGATAAAATTGCAATTGCACAATGCAGTCATGGAAAAGTAAACTTATCCCAGCCCTGGAAAAATCTTCTGGTTCTCCTCACACAGACTTCCCAGGTGAAGATGTACTTCTCAAAACATGTAAGAGAAAGTAGGAAGAATTTAGTACACTATTAATCTGGTAACAAGACAAGGAGATAACAATATACAGTGTATACAAAAAAAGCTTGGCACATTCTCCCTTGTCTCCCACTGGTGAAGCAGGTCAGGATGGGGCACTACAGACATGCCTGTGCTGTTCACCAGAATCAGTGTCCATCCTGACTAGCTGATGCCATGTACCCACTTTACATAATGGGCATGGTAATGGCAAGCAAATGATTCTGGTAGTCCTTGTGCGGCCAGTACTGGAAAATCTAGGTATCATGCAAGCACCAGGCAGAAGACTGCTGAAACCAGGTCATAAATAGAGCATGTCCACTTTAAATATAATCAGTAAGAGCAAGAGGTAGCCATGTGCACCTGACCACATTTTTCAACATCACATGATGCACATATTTTGATACAAACAATTCACTAGTAAAAGTGTCACCATCACAGAATAATGACACAACAGGCATTACATGCTGCATATGCGAGCATTATGTGCACATGTCCCATTAGCCCCAGAACAGGCAGGGATGACCAACTTAGTGTTGCCTGGGTATGATCCATTGTATTAGTGATTCAAAGATGATCATGCTAAATTTTCATCATTAGCATAATTCTCATACTAAGACAATTGCATTTTGGGATGACTTGATTATTATGTCTTTGTCTGTTTTAAGGAGGAGTAACTTTGATATGCATTCCATGCTATCCATTTGGTAGGGATAAACCGGATAGGTATCTATGCTATGCTTCAATTATAAGGTTGTTTCCTTAGGAGAATTATGATTCACATCACTTTAGCAGCCACATTGCACTTCATTAGGGCACATTGTAGATGCATACTTGTCAATCTTTAAGGCACATTGGAGATGTATATTTGTCCCTTTTTAAGGCAGACTGTAGATTTATATTTGCCACTCTGTAGAACACATTGTAGATGTATACTCGTCCATCTTTAGAGTACACTGCAGATGCCTATTTACCCCTCTTTAGGGCATAATATAGATATATATTTGCCCCTTTTAGGGCATATAGATGTATACTAGCATATTAGTCTGACTATTGTGTTTCTTCTCCCAGCACCAACATAAAAATTATTGTGCTTGTCAGCTCATTGTAGTTCTGCTAATTGTTATGTAAATTGTTTGTGCCATTCATATTTCTTCTGATGTAATGTCTGTAGTTAATGTTATATAGAGTTTTATGGTGGCATTTATATTTCACTTTCTATATCTATCATTAATGTATTGTCTTGATCCTTTGGCCCATGGATGAAAAGGGTCATTGAACTACTCTACCTACCTAGTTAACAAACTATTCATAAATAGGTATACTCTAGCATGATGAAAGGCAGTTTTGATGGAGACTGCATTAAGATTAGCAAGGCATGACTAGGAATTCACTGCAGACAGACGTGACACCTGTGCACTGGCCCAGTAATCAAGGAGCCTCAATCCTCACCACTAGCACCAGTGAGGGGCATCCACATTAGGAGGGTAACAAGTACACACACAGAAAAGTACAATTTCCCTCAAGAGAACACAGAGTTCACAGTCAGTCTGGGGCTGGTTTCTCCCTTTCTCTCCAGATCCCCAAATAAGACTCCCCACTGGCACAGCTATAGGGTTCTGATCTCAGCCGAGTGGTCAAGCCAAAACTTCCAGCACCCTCTCTGTCCAACCAGTGTACTTCATGCCCCTGCCCAGGTAGCTGACACATACACACACTTTGAAATATGATTTATATAGAAACACACAGACACTCCAGGGGAAGGCTGGCACAGGCTCACTAGCTAAGCCCCCTTCTGTCCAGGCTATAAGGTAGAAATCACTGCCACCAACCACCCTTATCTTCTACTATAAAGGCCCTTACCAAAGGTTCCCCAATTGGTAAGTGTGACTGAGACTTGAGGGATATTTAGGAGTGGCCTATACAGTATCACAAAATACATGCAAGTATTCTAAGAGCTTAAATTATCTCTACACAAAACAGCCACAGTTAAAAGGTTTAAAAATATTTAATAATAAATAATAAAAAATACCAAGACAATACTCATTGATTCAACACAGTGACAATAGAGAGTTCAGAAATCACAGGAAATACTTTAAAAAAACATTGTAATATAGTCTGACATGAATATAGAAAACAGCTAGACTAATCTTGCTATTTCTATCTCTAAGAGAAATACTAAGCTGCAGATATCTTACTTACAGAGCAAGGCACAGTGCTGGTGAGTTGTCAGAATCAGAACAAAATACAAAATGCTATCTCTTTTTCTCTGAGATAGTCTTAAATTGATAATACACATTACTGCTGAATCATTTCAGATTACATCATTCTTGTCAACTCTACTTAAGTTTCCCAGGCTCACAGAACTTAAAATTTAGCATATTTTTTGTGCTCTTGCAGCTGCAAGGAAACCACAGCAATAAAAGATACTTTACATGTGAAACCTAGTAATTATCTCTGTTATAGGACAATAGAAAGAATTTCTAGCTGCAGACATCCTCTCTCCTAGCTTGAGATCACACAGTCATAAAACTCTTTACTTATCAGCTTTCTTCCAGCATGGTGCACTGTGGTTACATTTTTGAAACTCAACACATAACACAGTTTTCTTACATTTGTCAAACAAGCCTGTGGATCATATTAATATTTACAATGACAAAGAATTATTTGCAAAATTCTATCTAGCTAGGCTGGCAGCCTCTCAGTTTATCACAACAGTGTTGAACTTTTTGCATGCTTGCTAATGTCCCTTTGTATTGTGCTTTTCACCCATGGTGGAAAATAGCAAAAGGGACAGACAGAAGAGAGTACATGTGGGTGAATTAAGTGCATGTGGGTGAATTAACAAAGAACAAGGTTGTCACAAGGAAATATCAAACTGAGGGGGGGTCTCACCCCATCATGGCACATTGCACAAGGGTATGGCAAGTATATGTCCTGATGAGGGCTGACCATGACAGAGAATACATCCCAAAATCTTGATAGGTAGTTGGCAGGCTGAGGGTGGGCTCACTGAGGTATGACACACAACATTAGGGGCATGATAGGTTAATTTCTACCTGAGGGCACACTACGGCCAACTCCATGTGTGAGTTGGCACACTACAGCCAACTCACACATGGAGTACAAGGACATAGTTGCACTTCACTGAGGGTTTTTCTATCATCAGTTGTTTCACCAAAAGATGAATGTAAGGTTCATTTTACCACTGTGTGTTGCACTGTGCAAGACAACAGTATACATTTGGCATTTTCCCCTACTACCTATTATAATGTGACTGTGGAATTGGTATTTATAATTTATGGGAATCATGGTGGAGAGTTGCAACCCCTGCCTACAAAACAAGATATTTTTCTCACTTTTACTGTTTTTTGATTTCTAGTGTTCTATGTTAAATGTTTCAATATGTGGTAAACTGGTGGAAAATAAGTAAATCAAGTGCAATGCATGGTACAGTGGGAAAATCACCCACTTACATAGGTCAAAGCATGGCTTAGAGTACGAATGTTGCGGTGATACAAAGGATGTGCACAATCCTACTGGTCTCAAGAACAGTGAAGCTAATAACAGAGAACATTTTTTTTTTTATATTTTTTACATATTTGTAAACAAAAGAGCATATAACTTAAAACGAGTTAAAAAAAAACAAAATAAAAACAAGGTGGAACTAAGGTGGTAGTGGAAACATATGCTTGTCAGAATAGCTCCTGTTGCAGATGCATGACCACTAGTTCATAATTGTTTGTAAAAATATGGAAATATCATACACTGACACAAAGCAAAATGGTAAGATGATACACAGCAGAACGTGTCAGGCATTTTACATAGGCAGAACTACTAAGATATTAAATAGAAGAGTATATGAAGACCACTATGCAATAAAATATAACAACAGTAAAAATGCTTTGTACATACATACTAGCAAATGTGAACATTTTAAGAACAGTTGTTCTGTGCTATGGACTGCATTAAAACTGATGTTAGAGGGGTTTATGCAGAAAATCTTTTTGACACCAAGGAATTGGGAGTTATTATTGAATGCTACTGGAGATCATGAACTAAATGTCCATTGGAATTTTAAATGTGACTTGAAAAGATAGAGATTAAAGAAATTATATTTATTTTATAAAGCAGAAATATATTGCAGACATTTTGAAATTACAGTTGTCATGAAAACTCAGTTGTCATGAAGTTGTGAAGGTTACAGAAAAAAAAAACTACTATAACTTTTCATTTTGAAATTGATAGACACCATACCAAGAAATAAAGAAAACAGCTAACTGCTTGATATAACACGTATGCCTTTTATTTTGATTATTTTTTGTTGTCTGCATTTGTTCCACTAGGCTTCTAGCATCTTTTCAGGAGGAAACCTCACATGGTATTTATATTACTAAGGGAAATTTGGCCAGAATATCAGGGAACTTCCTCTCCTCTTTTCAATAGCTGTTTTGTTGTTTGTTTTTACATTCCCCTCAGATTTTTTTTTTTTTTTTTTTTTTTACATTCCCCTCAGCTACCACCAACTCAAGCAAATGGGAGCTCAGTTTAAAGTCTCATCAGTAGGATCACACACCCAGGAGTGTGGCAACTCCTAATGCTGCATTGCAGTAACAACAATTTTTAAATGCATCTACTCACCTATCATGGGAATAGAATCCACACCCTTCGCAGTTTCCAATGCCAAAAGCCAGGATGCCATTTGTTGAGCTACTCACACTGTCATCAAGACTTTAGTAAAGTAATGGGCATCTCTGACTTCCTAAATACATCAGAAGATTCATTTCTTTTTACATAACACTGTCTGAGAAGGAACAATGGTAGTAGTGAGACCTGAAATTGGATATCATTTTCACTATATCTAGTGTCATGAAATCATTCTTTCATGTTGCAAGGGGGCCCTTACATTATTTACAATTTATTACTTCATTTCTAGTCACACTCCAGTATTTTACCACAGTAAATAACTCTTTCAATTGTACCTTACCAACCACAGGTAACACAGCTAGGTATTTCTGTCTCTATTACTCTACAGTCAAGTCAATATATCAATCATTTCAAAACACCTTTCCACTGCTGCATTACAAAAAAAGTCTTCATTTTCTTTTCAGCGCCTGTTGTTCCATACATCCTCCATTTCGTAATAGCATGCACTAACTGCAATCTTTGGTGAAAATTTGCACCTCAATAAACATGACTCATATGCATTTCACAACCTTTGACTGCACTTCTCAGCTCCTGTTCATAAATCATTATGAACTGCATCAAGTTATCTCTATGGTTCACTTGGTTTAATTTCTCTAAGTATTTTAGGTTTCTAATACCATGACAGGAATGGACCCCATTCCAATTAGTATTGTTTCAATCTTTGATGTTAGCCAAAAGTGCTCTTCGTAGCACCTGCACTGCACCCATAACTGACTCCTTCTGTAGTTTATATGAAGTTACATGTATCAGTAGCATATCTAAATAAGACTGTAAATTCTGTTTTGTGAGATTCATTGCTCCTAATACTTTTGGAACTGCCTGGGTATCCTTCTTCAACATAGCTCTGGTTTCTGGCTGAAAATCCTTGCATTTCTGTCTTTCTGTATGTAAGACACTGTAATCACTGAGCATAGCAATTTCAATGATCAATGCTGCTTTTGTCTTCTTTTTCTGGACTACTATATTTGGTATTCTGTCATCTATTTTTGAACTGTTGGTAATGGGTAACCCCATGTAATAAACTTCATCATTCTCTATGATGCTTTATGGCTCATGTTTCCAATGCTTCTCAGCTACTTCAATATTGTAATGTTTGCACAATCCCCAATGCTGCAGTCTAACCATGTTATTATGTCTTTCATTATACAGGCCATTTCATTAGGTGCATCACACCTAGCAACAAGATGTGCGACTGTTTCCAGTTCTGTTTTGCAAAACTTGCATTTATCTGTTTTTCTGATATGTTCAATGGACTTTTTAAACCAACATGTATGTAGTCCACTATCCTGGGCCACTAACATTAACCTTTCATCTTTTGGTAGAAATTCACCTCTCCCTAAACATTTAACAGATCCTAATCAACAATAGGAGTTTTCCAGGAGTTTTCTGTACTTGCAACGGTATTTATATTTTTTCCACAATTCTTGGCTTCTCATCTGATCCCTCTCTTCATATTCTTTCTTTTGATTTTTGACACATTCAGTTGCTGCCTGCTTTTTGTCTACTTCTGGTTTGGTTTCCATTCCTGTTTGATACCAACGTGCTAGATTTGTTCTCTTCTTGTTTCAAAATTTTCACTATGTTTGGATCTGATTAGGTCAGCAGATATGTATTTAGTCCTACTCAGTTTCTAGAAGGGCCATACTTCAGAATGAGGAATATGTAATTTTAGTATACACTGATGCCTTTTAATATCATTAGATAAGTGTAAAGCAATTTTCTTGTTTTCCTGTCCATCTGATCCACTACCTTTTGGGGCCAGCCAGTCACCCCAAAACTGTATGTTAGCACAGGAAAAGCAATTGGTTTATAGCTTTAACTTTGCTCCTAGATGTCAGGGCTGTTTTCAATATTAATTTTTGTCTTTTAAAATATTTCTTACTGAATTTTGGTCACATTGTTTCGTGTTTTTTTGTTGATCATTCATCAATTCCCAAATATTTTAACACTCCCTCCTTCTCACGTTCCTTTATATGGCATTCCTGTCCTTGACTGATATTTTCTTGATGCTGCAGCTTTCTTGCTTTAACACATTTATCAAAACATAAAATATCATCTGAGAAAGTTCTGACCACTTCCAGTTGTACTTTCCGCTACTCATCTGATGAACTATACAGTTTTAAATCATCCACAAAAAGAAGATGGGAAGTCCTTACTGTTTGTCATTGCCTGGGAGCCAAATTGTAGCCATGACCTAATCTGTTAAGTAGACAGATTAGTGGGTTAAGGGTAAGACAAAAGAGCAGCGGTGACAAAAAGACACTCTGGAATATCCCCCTTTGAATTTTTAGCCCTGGGATAATAACGTGTCCTTTATCATGGCTTATTTGCAAAGTGATTTCTCACTGTTTCATGGTTACTTCAATGTAATTGATCAATGTAAGGTGTATCTTATACATCTGTAAACACTCTTTTATTCGTGGGTGTGAGATGCTGTCAGATGCATTTTGTGATCTATCCATGCCATTTTAAATTCTCCATTATGATTTTATTTATCAACAAATGTTCATTTGTTCCATATGACTTTTATTTGTTACCCTTTTTTTCTATTGTCATGGTTGCGTTTTCTTCTAAATGGCTATAAACTCTGCCAGCATCAGTTCCAATGTATACTTTATCTTGTTTTCCTGTCCAAACGATTCCACCTTTTGGGGCCAGTCACCCCAAAACCATAAGTTAGAACAGGAAGAGCAAATTGGTTTATAGCTTGGACTTTGTCCCTAGGTGTCAGGATAGCTTGCAGGTTCACTCTTAAGGAGGAGTATCATTTTTCCTATTGCTAGCCAGGTTGGTGACTCTTTGGAGTGTACATACAAATAGTTCTTACTCAGACCTAAATCTTTGTGTAAAGATGTTCATACTTTCAGCGAGAAGTTAGGTACTGCATCTGGGCCTGGGGTTTTCCATTTAGGAGCGTCTCTTAATTTTGCTTCAATTTCTCTTGCCCTTACTTCATCCCATTTCATATCCTGTACATTTGTATTTCTTAGTTTCTCTTACTGTTAGTATCCATTCAGCATCTTTGTTATATTCCACTGGGTCTTTATAAATATTTCTCCAAAATGTGCCTAGTTCTTCTTTGTTGGATGTGTTTCTATTACTTTTGCTCTGTTTCCTAATTCTCTATACATCTTTGTTGGGTTATCAAGGAATTGGTTATTTTGGACTTTTCCCTTATATTTATCTGCGTATCTTCTACGTTTTTCTGCCTGTACTGATATCTTTAGTTTATTTGTAATAGTGTACAATAGATCGGGTCTGGCGCTATACTGAGCTTTGCTTTAATCATGTCTATCTTTATCTAATTTTTGTTTATCTGTTTCCTCTTCTATACTTTTTTAACAGTGACACTTCTTGTCTTAATTGCATTATAGTTTTCCCTATTCAGTATTTCCATGATGGCATTTGATATATTCTCTTCCTTTCCCTTATCGCCCTGTATTTTTGTGGTAAGACTTTATCTGTTATTAATTTAGCTGCACAGTAATATATCCTATTTACTTCTGTTATATCACATGAATTTCTGTTAATAGTCTTGATTACTGTGTTGATTTGTTTTATCAAACTTCTAACATTTTCAGTCTTATTGACTTTTTGTAATCTATTTCTTTCATCGATTCTAGTATGTCTGTCCATTGCTATTAAATCGAGCAAGTCTTGCCTTAGGTCTTTTTCTTCTAAAATGGGGCACATTTTTTTACTCTCCATTTCCTGTGCGCATTCAACAGAAAGTTTCAGAGCGTCTTATGTGACATGTTTCCTTCAGCTGCATCCTCCATCATCCTCTACTCTTTCATATGAGAACTCACTGGCCTATCACTCCACAACATTGACTGGATCAGAGATGCCATTGATTCCTCCTCCTTCCCTTGCTGTGCAACTCCAACTGAATCTTTGTACCAGTTTCCCACAAATGTTCCAGAGTACCTTCATATGGCAACTGATCAGATTCTTCCTGTTCCACCTGTTTCTCTCTAATTAGAAGAATCATTCTTTCATGATGGGACATCATCAGAGTTGAATTTTTTACACCAAATCCTTCACTTCACAAGTAGCCAATGACTTCAGTTTTTCTATTCTACAATTTTCCATATTGGGCTGCCTTTGCCTGTATTTCTCAAATATCTTTAGTGCTGCTTTTTTGTTTTGATTAGTTTTCCTTTCTCCTTTACATAACTATCACACCATACTAAATCTATTTTTCTTTCCCATGTCCATATTTCTTCTTTGGATATCTCTCATTCCTCCTTTTTTTCCTTACTTTGGGGAATCATTGTTCCAGCATGCTATGACAATAACCTGTGTTTGACTTTCTACATTAATTCCTTCACCTCACATATATTCAGTAACTTCAGCTTCCATTTGTTTAACTTCTACTTTACTACTCTTCTGGTCTACATTTTACCCTTTTTGATCTTATGTTTGTATTGTGAAATTTTTCATATCTGGGTGCCTTTGCCTGTATTTCTCTTCAAATATCAATATCTTTGGAGCTGCCTATTTGTATTAATTAGTTTGACTTTCTTCTTTGCATAAATATTACACCATATCAGATCTCTGTCTTTCCTATGTCCATGTTTCTTTTTTACACCTTTCAAAATCTCTAGATTTTGTTCTTTATACTTTTAGACTTTCTCAGTCACTTTTTTATCCAAGGTTTCTTGGTCTATATAATGTTTTTCATGAATTTGTTGTATTAATGAACATAAATTTTTATCTGAAGCTTTTGACATTGTTGATTTTTTTTTGTGCAGGTATTTTTCTTTTCTCTAATTTCTCATTTAATCTTTTTGTATACCTTCTATCTGGAAATTCTAGGCTTCTTAATAATAGTAAAGACACATAATTTCTTTCCTGTCCTCAATAGTCCACTCTGTCATCTTTATTGCTCTTTTTTCATCTGTCAGTTGTTGTGGCTTTTATGGACTACTAATGTTTCCTTCTACAATGGGGGGGGGGTCATTCTCTTCCTGAACATGGCCTAACCCCACTGTAAGAATGTTTCCATGTCTTGAGGATTCTATACTGTCATTTGTTTCAGTCCTGACACAAGTGCGCCTACCAGGATTGGGCACTTTTTTATCCTGGGACTTGTGCATCCAGCTGTCTTTTTTTATTTTTAACCTACGTCTGTCCATGACATACACTATATAAAATGCAATCTATATAGCAATGTAGTCTTGGTGAGATTTTGTAAAAACAGGGTCCACCTCATGAAGTTAGTCTCCGAAACTTGATGATTACTTCATTTCCAACAATACTACTCCCCTTTACTTTCTGATTTTATCATCTCTCCATTCAGAACTCTCAGATGCAGTTAAAGTCAATCAATATACTTTTTCCTGAAAGTAGTTTTATGAAACCCCCACAATATACCATCTTAATTTTCACAGATTTCAACAAATCCAAACATTTGTTATTCTTTCTCCAATGCACCAGTCAACCTCAATATATTTTGGGGGGACTTGTCCTCTATTGGAATTAATTGTTCAACATTTTCCACCTGGTCAGCAAATTTCTGTATTCATTTTGTGCTTTGGCCATCTTTTGTTTATCAATATTATGGTCATGCAAAAAACTTTTTGAATTCTTCAGTAACTTTATGAATTCTTCAGTAACTACTTACAGTTTTCATGTAAACCTTTCCATCAGACCAGGTTTCTCACAAACTAAGTTTCTTCTCCTTTAAGCCATTCATTTCCCCTTTATTGTTCAATCAAATCAATTTTTAGTATCTGCTGAACATTGCTTTGGTGGTTCCTGCTGTTCCTCTTACGCTTCATCATTTTTTTCCCTGTTTAACAATCATACTTTCAATAATGTTATCCAGATTTTCACTCAATATGTAATCAATTAGACCTTTATACTTAGCAGTTTTACAGAATCTCTGTGAATAACGTTTTATTTAGAATAAATACATTTAATTAGCCACCTTTTAGAGTTACTATGTTGACAACTAGACTCTTAAATCACTGTGAGGCTTCCCAGTGTGTTATTTGTATTGTTACGTTTAGCATCTAAATAAATCATTCTTGGATTTAAAAATGTAATTCTTGAACTAAATATGAAGCATTTTAGTTTTTTTTTTTTTTGTCACTATATCGGATTGCACTGTGAAATTCATTGCATTGTTTCCAAAATTCTGAAATTCAAGGGAAATTATAAGATTAATGATAACATATGAATTATTACGGTGACGATAGCTCAGAGGCAATTAGCTGCATGGTAAAAATTTTATAGATATCTTTGGAAACATGCAAAATGTTCTTTTCTACACAGATTGTTCCAACGGTTGCAATCCATCCAGAATTCTTCCAGACTGTCCGGAATTAAGGGTCACTGTGCAGAAAATGGAGACTGCCTTTTCCGGACAATGAATTGTTCAGAAAAAATAAAATCAAATTGTAAATAAAAAATCAGAAAGACATCTGTAAAAGTGGAGGGCTTTAAGACCATGTAGGGGACGTCCTTAAACTGGATGGCTTTAGAACCTGATGGGAGACTTCTACAAGAAAAGTGGAGGGCTTTAAGACCATGTAGGAGATGTCCTTAAACTGGATGGCTTTAGAACCTCATGGGAGACTTCTACAAGAAAAGAACAGCAAGCCCCAGAAACCTCTAGCAGAGCATTGAGCCAATGAGCATCCTAACATAAACATTACATCCCACTTGCAGAGCGGGAAATCTGATGACCATCCAGCAGCAGGACAAACTGAAGCCAGAGCAAGCCCGCCAACACAGTACTGGGGATGCAGCATGTCATTTAAGACTTGCAGTACTAGATAGTTGTCCATGACTGTGTTTCTGTCCTGTAGTCTGTTCATGGGTTACACAAAATGGCAGTATTAGAAGTACTTGAGATCTTTAACACCTAACTGAGAAAACAAGCATTTTCTTCATTTATTTTCTATTCTATTTAACTTCTTTTTCTCATTGTCAGCATAGTGCTGTATGATAATTACTGTAAGAATAAGACATCAGTTGTGATTTCTACTGTAAATATATATTTTTTTCATAAACATCACTGGTCATGGCAGATAGAATATTAAAAACATCTAGCCAGATATTCTCCTTAAGGTTGCTTCATGTTTTTCTGTGCACTTGCCTTGGTTGAGTTTCCATAATGTTTAGATTCAAAGGGTTTGTTACACTACGTGTGCTCAGTATATTCACTTCTATGTATAAGAGAAGCGTTCTTACTTGACTGTTTCTGATTCTGACATTGCAAAATGTTCTTCCTGCAACAGTCCTTCTTGGCATGTATCTTATTCTGCCTTCTTGCATAATTGTCTTACATGTTATAATTGTATCCATTATTACATACAAGGAATGCGATTTTGTCCTAGTTCAGCAGTTGCAGGCATACCTTGTTTTCCCATGTCTAAGGCGTTTGCATACACATACTTTAATAATAAACTGGCACAGTGTGTACTTCAATTTATTTCTGCAGCATTCATTTCACTCTTTCCTTTCTTTCATATCACATCAGTTTTCAGATTATAGTACATGATGTAGTGTCTCTTTCGGCTTTTCCCGGTTAGTGGTTACCACAGCGGAACTCTGGTCCGCTAATAATTGGCAGTAGATTTTTACGTACCAAGTTGCCAGCCCTGACGCACAACCTTCAACTAAGGTACGCCTATTCACACATGTCTCCACACAGAAGACGCTCTAGCTGAGAATCAAACAGGACAACCTCTTACTGTGAGGCGACAACGCTACTGCAGCACATAATCAGAAAATACTTGAGATATGAAAGACATCCAATAAAAAAGTTTTAAGTTCTGTTTAGAATTACTAAAAAGCTTCTTGTACAGCATGTTTCAGAGTTCAGTCAAAGTTCTAAATAGCAGTTTAGTTTTGAAATATCACTGCATCATGCTGTTGGCAGGGTGGCCAGTTTTATAGCTGGTTCAACAGTTAATGTAAAACCCGTTATTCTATCAACTTTCAACTTTTGTAAGAGCAATCATTAAAGATTGTCCATATTTTTGGGCCTTTGTCCCCTCATTATTTATGGCTTTGTCCAGATTTTTTGCTCTAAGAGGTTAAGCACAAAAAATAAATGCTTCATTCCATGTGCACCATGCAAAATGATGAACAAAAGCAACACTACATTTCGTTCTGAACCTAGTATGACACCACTGATTGTTTAAAGGTAAAAAATACAACCAAAACAAGTGCTAATATTTTAAGTGCTAGTCAGCTGATCATATCATATGTAATAACTCTACTGTAAAAAGAGCATTTTTATTAACTGCAGGGTTGCCACCTTTTCAGATGCCCAAAGTGGGACATTTTTTGTAGAAATATGAGATTTTGCAGGACAAAACATACCCATGGGTCTGTTTTGTCCAATGGGTAAATGCAAAAGCTTACAGTTTATAGCCAGAAAAAGGTAAGAAATGTAAGTTGCAGTTAACATAAGTAGTACCAGAGAGAGAGAGAGACTAATAGTTGCAAATATTATTAAGCAAAATTTTGCATGTTGGGTACCAGCCTTGCATGCATTTTTGCTTTCAAGTATATGTCCAGAATTTTTGACATGAAAAGTTGGCAACCCTTGTACTTACTGGAAACTATTCTACTTTACTAAGTAGAAATAAAGCATGTTATAGATTTTATAACATTTAAAGTGAACCGAGTATATCATTCAAAATATATGAATCAGTTAATTACAATTTTAAGCTACTTATGCATTCTGCAATTGAAATGCTTTCAGTGCATTGTAGTTTAATTGAAATTAATTGTATAACCACTACATACATATATGCATTAAAATATTCTTCACATAAGATTTATATTTCTTTTCTATTTCTTTCTTTTTGTTTCTCTCTATAGCTCCCGTACGCTACTTTCAGTGTGTTTTCCTGGAAAACAACAATGGATACGGACCCCTCTATCCTTTCACTCCTGCCATTCACCCCCACGTGAGCCATACTCAATCAAAGTCTGAAGGGAGGAAGGCAAGGCTGCCTGGACAGTGACTACTATAATATGGGATTTCTGATATTACCACAAGCTGCAGTGCATTGCATGCAGAGGTTTGCAGGAGGTTCCTACATGGCAGCAACATTTGCAGAGAAGTCTCCATCTACAGCACTGCTAGACATCCAAGGCTGAGGAGATCCTTGTTGTTGTGTAAGACTGCAGGATGCTGGGTAGAAGTGTATACTAATAAACCGTGGTGTAGAAATTCTACAGAGTTATTTGAGTATCTTAACTCCTTATGATAAGGATACTGATGCTTAAATAACTGCTGTTACATTTTTTAATTCATTTAAGTTGCCTGTGCCATATTTCTGCATTCTTGTATTTAGCGCATTTGAAAACTGATCATTATGTACAATATGACTGTGACATTATTCAGGAAAACCATTTTTAAATAAGTTTTGTTTGCAGTCCTGCTTCTTGCTCTGCTTGCAAAATGAGCATTAGGTGACACCATGAACTGAAGTCTCTTAAAAAGAAGATTTATGGGTAAAGTTGACCACAGTAAACAATCATTATATCAGGGATACAAATATGAGTCTTATTACTTGTGCAATTTACTTTGTACTTGGATATCTTAGAATACCCTGTAAATGTGCAAAAATCAAACATACAAACCACGTGAAATGGGATGCTAATATTTGTAAGCTAGTTATGTTTGTTTCCAGAAATGGAACATAGCAGTTTAAAGATAATGCACCAATGCAAATGAAAAGTGGTCAGCTTTGCCATCTGTTTCTTCCTCTTTTTGCTTGTAAATGTTAGTACTTGAATGTTTAAGAATGTATTTGCTTCAATGACCCTACCCAGGTTATGTTTTCAGCTTGCAGACCTTTAAAATAATATCCCCAGAGTATTAATAAAGCATAATACTGTGATACTTTTCTTTTCTGTGTTTCGTTTGCAGCTCTAGAGGGTCTCAGATAAACATTGTTTCTTTACTTTAAGATCCTAAAGTTTTGCTTCTATTACTGCATCTTATTTCTGGTCTATGTAGGTTTTGGTAGTGGTTTATACTAGCATTGTTAAGTTGTATCCCGCTACCTCTGCTCAACATACAGATGTTGCATTTCTCTTTCTGCTTTTATATAGCTGTTCCATTTATTCTGATGTTATTTCAACAATCAAAAGGAAATAATATTAACATAGATGAATGATTTTAATTGAGGTACAGCAAATCAGAGGTGCACAGACAGGATGCTGCTAAGACCTTTGGTTAATTACTTCTTTTACTTTCCCTGTTGCAATACATATATAAGGCAATAACATGATTAAGCACTCTTGCATTTTGTCAGTAATAGTGTTGTTATACACTATAATACATGCATACATACAAATGTTTCAAGCACGGGCATTAATGCCCTTCTAGCTTGCCAATATACCAAAATACTTGTTCCCATAATAAATGTCCAGGCAGTTCTTAAAAATATCTAAACTAGTACTTGCTTTAATGTAATTTGGTAATCTGTTCCAAGCATCAGCTACTCTGTCAGAGAACATATTAGTACACTTCTCATTCCTATAGAATCTTCTACATAGGTTATCTGATGATTCTCTAGTACTTTTTGTTAACCCCAAACATTCCCAGAGGTAGTTGTCCCTAAATGTCCTACATACCTGAATAAGATCTCCCCTTAGATATCTGTAAGAGACACTGTACAAGTTCAGATATTTTAGTCTTTCATCCATGGATGCTCTTGGTATATTTCCGCTGTACTCTTTCCAGTTTATTCATGCTTGTTTTCTTATAAGGTTTCTATATTGTTATTCCATACTCAAATTTGGGTCTAATGTAACTAACAAACAATGACTTCATTATGTTTGATTTCCTAGACTTTATAATTTTTTTTATACAACCTATAGTTCTATAACTATCATTAACCAATTGGTTGATATGATTAGAAAAACTCATAGCTGAATCTACCCATATACCCAGGTCCTTAAATGAGTCTACAGTTTCAATCATTCTGTGCTGTATTAAATATTCATCTTTCAGTTTATGTCTCCCAAATCTCATATGCTTAGTTGTTGATGTATTTATCAACATATTATTCCCCTGTGCTCAAATTGTCAATTTAGTCAAATTATTTTGCAGACATGCCTTATCTGTAACACTTGTAATCAGTTTACCCAATTTCAGGTCATCAGCAAATGGTCTGTAGAACACCTCAGATGAAAAAGTAAGGTCTGAAAGATACAATCTAAACAAGTAAGGGCCTAGGACAGAGCCCTGTGTGACACCTTGACTGTAACCAAGGAGTTCACCGGTCCAGTTGGTGTGTGATACTTGCCATGTCCTATTTGTAAGCTATGCAGCTATCCATCTTATCAACAGTACATCAATACCTAGTTGTACTAATTTATTGATCAGTGTTTTGTGTATGACCCTGTCAAATGCTAAAGTTAAATCTATATAAATCACATCACAGCACCACTTTTAATTCATAGCTGTTATTATATTGTTATAGAACATTATGTTACAGGTGGTAATAGATCTATTTTCAACATATGCATGCTGATATATGGTTTCAAGTCCCAACCTATCCATTTTTGACAATAACTTATCCAGTATTACCTTCTCCATTATTTTTCCACAACATGAAAGAAGACTTAAGGGTCTATATGATTCTGGGTTTGTCCTACTTCCCTTTCCCTTAAAGACAGGTTTAATAAGTGCATGTCTCCACTCTTGACAAATCTCCCCATATTGATATGACCTAGTGAATAATAGATATAATGGAAGCGTAGGTTCCTGCTAAAGTGTTCTCAGGTCATTGTTACTTATTCCGTCTCCTCCCTGCACTTTGCTTGGATCCAGTTTGCACAGTTCTTTTTCAATATAATCTAATCTGATTCCAGTAAATGGGGTTACCTGGATGTCACTAGGACAATTTACCACCCATATGTCAGGTTGTGGATGCCAGGTGTCTCTTTTTAAATTGATATTTCATCTTGTGTTAGTCTATTGGACATGGGAGGAACTGTGCTTTTTCGTCAATTATAGGTATGCTGACTGGAGATTAGCAAAATAGCAAAGATAAATTCCTAATCCAGTAAGATTCAGCAGTTTGACTTCTGGCAGCAGATTAAAAATGTTTTCTCACTCACACAAAACGCTTCCTTTTACAGTTGGAATATTTCTTTTGAGAAGGGTATCATTACCTTCTCTGGGGTCTTCCCAAATGTGTGTGTGTGTGCGTGTGTGTGTGTGTGTGTGTGTGTGTGTGTGTGTGTGTGTGTGTGTGTGTGTGTGTGTGTGTGTAGGTGTGTGTGTGTCTGTGTGTGTGTGTGTTTGTCTGCCTGTCTATCAGTCTGTTTGCATCTGTGTTTGTATATGAGTATATCCCTCAGTGTTATTGTGTCAGTGAAGAAATTATGACTTTGCTTACAACCACTGCTTCACAGGATAATCTCTGGTTCATTCACAACCCATAGAAGAATAATGTATGTAATCCAAATGAACAAAAAAAGAATAAATATACTTTTCTTTTCAAAATTTGAAAAAGCATCATTGTAGATGCAACTATAAATAATATTTTTGTTTAGTGTGTTTCAGTTTTTTAGGTTTTGTTTTGACATACATGTTTTCATACCTCATAACCTCTTAGCACAAAAAAGTTGGACAGAGCCAAAAATAATGGGGGACAAAGCCCCAAAAATAGGAACAGATTTTAAATATTGCTCTCATAAACTTAGAAAGTTGCTAGAATAAAATGTCTTGTGTTACCATGCATTTTCAGAAGATTTGAAATCTGAACCACAGGTGCCTGTCATTATTTAGTCAATTAAGTCCTCACTGATGTGTCATAAAAATCCCAAAAAATACAGATTTAATGAGGAACAGACCAAAAATATGAGGTAAAAATCTGGACATTCTGCGAAAATCTGGATAGTTGAGAGGTATACTGATGTTTTATGATCTAGTTTTAAGCATTATTGTACTTAAACATAAACTGCATTAGGTTCTACATAGATTATAGTTAATTCAACCGCAGGATGTGAAATAATATTTATGCCTTCAGAAATTCCAATTTGATATTGATCCCAGATGTCAACAATCTGAAACTTTTCTCCCAAGTCAAGACATATCAAAGATTTATTGAGCTCATGTATACTTTAAATGTGTCTTTATAGTTTTCTTGTATTCTTACTGTTTACAGTTTTGAAGTGCACTGTTAAACTACACCTTTTCTTTCCCTTTCTATGGTGTAGCACAGTCATCTTAGTGCAGTCTGCTCCTGATGACATCTTTATAAGTCTATATGACAGCTGATAGGCAAGATTTAATGGATCCATTGCTTGAAATCTGAAAAATGTACTATATGTGCCACTTCCACTCTATTGATCAGGCATTTTGAAAGCATAAAATTGGATGCAATTGCTGAGATATTGTGTATGGTCCCATTAATTTCTTTCGCCTTCACTTCTGATTATCCAGAGATCTGCCATATGTGACTGATGCAATATCTGATGCATTATTGGGACCATGAATCAAGCCATATTTTGTGCATTCGTTTTTTTTCTTTGTTTTTCAGAATGAATAGAGCAGAGATCGCTAAAACTAATGTCATGCATAGTCAGAGAGCTGATAACTACTTAACACAGTTAGAGTAAAGAACTAAATGAGGACACAGAGAGAATGGTAGTAAAGATATATGTTTCTATCATGCACCTTTATCAATCACTAAAGGATGTATGTATGTATGTATTGTGTGTGTGTGTGTGTGTGTGTGTGTGTGTGTGTGTGTGTGTGTGTGTGTGTGTGTGTGTGTGTGTGTGTGTGTGTGCGCCTGCATGCGCATGCACAGTATGTGTATATGATTATATCAGCATTGGTCAACAACATAATTGATCGACTCATAAATGAATGACAACACAAATGTGTGGTAACTAAAATGAGTGAATCACAAAACACTGAAAATTTCTCTTCAACTATAAATAAACCCCATATGCAAAACTCACTTCAAGCACTGTCTGAATAGTGGTACTGTCAGGGGAAGGGTTTTTAGTAATTTATTGTGTAGGGTTAAGGGCAGGGGTAAGGGTATGGTTAGGGTTATGGTTAGCAACCCCCTGCACCACCATACTTTTTTCTAATTGTAACCCAAATTCCTGACTTTAACCCTAAAACTACACATAAGAATACTAATAATCTTTGCCCAATAAGCACCTTTATAAGTCTATCTCTTATCTAACCCTACTTCCAACTAGAACCCTAACCTCTGAACACAAACAAATGCACACTATACGCTAAAACAACATCTTTCAGATTCTCACAAATGTCACTTTTTAAAAAATTCATTTTCCTGCATGCATACCTATACTACATCAATCTTGAATTCAACCAAATGTGATTCATGCAAATAAGTTGTCACACATTTGAGTTGTCACAATTTTTGTCAATCATTTGGGTGTCACTCATTTGTGCTGTCAACCAAATGAACGACAACTCTATGTGTGTGTTTGTTCTCTTAGAGCAAGGAATCTGGACAAAGCCAAAAATAATGGGAGGACTAATGCCCAAAATCAAGGACAGATTTTAAATATTACTCATTAACTTAGAAAGTCAGTAGAACATTAAGTATTGCATCATCATACATTTTTTGAAGGATAGGAAGTATGCAACTCAGATGGTTTGTCATTATTTAGAGACTTTAATTCCTAATGATTTACCACAAAATCAAAAATGTTATGTGGAACAGACCAAAGATGCAAGGCAAAATCTGGACATTCTGCAAAAATCTGAACAATTGGTAAGTCTGACATGCGAGTATGTGTGCATTGTGTCCATTTATGTGGAAATATACTAAACTAACCAGAATTTCATTGAGAAGAACAGCTCATCAAAGTTGCAGGTTACTTCCTTTATCCAAATTGGTGCTGGAGATAAATATATTTAAAGTGAAGTGTGGTCATCGTGGGGGGGGGGGGGTATGAGTTGTATAACTTTGAAAAGGTTGATTTCAGTGTGATGACATCTTTGACAAAACTGACTCAACAAAATGAACCAAAAGCAGGGCATAGATAATTGGATGTGATAGAGTAATAGAATGCGATAGAATAATAGAAACATTTATTTAAGACAGTGTAAACATTTCATTTCTCCATGCCCACATCAGTAAGAAAGTATTACAACCCTGTCCATGGCACTAATTACTGTAACTCAGTCCTGTTCACATAAAGGGTGACTAACTGATAAAAGCACAAACTGCATGCAAAAAAAATGCCTCCAAACACCACAGAAACAATTACTTCCATATACAGGAAATGACTGCAAACTACATTTCTGAATTTATAACAATTAAAATGAACATTCTAAATAATTTAGAAGAAATGCACTGTCTCTAGTAGCCAATCAGAAAAAGGACATTACTAGCAAAACAGAGCTAGATCTGAAAACCTACAAAAGATAACATTAAACTACTAAATCACATATCTATACTGTAAACCTAAAAAATGTTAGCATTGCCCTCATTAAACACCTAATGCAATACCATAAAAATTGCAAACAGTATTAAAGAGATACTTATCTCAGTCTCAGAAATGCAATAGAAGGCCACCTATGGGGGAAATTCATTTATAAAAAGCTTTGAAACTTTCTTATTGCCTTCATCAGACAGAGAACATGCTTGGATACTGCATTCCATTTAAGTGATTTGAAAACAATAGGTGAAACTAAAAAGGGTACTTTTCTGTTAAACCCCTATCAGTTTGCGCTGTTGTATTTTATCCTGTATTTCAGTACCAGACACAAGTTTGTGGGTGACAACTACTTCTGTACAACTGAATGACAAGTGTCTATTGTCATGTTAGGTGTCCAGGACCATTCGGTCATTGCAGAAATAGCTGCAGTCCACCATTAAACCCTTACCAGTTGTGTGAGGTTTTTTTTTTTTTTACACATGGTTTCGGCCAGAAGCTAGTTACCTTTTCAGTATAATACTTAAGAGATAATCCCGTTTCACTGTAGAAGAAGGTTAATTTAGGGGAATACCATTACGAGAGAAGGTGAAAAGATTCATGCTACTTACTGGATATGCCTGAATCGGGTAATGTTTACCATATATTCTCAGGATTAATGTGTACTGCTCAAAAATCAGCAACTGCAAACTTTATAAAGAACACATCGCATTGCAGCGGTATGTTTTCAAGCTATGCGAGGTGCTCTGAAAAATTCTTCACAGTTGTACTGCAGTACAATACCCATAAAAAAAAAGGTCTTGCCAAAGCTCACAGTCCCCGGTTTATTCAGTCAGCCCTCACATGCAAATGAAAGGAGTCGTTCTCCACATTGTAAAAACTGCAATTGTGCAGCACCACACAAGACATTCATCTCTGCAGTACTGCCTGCCTGCTAAATGAAATTAAAAAAAAAGGTAACCTTACCTAATGAAAATGATTGTTTTCACATCACATTCGTCAGTCCTGCATGAATGATAAAATAGTGCCGAAACACAGCAGCTCGAAGACGTGGTAGGGGTTTAATGGCAAAGTACCCCTAAAACGTACTGGAAAAAGGTGACTGGAATATATTTTACTTTAGCATTAGGGATTTTGCTTCCTGACTCTTGGTTTTGCCAAACACTTGCAACTTGTTTTGCAAACTGACACTGTAAGATATTTCATTCATTACAAAGTAGTTCTCAGCCTCCATTCCCATAAACATTATATAGATAGATAGATAGATAGATAGATAGATAGATAGATAGACAGAGAGAGAGAGATGTATGCATGTATGTATAAACATCAATCAAGACACATCAACTATTCATTATAGTGCAAAAAAATCAAAGCGACACACAATATGTTGAAAAAGGAAATAAATCTCCTTTTCTGATGTACTACCTATAATCCTACCACATCCAGCAGAAAAAAAAAAAAAAAAAAAAAAAACTTCGTCCTCCTGCTCCACCTAAGTAACCCTATCCCTAACCCTGCCCCAGCCCATAACTCTAACGTGCATCTTACCTTACAAAAAGCCTGTCCATAATACTACCACTATCTCGGACACTCACCAGACACAGACACACACACACACACACACACACACACACACACACACACACACACACACACGCTTACTACATCTCACCTCTAACACTCACACTTGTACCACACTAAATGTATCCCTTTTCCTAACCTTTACCCTAACCCTAAAAATGCACACACACAAACACTGGCATACCATCTCCCTGACCAGCTGGAACTCATTGAAGTTACAGTTCGCTCAAACTTTTGTTCAGTTGCGACAGCTGCTCACTTGCATCACACAAATGTGTGTCAGTCAAAACAACTGTAAACATTATCATATATGTATATACATGGGCTCCTATTATGTTATCGAAAGATAACATAATGGAACAATCAAAACTTCAAAATGGCAGCATTTCAAAGATCACATTGTGGGATCACAGTACAGTGAGGATTGGAATATTTGCCCTTTCCTCACTGTAGTGCGATCTCGGAGTTGGAATATATATTTAGCGGTGGGTGTGGGGGACACACCCCCTTCGAAATGCTGCCATTTCAAAGTTTTGATCGTTCGATTACATTATCCTTCAATAACGTAATATGAACCCTATATACATGCCAGCTTTTAGGAGTTTCGAAAATGTAGTGTTCATGAAGTCAAATTGTGAGGCAATCTGTTGAACACTTGGGCTTCAGTAAACTTTACCACTGGCTTATGAACCTTAGTTAATTCACATCAAATTCAATACTTATAAATAACACAAACCACTTCCTTTTCTCAGGTGATTCGCTTCAGTATTTCCAGCAGAAGAGTTTTTATCTAGAGCTTTATTCTGACAACCCTGGGCAGGATCATCGAAGATAATGAGCACAAAACCGACGCTTTCCTTTTCTTAGTTCCTGGATTTCCTTTGCTTCCTTATAACACTAACCACTTCATGAACCACATAATCTGATATAGGCCTTATATGCATTCATAGTCCTTGTACACTGCCGTATTCATTGTCCTTGTGCACTGCAGTATAAGCCTGTATTTAGCTCCTAATATTTGTCTGGATGTGATCCCAAAGTGATTACCTAATTTGGAAAATGCACCTTATGATTTTGTTATGCAACCATTATATTTTCTTGAACTTTATACTGAGTCGAATGTATTTACTCATGAGTTTGTTTGGTAGATATGTCTTGGCTGTAGATTCAGAGGTCAGATATTCAGTGAAGCATTGAGATTGCAAATAGATGATACAGCAAAATATATGTAAGAAATGTATTGAAATCTGGGAAGTCTAATGTGACTGTCAAGGCATTTCTCTTTTTCTTTTTTTTTTTTCCTTTTTTTTTTTTTTTGGTTCCGTTGGACCTCGTGTTTACAGGCCCAGCCCCCAGTACCCAGTGTCTATGTCCAGCTACTCTCCAAATGAATTTCCCCCAGACTGGAGCAAGTCATGGATCTTGAGGGTGTCCTAGGTGCTCAGTTTGTCTCTGCTTCCATCCAGTAGGGAATTTTTTTATGACCTAACCACTCCATTCATCCACACTTCCTGATTACATACAAGTGAAACATCCCTCTTTGGACTATACCTTCCCCTTAAGAGAACATCATCAAGTGTCCTGCACACTTTGGATGGGCATGTTCATTCCATCCCTGCCACTCCATCATTTGCTCTACCTGCTATTCATATCCAGCTCAGCTGGGCCATAATCAGGGCATTATCCCTGTATGCTACCAGATTGGGTTGCTAGAGATTTCTCTTGTTCTGTATGTCAGTATGATAATGCCTTAATCTGTACTGTAAGAGTTTCATTGGAAGCACTTTTCACCTTAATACAAATTTCAGAGCAATAATGGTAAAATGAGCAGAGACTGCAAATGATACATGAATTTTTATGGTTTACAGTCAGCAATCCATCCTTCTTATAATCCTTACTCATTAGAACTTAAACATAAAGAATATAATAAAGCTACCTTTACAAAATCAGAAACAATATACTCTGTTCTAGAAAACTGCAAGTAATCCTAAACAGGCATTATTTATAACTATTTTTGAAACATTAACCTACATGCAGGGATACTGAGTTTCTGTTTTTTGTATCAGCCCCGCTTCCTAGTTATGTTTCTGATACATGAACTGAATTTACCATTGAAACAGGACTTTATTAGGTATAAAATAAGCCCAGTGAATATCTAAGCAAACATGTTTTTCCAGCCATGTAAATATGGAGAATATACAATTCAGTGCCTTTATTCCTCAACAGAAATCCGATGCACCCACTGTTGACTATATCTCCTAGGGTATTACTTAAAGGGATGAAATTATTCTCATTGACCCTTGATATTTTTGGCACTGTTTAATCAGTGGTGTGTTATTTGCAAATATTAATTTAGCAAATGCTTCTCAAACTTTACAAATAGATCATAGCAGATGATATCCTGACAGAAGCACATTAACTTTCTGCAAAGTGAGGATCTTCCTGAAAGAAGGATAATGCATTTTGCATAGTAGAAAGTAATTTCATATAGTGCTAAGAAAGATATGATGCCACTTTGACCCTGCTGCATATGGCAGCAAATATGCCAGGGCCAGGGCCTTTTCTAAGTTCATAAGAAAGTTCAGTATATGTTCTTCTCTTCCGCTTGGTAGTTTACCTATATTATTAACTATATATATATCTATATATATATATATATATATATATATATATATATATATATATATATATAGATAGATATATAGATATATATATATATATATATATATATATATATATATAGATAGATATATATATATATATATAGATATATATATATCTATACATATACATATATATATATATATATATATATATATATATATATATAGGATCACTACATAATCTTGAAATGTTAGAATGGAGAATTCCAAAATCTCGAGACTATATAGCCAAAACCCCTAAATACCAAAAGACCAGAAGCGCGAAATTCAAAATCCTGATATTCGGAGATATTGAAGTAGCACTTCTGGTGTTGAGGTTTGTTGATGGATAGGTGGAAGTTCAGGTAAGTACATATGTGTAAGGGTGTTGGTTAGTGGCCTTAGTGTGTGTGTCAGTGTGTGTTGTGAATGTGATGTGTGTGTATAAGGGACTGTAAAATGTGTGGGTGTGAGTTTCCCTTGTGTGTCTGTTTGTGCGATCTCAGAGTTAGTATATTTAAGTAGGGGGGGTGTGGGATAATATGTTTGATTGTGGGGGGAAGTTGTGTGTATGTGTGTGATGTATGTGTGTTGTATGTTCGGGATTTTGAATTTCGTGCTTCTGGTCTTTCGGCATTTAGGGGTTTTGGCTATACAGTCTCGAGGTTTTGAAATTCGATATTTCAAAATTTTGAGATTATGTAGTGAACCCAGATATATATATATATATATATATATATATATATATATATATATATATATATATATATATATATATAAAACTATAGAAAGCCAGACTGTCATAATAGCAGGAAGAAATACATTACTTACACTTAAATAAAAGTAGTTTTAAATCCTTGAATTTCACATAAGGTTGCAATGTTTTCGGCCCATGTAACTTGCAAGACTGGTCTCTTTTTAAAAGTGGGCATAGAAAACAGCACAGGGAGGCAAATAAGGGTCTTATTCCATACAGTAAATGCTTAGCCACAAAAAATGTAGCAAAGGAGAAGAAACTATAAATTCATCTTTAATTAGTCATATATATACTCCATTATACTGTTTTGACAGTTAGAAATGTTGCAGAATGATAATAAATGCAGCCTGTGCCTTGTTTTAAAAAAAATACTAAGAACAGTGCAATCAGTTGTATGGTGTATCTGACTGACTCCCCCATACCATGTTTATGAAAATGTATTTAAAATAATATAATTTTACATTATAAAGGAAGAAATAATGTGTGCTTTTTATCAAGCTAAACTTAATATTAAAATTGACACTCTGATTTGAATACAATTACAGAATATAAGGTGGTCTGTGGCATTAAAATTGCTAATAATTTTAGGTTTGAGGGTAAAGTGCAGACAGCCAAAATGAAGGCATTACATCTTGTTGGGCCTATCCTTAAAATATATCTGTATGCTCATACCTGACTCTTGTAAAATATTTATTTAATAATTATTGAATGTAATGATCTATCATATTATCATATTATAATAGGCTTGTGATTCTGGTGTTGTACTAATTTAGTTATGGGGGGGCTTAAAAATAGATGGTGTTTGGCTTTTAAGGCCTTACATAATGAGGACCTAAAGTTAATATTTAACTTATGACTTTTCTAGCTTTGAGCACTTGTAGAGGTGAACAAGTGTTATATATACATAGAGACAGATAAATTGATAGATGTACAAACTATCAAAACGTTCAAATATATTTGATCATTCGGGTTTATCTGATATTCTAAATGACAACCATTTATAGACCGTTCACTTTATTTCATATTGAATAAAATACATATCTGTTATGTGTATCAGTTACACCTATATCTCTTTATACACTTACATTTCTTAAATTATTCTTCATAAATACTACTAAATCGCATCTTAATTAAAGCATATTATTAGTCATCATGTTTTATGTAAATATTGAATGGTACTACCACAAATGTGTACACTTATAGTATATAGCTATTGGAACTGTATATATCCATTCAGCCTTTCAAGCAGAGGACGTTTATAGTCTTCATTCACTTTAGTGATTCATTCATTCAGTTGGGAATTTTCATTTATTCAGTCAGTCATTTACTAAATCAGTCAATTTTTCTGTTAAGCATTTACTAGTATGTATGTACATTAGACTAAGAAAAATCACTTTTAAAATATGTTATACAATAATGTAACTTTCATTCTTAACAAACAGTCAAACACATAGGTTTCTTCATCTTATTAAAAGTATGTCTAGTAAGGCAAGATTATTCTTCAAAAATATCCTGCTCCTATTTGTATTCCATATCTGAAACGCATTTCAGTTTTGTTTTAAAGCATTTTATACAATCTAATTCATAATGAAGCACATTTGGAAAACATGCAAAAAGGATTTGCAGTATAGCTCAACTGATTTCAAGTATAGTTTAGCAAATGAAAGCTAAAGTCAAATTCTTCAGCTTGAATTGTGGATCCGGAAGATAAACAATTTGGGGAGCAAGTAATCATAAGATCAAGTATAACAGCAACCAAACTGCTGGTGACTGACCACAGAAAAGTCATTTAACCTCTTTGATCTTAACATTAGCGAGATGGATCATATGTTCTCTCAAATGAGGAGAAAAAATTGAATAAATGCTGTCACAGTAGTTTTTCAGACTGAAACTGATTACAATCTAGATTTCTAGTTGCATTGTGCATCAAATAATAAGACTTAATTTGTTTAAGGCAAGGAATACAACCTTAGAAGTAATTCTACAGCTGAAAGCTGAAGGATTCTAGCATCATTGCAATCATACCAATATGACAGCAGTAAACAGTTAAACTAAAACAGCTTGAAAAGACATGAGTTTTACTCTGAATGATCAGCATAATATATTGTGTCTTTCGGCTTTTCCCGGTTAGGGGTCGCCACAGCGGAACTCCGATAATGATTGGCAGTAGATTTTTACGTGCTGAGTTGCCATCCCTGACACACAACCTTCAACGAAGGTGTGCCCATTCACGCATGTCTCCACACAGAAGACGCTCTAGCTGAGAATCGAACAGGACAACGTCTTACTGTGAGGCAACAACGCTACCGCAGCACCACCACCGCAGTCTCCTTTGCAATTTCTTGTTCTTATCTCTTCCATCTACCCAATAATTATGATACACAACAGGTTATATTGTTTTTATTCTTCTCTCTCAACTCCCAGAGAGCTTCTTGAAAATAAAATAACAGGATTTTTGCAGTCCCTGATAAACAGTCCCACATATGTATTTAGGTACGCACACACAAACACACACACACACACACACACACACACACACACACACACACACACACACACACACACACACACACACACACACACACACACACACACACACACACACACACACACACACACACACACACACACACACACGCAAACACAAACACACACACATACACACACACAAACACACACACACACACACACACACACACACAAACATACACACACACACACACACATACATACAAACACATACACACACTTCACTGGCACACATACAGTTCATTATGGTGAGCAAATTTCATTTTTAAATTTGTGAAACTCTAGAAAGGCATAGCAAACTTGGAGGCTTAGATATATTTTAGGCTTGTTCAGTCGTTGATCTTTTAAGTGAAAGGTGAATGTGGTTAATCACAGAGTACAGCACTGTGTGAGAGAGGTATACTTTGAGGTAATGTTTTCCTTTTTATTCATGGTAATGCAGCCATGAAGTTGGTATGTTTATAATGTAGGAGAGTACATGGGGGCTTTTCCCCTGAGAAAAAAATTGCTGTTTTTGCTGTTTTCAAGTTAGGCATTTAGGAAATGGATTTTTGGGAAAGTGTAATTCAAATTATTGTAACTCAATCAAATATAGGGAAAACTGATACATTTTATGTATTACCTGAGGAACCTTTAGAGGAAAAGTAGGTGGCATTCATATATTGGTGAACTGAATTATGAATAGTTTGAATGAATGAAATTGCAAAGACAAGATGTAGCATTAGCTATACCGAAAGAATTTGTTAAGAAAAGCGATGCTCAATGTGTAGGGTGAAGGGCACTGTCTTTATTACGAGATCAGTATTTGAATACATCTGGTATGATTATATTGCAGCTCTCCTGGCTGAAAGAAGTGTTACTTTGTAGATATCAGTATGTTTGCAAGGGACACCTTTCTATGAATGATAAAAAAATTAAATGGAAATAATAAATAGTACAGTACCTGATAATCAGTTTTTAAACATACCAAATCTTTCTTGCTATGTGTTCAACCTAAACTCTTTGCAGAATGGTGGTAGCATGCAAATGACCACAAATATGGACTATCTTTTCAGTAATCAAAACAGGAGACCTATGCGTCACCAAATAATGGGCCAATATTGCAAGCATGAAGAATTGTGAATGAATTGTGTATAGAACATAAACTGTACTGAACAAACTAATAGTAAGGCCTAACAAGGAATGGTTTGTCTATGACATGAAGCTCAGTGACTGTAAAAATAAAAGCTGTGATGAAACACGCTAGAAATGCCACAAAGGAGGCACAGAGCCTAAGGGAAAATATATATAATTGGATAATAAGAAATCAAGCCAATATATAAGCAAGGAGTGGGAAAAACAAAAACAATCACCAGTAATTTTTGAACATGTCATAAGTGTAAAATAATACTAGAGAACATCAGCTTTGAGGCAAAGAAAAGTAAACATTTAATGGCATATAAAGTAATGTCTGATGAGAAAGATAGAGTGCAATGATAACATATATCTTGAATGACTGGACAAACAAAACAGCTAGTGGAGTTTTTGAATATTTTAGAACTATAAAAGAATAATAGAGAACTTTAGCTTTAAGAAAAGGAAAGCAAGCGTTTAATGATAAGTCATTACATAAAGTTTGATGAGAAGGCAATAAACAATGGTAAGATAATAGATATTTCGAAAGAGTAAAGAAAAAAAAGAAAGCTAGAAAAAATTTGGAATAATTCAGGTGCTTAAAATACTGTTTGGGAGTTGGTGCAGATAAGTAAAACTATAAACACACATTGCTCCCAGGTGTCCTGAAAAGAAACTCTTCAATCTAGTGAGCTTAGCCAGTTAAATAAATAAATCAATCTTATATGGCTTATGCTTTGACAAGAGGAAAGTAAACACTTCATGGTAAAGTATGACATAAAGTTAGTTTGATAGGAATGAAGACAAAGTATACATTGGGGAGTATCTACACAGAACGACTGATGAATGAACACAAAAGAATTTCAGAAAAGTGGTGATATGTGATCAGTGAAAAAGTTTAAAAGTAAAAGGTTAAGTTATCATAAAGGCCTGTGCTCTAGGTGAAAAAAAGTAAAAGACTAACTAGGACATTTAGAATTTACAAGTCAGAGTTGACCTACTTATCTTTTTTATCAGTATATATTAAATTATGTTTTTATGACATAATCATTGTCAGAGAGATGGCATTCATCCCTGAAAAGGAAGTCACAGAATTCCTCTTTTCTGATTGCATTTGGCTAAAATATCATATTAGTAGATGCTCAAATTCATGAGTAAGCAAGGATATGGCTTTCTTGAAGGTTCACAGTTAGATGCAGAAAATGACATCAGATCTTAATTAGCCAGTGGTTGACTTCTATTTTAAGTATGACATAATGATTGGAGCATCATAGAAGGATGGGTGTGCCCGTCCAGGGGGTGATTAGTATGTGGGAATCTCATGATGATGATCCCTAGTGGAGGCTGGGGGACATTGCCAGAGGAGGCACCATCAAAATGGGTAACAGTGGGCCTGTCTGAGTTGCTGCTGAGGCAAAGCAAGATGCTGCATGCCCACACTGTACACCTACCCTGGACCATACCATAAAAGCCACACAGGGAGGGGGGGAAAGCAGGGTAGGCCCAAGTGACCCCCCCCCCCAGATGGAAACTCAGTCATGCCAAGCCCATTTGCCTTTGGTCTGTTATCAGCCTCACCAATAAATGTAATAAGGAATGTGGAGGATGGAGTAGCTGGAAGACGCAGTGCAGACAGGACACAAGGGCTGGGCCAACAACTATGATTTTCCGGAAGGGAGAAAGAAAGTATGAAATGAAGATGTTGAGGAATACTAGCAGAGTTTTTTTCTTGGATATGTAGGTCTGGATGCTTATTTATCATACAATTGCATTCTTATGCGCTTGAGATGTTTTAAGACTTATTTAGATTAGCTGTGGATAAATATGTCTGTGAATAAATCCTGCATGTTTTCAGTGCAGTGAATATAAACTCCATGGCTTTTTACTGCAAACAGGGAAAAAATCCAGAATGTCCATGTTTAAAAACAGGCATCTAGTTTCCTTACAAATGAAAATGTACCATATAAAGTCATCTCTTGAGAAAGAAGAGACAAATAAAGAGCACAATGTAAATACTAATAGTAATAGAGTTGTGCCAGAATTTGCAGTGAAATAAAGGCACATAAACATTCTACGGAAAAATCATTTCCTACACTGGAGCACATAAGGTTATATAATCTATGTGTATACTTTTGTCCAGCTTCTATAATAAATGCTATATAAAGCCAGGGTAATGTGGGACCCTTAGGTTTCTATACCAGAAACGAGTCTGTTAATGTTATATAATTCATAGTAAAGTCTCTGGTCTTTGTGAAATCAGAATAGGCTAGGAATAAGGTGAGGCTGCACCTGATCACGTCTGCATTTTACTTTAAACTTGGACTGTGTTGTATTAAACAATTTCTGAAAGATGTGGTATGGAGAGAAGGAAAGGCATGAAATACTAGCTTTATAGGGTCATAGGTAAGTACTAGGCTAGCTACACTTGCAGAGCATTCTAGATCTAGCTAGTTTCCCTTTTGATGCATGAATTAACCTATGGCATCTGGTGCTACCCGTCCCAGGGTCGAATATATATAATATACTTAGTGATAATAACTGTGATCATACCATAGGAGCTGCTTCTGTCTATTAGTACTAGATCCAAGTTGCACTTCAATATGGACAGGGATAAGCTTTGCTTAACATAGATGGGGAGACTGTTCCAGAGAAGTGTTATCCTCTGCAAGGTATACCTCCCCCTTCAAACCATTTTGTTGATGTTGCAAAAGAGGTTTAGATCCCTAAGTCTTTCTGATGCCATTCAACCTGCTGGTGTATAGCAATACAGTTACTACTGTCCAGAAATCACTTCCATTGCACTAATAGGCCATACCTTGTCCCATTAGGAGCTAATAACCATTCATGGTTGTGGAATGTAGAAATGCAGCTCTGGATATTCTTAAATATTTCTCCAGAGTATATTAACTCCTGTGACTAGGTCTTGGAGAAGATGTCAAAGCCTTCAAACTACTTTTGGAAGTGGAACGGATAGTTAAAGAATGAAAATGGTTTCAACGATTGCTTTACAAATGCTTAGAAGAAATGACCAAAAAAGTGCATGCACTGTTTCTACTTGAATCTCTTAAGAGTAATGAAGTATCTGAAGCCATTACATTAGTTATCTGTGGAAACATATAATCACATTTAATGCAACAACTGCGTTCTCAAATGCCTACAAACCCAGTCCAATACCACTGTTCTTTACAAAAGAAGGAGTAACAGTGTTTCTTATTTCCAGAATTATTCACTGATGATACTTATTTCATGGAATGTATTGTAGTTATCTATTTCTGAATTATGGAATAAATCAAGCACTCACAGACATACAAAAATATTTAAGGGGATGTTCAGGAGTAGCAAACCATTGCAAATACCAAGGATAATCATTTATACCAATGTGTATACGGTGTTAATCATTTTATTTACTATTATTAGACAGAAGAACAGTAGAACCCTAGTGATAAATGTGTTTTTTTTTGTTTGTTTTTGTTTATTTTATTTTATTTTGTTACCTGTAGTACAGGAAGATAGAATGACCTAAAAGATACTGGATTGTTTCAAATTAGAACAAGGATAGTTACAACAAGCCATGTAAGAGCATTTTTTTGAGTATTCTAAATAGCAGTGCTATGTAATCTGCCCTAGAATAACAATGAGTAACTAGCTAGCGAAACCGAGACTGCTTTTGGTTCAGCACCAAAAAAGGTAACCTTCATGGGAATGTGTCCTTTTCCATGTGTTGTTATGCACTGCAGTAGGAATACAGAATGTAACACATTTTTCCTTGAAAGCTTAGTATCTGAGGAACTGTATGAATTTTCTTACTTTGTCATGAAGGACTGTTATAAAAATTCTAGCAGGACAGCCTGTAGGAACTATTAATTTATTCACATGAATGCACAGAGAACTCAACCAGTTCATTCATAATGCATTAACAGCTAAGGCCATGGAAATGCATCAACACAAGCTGCCAGTATAATGAAGCTAAGATATGATCTATAGTATGTGAGATATTTTCAAAGCTTGAAAGAAAAATTCTGAAGCTGTAAGTACACTGGGAGTTGAAGACACTAATACAGCATGTCTGATGATAAACTGACGATGGAAGCTGAGAAAGAGTTGGTGAACTGGTTCAGTGTCTAAATGAAGTGTTTCCTTATGCTAAGCACTGATACAAAGATGAAGAAATGCTGGTAAAGTTTACATAATGGGAGAAAGTATGGATTTACTCCTAAAGTGAAGACGTAATAGTAATGCAGAGAGTGCCATGCAATTTCTTAGTAATGTTGATGACTTCAATATCTGTTAAGGGTAAAAATTGCCATCCCAGTTTGTGAGCTGTATAAAGTACATGAAAAGCTCTATTTTCATTTATTATCTTTCTAGTATGGGTTCTTTGATCTAACTAAGCTTGCTTCTCTAAACACGTTTTAATAGTAGTATCTGTCCCTTGATCTAAGTAAAGCTGCTTGCGTAAGTAATTGGACACGTATTTTAACAGGACAAGCCCAGTAGACACACGTTCCCCTTTGCCAGTGTGGACAAGGAACACTATCTAGTTAAGTGATTTGCTCAAATAGAGACTGAGAGAATCAAACTCTGGACTAAAGGAAGCAGCTTCTAATAGTCCATAACTTTAGTCCTCTGTGCTAAACGCCAATCACAGCTTATGAAAGTTGCCAGGAATGCTTGCTTTACTGATGGGTACTTATAGTAATTGTGTAAGCATGTGTTTGTGTGTGTGTCTTTACTCTAATGATTCTATCAAGGAATCTGTAGAGATGGTCATAAAATGTTTTTGATATCCACTGCAAACCTAATATATGGAGTAGTGTATTAAAATCATAATTCATATATTAACAGGTGTTAACAAATATTTTTGGAATTTTAGAGGAAATCAAATCACATGTTATATTGTGGTTATGACTTCTGCATTATATTATGTAGGAAAAGTCTTAACCTGTTTCTAGAAAGGTTTTCCTTTGTTCAGATGAGACATTCAAGAACAAGTTGCACTTTTCTTCAATTATACAGAATCAAAAAGCATAACTTGAAAAACAGAAAAACAGAAAAAAAAAACATCTTTTTTTGCTGGGGGGACAACCCCCACTGCAGCCCCATGTAGGAAATTTGCCACGCCATACCCCTCTTTAATGTATATATACAAATCCACGGTCTCATTAGAGTAGTGAAATGTGAAAAAAGAAAGCTCTGAACATGCACCGATAGCTCATACAATCCAAGCAACTGTGACTGAACAAACTGTGAAATAATAACCACAAAAAAGATACTCGCATAAAAATACTTATAGTTACCCCTTCTAGAAATGTGGATTTATGGTTTTCATTTGGAGATTATTTTCCTATTGTTGAAAAAAGGAAAAGGTATTAGCCTGCAAAGAAACATCAGATTTGCTGCTATCATACTGGTCTGTCTGTCTGTCTGTCTATCTATCTATCTATCTATCTATCTATCTATCTATCTATCTATCTATCTATCTCTATGTTTGTCTACAAATGTATTATGATGATGTTTTCTTCACTTATGTCTTTGGTTTTTGTGAGTTTGGTAAAGCTTCTCAGAGCTACTACCAGTCATTTGGTGCCAGAGATGACAATAAGACATCTCACTGAGTGACACAAAGTAAGAAAACAAAAACATGCATGCATTAAATGAGGTGAAGTGGGGGCAATAAAGTACAGATGTGAAATGTGTAATTTATTTGGAGCTCATTACAGTAAAGTTAAACAAGAATGTGAATATTTTTAAAGGCTGCAGTTGTAAAACAATCATTTAAAGCAAAGGACGGAGGGGGTGCTAACCTAGAATCAATGTGTGAAGAAGATTCTGTGGTCTATGAGATTGTAAAAAAAATATTCTTTAGAAAATGAAATTGTATTATACTGGAGCTCAGAAATCTTTTTTGGCAGAACCTATCATATATTATTTGGCTAACTAGATGCCGTTAGGAAGCATTTGCCACAACATATATCAGTCTTGATTTAAAATTCCATTGCAGTAGGTGCATTCCAACAGGAAAACTATAACTACATAGCCTTTGTTTATGGATATAGGTAACCTATTTTTCACCATTAAGAATATATGTCAACCTGGAATGCATATTGAACATTATCACCTGCTGTAACAATTAATCAAATGTGTAAAAATAAAGCCTGGCTAAAGGCTGAACTAGCAAAAAGTAAAAACACTTAAGAGATGCTAAATAAAATTATATCTGACACATTTCAGTGTGTGCGTGCATATATGTGTCTGTGTTTGTGTGTGTGTATATGTGTATATGCATGTGTCACTGCCATAACTATGACAAGGCAAAGAGGTCAGGGGAGTGTCTGTCAGTGCTGAAGAGATGCAGATAAGGTGTTAGCAAAGTGATGGGATTCAGTTCAGCCTTCTGATAACATGGCTGTTGAAATGAATAGTTAGTACTTAAACTGTTTACTATTCTTTTTTATTTTTGCCCATAATGTTTGGTTGAGTGGGTACCAGTGTGAGGACAACCCAGGGCACCAAATGACTTAACTATGATTCTGGTCAGTGTATAGTAAGTGACTGGATGTGTAACAGAAAATAAGAGGAGATAAAAAGACAAAGATGAATCTTATTAGTATAATGCAACTTCCAAGACAAACTCCTCTTCCAAAACCCCCCGGTGAGAGGTGACCAGGCAGAATCCTTGTCAGTCTCCCCCTAAACAGCTGGTTTTAGCCCCCCAACTTGTAACACATCACAGTTCATCATAACAGAGCTATATTCCCTGCCCTGTAACAATGGACTATTGTTATAAAGCTTTTACTTGCTTTTGTCAGTCTTGGCATGCATCTTTAAGTCTGTGCAGGTCTTTTTAAAATTAGATACAGTATATGCAAGGAAATAGTAGAAATTCCACTGATTACATCCAAAGTCAGACACATACAATGTGCATCAGGTTGTTTTGCCCCGACTTATGCAGAGTTCACAGGTAGGATAGAAGAGGCATTATTGGTCTTTTATCAGTGCTCTGCATTGACGTTAAGTATATACAAGTAAAATCATTCACTGAGCACATTCATAATTAAAATTACGCATGTAGTTACAGCAAAAAATAGTGGATAGATTATCTGTTCTGCAGAGGCAGACTTGACCGCAAATGATATTTGTTCATAGCACATTTAATGAAACCTGCCTCATTCATGTAGACCAGTACTGCAATGCTTCTTGTTAGTTGGTACCTAGGATAAAAAGGAAAAAAAACTCAGTTTTGACACCAACCAAACTGAAATATAGCCAAGGCATACTTAGCTCATCATAAAACTCCCTGTATTTTTGGGTGAGATACTCAAATGATAAGAGTGTTCTACTGAAAACAAGAAAACAGGTAAGTTCACCTTACACCTGAAAACTTAATAAATTTAACAATCCCCAAACCCAGTGATGGCACTGTGCTGTACTATTAGAAGGTCTATGCATGTTTAGTGGCTATATGAAGAAATTAAAAATGATGAAAAAAATTAAAAGATTAATTTTTGGAAGGAATGTACTCTGATGATGTCAGAGTTGTGGCTCTTGAATGATTTAAGCTAATGAATTGCTTCTAGTATCAATGAACATGGTTAAGCTTAACCTCTTTATTTAGAAGAATGATTATTCTTTAGTCACGGAAAACGAAGAATGCAGGGATAAATGCTTTTGTGAAATGCTAGTAAGTAATATGAGATGTTCAGAATAATAGAAGAGAAAGTTAACTTAAATAATTTCCTGACGTGTGCAGGGAGGAAGGAGCATGGATAGGACATGATATATTAATGCATTCTATAAGGTGCACGGTAATATAGAAAATATGAAAAAATGAAAGAACAGCATCTGGGATGAAGGGGCCATTACATGACGCTCAGAGGTGTGCTCTTGGTGCCAGAGAAGAATACTTATCTATTTGTTTTTTTTATTTATTTCTCTATTTTTAATTAATACAAAGAAGAGAAGCCTACTCTAGCTCTAGAATACTCCTAGTGGAGAGAAAAGGCACTACAGCAGTAGATGACAAAATCATATTGTGTTAAGTATATTATAATAATTGCATTCTGACTCTAATTTCTGCCAAAGAAAAATACAGTCAGAAGGAGTTATAGACAGATGTTAGATAAAAGATGATAAGGTGAGATGGTACATGGTACACAGTTGAGACTAGAATCACTTGTAAAAAAAGAGGCTTACAGAATTAACCGCTGGTCTGATTTGAATGTCATAAGTGAGGAATGGTGACAAACACAAAGCAGCTGTGGGTTTGCCATGAAACTGCTGTGGGTGTGCCATGAGTGGCTTCCTTAATATAGCAACAAGTTTCTATATAACTTACTTACAGAGCACTAAGGCAAAGGTAAATCCCACTCCCAAAAGTACTCAATGGCAGTCTGTAGCCAGCATGATGCATGCTGCTGTGCAGTGTGAAAAGGCCATATCTGTATGAGGCATGCTCATGCTACTGAAAAGCAGACGAGGAAATGCTCATGCATGTGAGACTTCCAAATCTTGAATGAGTCTTTATGATAAAAAGGATGCGGGATCCTTTTCAAAGAAGAATTACTTCCTCCGAGCATTTTGCTGGGGTTGGTTGTTACAAGTATGGATATATCTATATGCAAGTGTAACAGTTGTCAGTACATAGTAGCAGTAAGAAGCAGAGTGAATGTGACAGAATAACAAAGGGGTGTCAGTCATGACAACAAGAAAAAGCAGTGAGGAAAGGGCAAACCCAACATCAAATTCCTCTAACGTTATTGCCATTTCCTAATAAAACGAGTATGGGGCCGTGGAAGCTACCTCCAAAATATTAAAAGGAATTTTGAAAAGTGATTCTCACAAAGGTACTATCCTTCCCTCATTAATGTGAGAACATTTTAAATTCAAAGTCTACAGAAATAGTATATGTGCCACAGGTACATTCTCTGTCCTTGACCCTTCTTGTTTTGGTGCTGAAGAAAACTACTAGTTTGTTAGGTTGAGATCAAACAGAAGTCAAATCGGAAAGTATGTTTGGGAGAAAATAAAAAGGTAAATAAGAATGTTGTATGCCACTTGAAATGCATGGTAAAATGCCAAGAGGATTTAAACTAAAATGGCGGTGATAATGCGGCAGAAACATAACTCACATTCATAAAGAGCCTTGGAGAAAGACTGAGTGATGAACAGCATTTTTCCTTTGCAGTAGGAAGTTAGATTTTTATAGATATAAGGAAATCAAGTTGTGCTGTAGTCCAGAAAAGCAAAGTTTGCAGTGTGCTTAAGACCAAAGAATGACACCCAGCCACTGATAGCTAGACCTTCATTGGTTCACTTAGTCATGTGATAACTCAGCTAAGAGATGTATACTTATCATCTGGCGGTGTGCTGTCAGCATGAATGTGAATACATTTTCCAGAAGGCTTCATTAATACTTGTCACTTCTTGGAGAATTTAATAGTGAAATAGAATGCCATTTTCTAGAGTTGATGCCACAGGGAACTTTAGCTGAACCATCAGTATTGGATTTATTCTTTCATCAAAAAAGAGTGACATGAAATGTCAAGCAGTGAATGGTTCTGTGTTTTATGTAAGGTAGCCAAACTGTTTGATGCTTAAGTATATGCTGATCTTGGCTAGTTTTAGATATAAAAATCTATTAATTCTTGGTTTAAGGAACAATGACACTAACCATTTGTTTGAACTCTGATGAAGAGAGACTGATTTAAAGAGAGAAGGAGATAGAGAAAGAAACCGAGTGTGCTGGAAAAAGAAGTCAAGCTGTTTGTAACCTAAAAGACAATCTGTTGGATTTAATATATAAGATGCAAAGAGGCTGTAAACCATAGCTGGGACAAAATTCCATGTGAGCAGGAATTAGATAAGTAGTGGCATCTTGTTTCACCTTACTTTGGTGCAGTGCAGTGACGTACGATACTGTACCTCCAAACTGTTATGTGTTACTGTTTCATTATTGGGAATTTTCTTATGGCTCTCGCTAAAATATCTTTCCAGTTAAAAAGCTGAACATGTAAACATTCAGTTATAGAATATGAATGATTACAAGACCTAGTTGCAGTTTCTCAGTGTTTATCATTTAAATATAAAGCAATGCATCCAATTAGCTTTCATTGCTAAGTGACATAACGAGAAAGTTTGACTGTTTCAGCAAAATGAAAAGCAATGTCCAACAATTACATCAACAACGCAGAACCCTCCAGAAGACAACAAACTCATCATTTTATAATAAAGGATCCTGCAAGAAAATGCATACCGTCCACTTATGCATACTGCAAATTTGTAGCAACCTGTGAATAGCTCATTTAGGTAAATGAGACACAAAGCATGTAAAACACAGCATAGAAACAAAATGTATTATTAGCAGCTAGTACAAACTCTGTAATAAATATGTGTCATGATTTAGTATGGTAAGACCATCAGCAGCTTGATCACAAACATCTGAATCCACTGAATGCAGTCAAGGTTCAATGTTTACTGTAGTGTACTTAGCAAAGTCAAAGCCACACGGAAGTCACATTGCAGTTTGCCACCAATATGACTAATAATATATATTGACTCCCCAAGCCAGCTGTTCAAGTGATACTTAAATAAAGTAAGAGACCATACAATGTCTGATGGAATTTGGCAGAAGATTCCACATTTGCCAGCTCTGTAAAAAACATGCATTTTTTACATTGGAATGTGCAACTGACAAAAACAGGACATGCTGGAGGGATAGATTCCTGTCCCAGTGACTCCCCTCACTCTGGAATAGAATCCCAATCCATATTCGACAGAGCTCCTCTCTGACCCTCTTCAAGAGAAATATTGATGAGTGGATGGGTAATCGTAAGTTCAACCCTGGGATTACTTCAGGAGCCCTGTTGACAGAGGCCCAGGTTACTAATCTAATGGGGAGGTGAAAGCCATCACTCTGTGGCTAGGCTTATAAATGCCCATGGGCAGATAGCCTAGTACTTACCTATGAACCTATGAACTTAAGTCTTTATTAGTGATGTTTTAACAGTGAGAAGAGAAAGTCACTCCAAAAGTAGATGACACAAATTCCTTAATAGCTGGAATGCTTTTTTTTGTGATCTAATCCATTCACTGTGGTTAATGGGTGAGGGTCTAGCAGCATGGTCCTCGGATGCCATGAAATGCTAGATCCATATGGTGCTCTATATATAACAGCAGGAAGACTCATCACCTGCCACTATGTTGTCAGGAAAAAGTAGCATAGCTCATTCCCAGACACAAACTCCTCTAGTTTCTTTTCCTTAATAATAAAAAGGACTTATAGGGTTAACTTTCAATCAGCTGTCTATCATAAAGCTGGAATAGAAACCAAACAGCCTTCCAGAGTATTGACACTTGTCACCTGTTCCTGTGGGAAGGAGAGAGAAGAGTGACAAGATGACAGTGGGTACAAATAATCAGGATTTTATGTTCCAACATTTCAGATGATTCTGACATATCAAGTTGGACCAGTGCTGAATAATACCAGTGATGCCTCATCACCAAGATGACATTCATAACGATAGTCAGGGGTACCTCAGAGCAGTCAGTGCTCCTGAAATGTTACTGGCAAGGATCTAAGAGGTCATAGAAATCAAACTCTTGTGCATTGTCTCTGTAACTTTGTGATTGGAAGGAAAGTTTGAGATAAGTTGGAAATATGTTTGTACTGCATCAGTTCAAATATTTAATGTTTGTGGACTGCTGTGACCCTACTTATTTAGTTTCAAATGGATAACATCACATCCTTAAGGAGTGATACATGCTCTTAAAAGCCATAGGTCTGAAATTATCCATGCAAAATAGAATTATCCTCATTGACATACATCTAGTTCACTCCAGGTACTGTGAAATGTTAAAATGCACCTCAGAATCTCCATTTAATTAGCACATTGAAAATCTACCCAATGTATGTCCAAAGGCATTTACATGGAATCAGTTTTATTTTCATTAATCCTAGGTTGTTCAGTTTCACGCCAAATACAGGTAACCCTATCAGTGAAGAATTAAACAGGTACCACATAATCTATGGCAGTAGAAAGTGTACAGTCATTGTACAGGCTAGCCTTCACAGTCTCTGTATAATCTGAAAAAAGATATAAATCATCAACTTGAAAGTGTATCTTTTTGAGGTAATAAGCACATTGTTTTCTTAAGAAAGATTTCTGGTTCTAAACCGAATGCAGTTTGTTTTGCTCATTTTTTTTTCATAAGAAGATAGATCATTTTCACCTGTGCTTCACCTTTGCTTGGAGCATCCTGAGACTATGAAGGTTATGACTGTGTCAACAATCAATAGTGCCAGGTAATGTGAGGTAACCATAAAATGGGGCTAGTAGCTTAAGAGAACCAGTGACCAACTTGGCATCAACCATAACTTTATCACCAGGACCATTAGTACTGTGGTGCACAGAGAACTGTTCCTATGAAGTTATCAAGCCACTATTGAATATATTATGTTGATCCCATTAAGGGACCAGTTTATAGATGCCGCGGTGGTACGGCGGTAGTGTTGTTACCTCACAGCAAGAGGTTCTCCCATTCAATTCTCCGCTGGGCATGGGAGTGCCTTCTGTGTGGAGTCTGCATGTCATCCCCGTGGTTGGGTAGCATTCGAAAGACATGCGTGCGTAAATGGGAGTGCCTTCGTTGAAGGTTGAGTGTCGAGCTGGCACCTCAGCATTTCGTAAAAATCTACTGCCAATCATTAGCAGACCGGAGTTCCGCTGTGGTGACCCCTTACCGGGAAAAGCCAAAAGACAAACAACAACAACATTAAGGGACCAGTTTAATGCCTGACATCTAAATTACTTGGATATCTAGGCTAAAATGGATTAGATAGCAGTGTGATAACTGAGAAACCAATTCAAACTCCATGTTTAAGATGATCACACCTATTTGCAAGATCAAACACATAGATCTCATTTTAGATAGGTTTATATAAATAATGATTCATAATCTGGAAGACCACTGTAGTGTGCATTACAAGTCCATCACCCACCTATATTTTAGGCATCCTATATCAATCAGTCTGGGTGACTTAGCATTGCATCAGTGAGGAAGTATATGAAGTCCTGTAGTGAAATATTGAGCATGTCTTGTGGATGATAAATAAGTGCTGTTATTTTTCCCCTCAGAAATTTTTCAGAGTAGATAATGTTTTTTTAATCTAAAACAAGACAAGCATTGATGTAAAATAGTCACGCCTCCACTGATAGTTGTCCTTTCTAGGATGCTAAAAACTAAAGCATAACCCAGAATGCTTGCTACCAAGTGGTTGTCTAAACATTCATCAATCAAGTTTCCATTATCAGTGTTAGGACAGTGTTGTTGTACAAGTAAGAGGTTATTACCAATCTGTTTCCAATTAACCACATATTAGTTTACTCTGCATTACCAGCCACATTCAGTGTATAAAGTCTATAAGCCTGAAAATGCTTTTTTAAGCTGTGGTCAGAAAAATTGGTTATGACAGGCTGTTGAAGAATCAACAGGCATAGCAGTCATGCAGTTATCTTCATCGGGTGACGCCATCATTTTTCTATAACAATGAGATGTGCTGACGTACAGTTTGATGTGTTACAGTATGGTGGTTGATTGATTCAAAAACCTTGTTCTAGCAATTGTTTTGGGCAAGAAAAAATTACAAGAATTAATATAGAATCTGTTAAGATAAAGGCAGTACAATGTTTTGAGAATGTAAAATATTATTCTCTTTGACAAATTTCATGCTATAAAACCATGCTGTTTTTATTTAAATATTCGGTAAATAAATATTCACTAACGATATATAACAAAAACATTTAAAATATCAAGCAACAGTACAAACAGGGAGGCATATAGTCAGTGCACTACAACACAATGTGATTTCCTTAAATACTCTGAATGATTTAAGCTAGGTCCTCAAGAATATTTTAAAAGAATATTGTCTGTACAAAATGTACATAAAACCTCCTCTGGTATTGCCGTTGTTACCATACAGAACTTTCTTATAAGCAGGATTACAAGCCATGATGTAAATTATGAACTTCCAAACAATTATTTCCTTTAGTAACACCTGCTGCATTTCCCAGTTCAATGTGTGTATTATAATGTTGAAAAGAATTTGTTTATATTCATTGTAATTTGATTTTTATGTTAACACTATGACTTTATTTGTGAGTGGCTTATTCCAATTGAATTTACCGAACAAGATGTGTCATTAATGATGAGCATTACTGGTTCTGTACTTTATGAAAGGTATAATTAAAAACTGACCTAGCTTTATGTGATACCATTAAATGTTTTGCTAAAATGTTTTTCAGTACCACATACAGTTAAACCTCTGTCATCCAGCCTTCATGTGAATTTATACATTTTGCCTAATTGAGGAAACAAAATTACCATTCTGGAATGTACAAAAAATGAAGATTACTGTTGGAAGAGTTTCATTTCTCTTTACTTGATCTGGGGCCATTTTACCTACATCTTACGAGTCTGATTTTGCTAAACAATGAAGGCCCAGTAAGTATTATCTACACCGAATGCAGGAAATCCTTGGGACTTTGAACTGGAAGAATATCTTGTTTAGAAACAAAATAGCTTGCAGGGAGACACTGCATGCATGATACCCAGTTCACCAAGAAACTAATTTTTGCTATATTATTGCCTTACTCCTCTGAATTATATTACCAAAATACTATACTTCTAAATATATGATGCCGTAATGCTCATCTATGCTGTATGATATACTAATTTGCTACTACTACTACTTTATGTTTCAACCCCAGATATTTTCATGCCTTTAGCTTAAGTTGGTATCTGCATTCCCTCCACTCTAATCCATCTTCTGATTCAAACTTCTGTCAAAATTAAATACATTACCAATGACAGAAAACAAGAAACTTTTACAATTAATATAGACACTGTACCATGTTAAATTAGAGCAATAGTAAAATCAGCTGACTCAATGGCATGCATATGTTTCCAAATTCTGTGAGACAGTTCCCTGGTAGTTATTCCCATATAAAAAGAAAAGGTAGTTTACATTTTGTATAATTGTGTTATAATCTATCACTTGGCTTTCATATCTGCGTATTGGTCATGCATTCATCTTTTTTGCATCACTTTACTATTTTATAACTCTAATTTTTAATTTCTTGCAGACTTATTTTGAGACATGTTTCACCACTCATGCACTTCTCTAAGGTTTTAAGAGATGTTTACCTACTCAATGTCATTTGATTCGCTTTTTAATAGAAAATTGACAGTTTGCACTCACTGCCATACTATATTAGCATATTTAAACAGCTGAGGTTATCAAGTCCTGCATGTTAGATATGGGAAAGCAAGTCCCTTAATACAGTAAAAGAAAAGTCTGGTCACAAGAGAATTGATACCTTTTGTGTGCAATTTTTGGAGAAAAAAATCTCTGTGTTTAGTGTACAAGTTCAGTCAACAGCATTCAATGGTATGTTACAGGCTACAGATTAGTTTACTGGTCTAACTTTCTTATGAATATAAAATCATTCTGAGAACTTCCAAATGAAACATGGAGGGCAAGAAACATAAAATATTGAGTATTACTTGTATTTATTATCAAGTATGTCTGCATGAAGAGTATTGGTGTTGGGTACTGGTTGGGTATGTAAATATTATTGGCACTTTTGTTGACTGAAGTGAGGCAAATACAGTTGTTAATGCTCATTGGCTTTAAATGCTTTTTGCAGTGCTTGCCGGAAGTCTAGAAACTGGCACTATTGAAATATGGTACACTTGAAATAGCAGAGCAATGTTTTGAGTAATTATATGAATGTAGAAGACAAAAATGTATGCTGTTAAATATTTTGATAATTTAAAACTTTTGCTTTAATCCTTATAATACAGGACTGTAGCTAGTTATATTTTTGAATTAGCAATGTTTTACTTTATTAAAAAAATTGTAGCAACCATGCATGAACATGTGCTTATTAAAAATTTGATTTATGCAAATCTGTGTGTATCATTAGTAATACAGTGTAAATAAAAATGCATAAGCAGGTAGGTTGAACTGGATGATCGAAGTGGTGTATAACTTACATTAATATTAAATGGAGCTTTGAACCAAAAATGTTCTGATTCTTTATTTGCCAAACATGAAGCCTAGTTAATGGCAACTTAAAAACTTACCCAAGTCATGAAGCATGAATTTGCATCTTCATTCTGCTCATTATAGGTTCATAGGTTCATAGGTAGGTACTAGGCTATCGGCCCAAGGGCCTATGTAAGCCTAGCCAGCAAGGTTCCATAGCTTACACCACCCAAGAAAGTTATTTTCCTGTGCCACTGTCCAGCAGAGACACAGAAGTGATCCCCGGGGTGTATTTCCTATTGCCCATCAGCTCATCAAGATTTTGCTTGAAGAGTGCTAATGAAGAACTTTGCTTGACATAGATGGGTAGCTTGTTCCAGAGTATAGAAGTCTCTGGGGCAGGAATCTATCCCTCTAGCATGTCCTGTTTATTGTGGTGACAAGGTTTAGGTCCCTAGAGCATGTAGCTCAGAGGGATTGGGATTTCTTTAGGTGTAGCATGTCCAACAGCTCTGGGTTTGACATAGCTTTATATGTTAGGCAGAGATCACCTCGGAGTAGGTGATATGCTACGGAGTAAAGTTGGAGTTTTTTGAGGCGGTCAGTATAGGGCATTTGTTTGAGGCCAGTAATCCTCTTTGTGAGGTACTTCTGTGGCCTTTCCAGCTGCTTCAGATGTCTTGTGAGGTACATTCTAAAAGGGGCGTTGTACTCTATAATGGGTCTAATGAGTGATGAGTAGAGGGGAACAATGACCTCTTTTTTCCTGGATGAGAACTCTTTTATGATGAGGTGTGCCACGTAGAAGGACTTCCTGACTACTGTGGCAATGTGACTATCAAAGGAGAGCCTACTGTCCACCTGGATCCCAAGGTCTCTTATCACGCATTTGGTGTTAAGTAGATTGCTGCCTATGTGGTAGTTCATGGGTACAGAGTTTTTACCAAAGGGGATGACACTGCACTTTTTGGCATTGAGCTTGAGGCCATGGCTCTGACACCAGGCATCTGTCTCAGTGAGGCCCTTCTGTAGGATGTCCACATCATTTGGGGACTTGACTATGGCTCCTAGTTTGCAGTCATCTGCGAACTTTGTTAGCCAGAGGCCTTCTGTGTTAGCCTGTACTTCAAAGAAGTAGATACCAAACAGGAGAGGTCCCAATACTGAAGCCTGTGGTGCTCCACGTGTCACTGCTTTAAGGTCAGATTTGGAGTCTGCAACTTTTACAGTGTGGGTTCTGTCAGTGAGCCAGTTGGCAACCCGTCTTGTGAGGTAGGGATTTATACCTAGTTTAGTGAGTTTAGCTATAATTCCAGAATGGGGGATGGTGTTGAATGCCTTGGCAAGGTCCAGATAGGCTGTGTGAACCAACTTACCCTCATCCACAGCTTTAGTGACTGCCTCAAAGAAGTCGATCAGGTTCAGGAGGCATGATCTGCCTTTCACAAACCCGAACTGAGTGGGATCCAGAGTTTGGAGGTTACCAATGTCTTTGTTTATGAGTTCCATGATGGTGCATTCCATGGCCTTGCAGACCAGGCTCATCAGGCTAATATACCTGCAGCTTTAGGGAAATATCTGTACTAGCGGGGAGTAGGAAAACATTAATTAATTAAATTCTGAAAGTGAATCAGCCCCATGTATTACGAAGCAGCAAAATATGAGACATGACTAGTAAATAAATAATGAGAATGTATCACAGTGAAAATGATTCATGAATTTTTTTATATTTAAACCAGTCAAGTCCTGATCAGAAGACTTGCATCATGTATAAAAAACTTAAAATAACTTTCCTGAAGAGGAAAGTGATAACATCAATACAAGTAAGAAAATGGAAGATTTTTTTCCCCAAAGGGAATTTATCTACCCAGCAAAGGAAGAGCATGAGCTGACTGACTATCCTAAAAAGCCTCAGAGGGGGCATTATATCATGTAAAGAATACAACAGTCCACCAGCTTCCAAATCTTCAAGTCTCCTTCAATGCACCCAAACCATTAGACAGCACACGATGAGCTGAGTAAAAGACAAGTTTGGGCGCTAAGCCCTTCAGAGATTTCATGCAAAAAGACAGAGGGAGGCTGAGCCCTGAAAGGAAAATGCTAGGAATAACAAAAAATAAATGTCTAGACCCTATCATAAAAGAGCACACCAAAAACAAGGGGGTGGGAGGGAGGGAGTGGCTACTGCAGCAGTGATCATTCAAACAGCTACTGTTATGGCTAAGTTCAACTTACCAACTGTGCTATATTCATCATACTGATCACTACCATAGTAGCTATATGGGGAGAGTAATCTAGCTAACCACATTTTGAAGTGGAAGGAGAAAAGTACAGGAAACCCTAGACAATGTTCATAGTAAAGCCTGATCTGGACTTAGAAAAGGAATCAAGCTTATAGTGTTTGATAAATATATGTACAAAGTAGCAGCTTCTTGAATGCTTTTATAATCCATCCCCTTCCAAAAAGCCATAGATGAAGTCCTGATACAGTGGGCCTTGACCCTGCCTGGAATAGTTTTGTTATGATGAGTATAGCAAATTGTAATAGCCGTAGGCAACCATTTGTCTGGTTTAACACAAGTTGTACTTTCATCTTACCTTCACAGGAAATGACAATTGATCAGAAGATATGAAAAATTTAGTTCTGTCAAGATAGTACATGAGTTGCATGTGGACATCCAAGGTATGGAGTATCCTTTCTCCCTCATTTATAAGTTCAGGAAAGAAATTAAGAACATGGGTTGTTTGACTTACAGTAAAGTTGGATACCACTTTAGGCATAACAGAAGGAAAAGTTCTCAAAGAAACCCTGTCCTATAGGAAATGAGATAGCGTACACCCAACACACAAGCCTGGAACTCAGATACCCTTCTTGCAGACGTCAGCCCAATCAGGTAAAACTGTTTTCTGTGTTAGGAACATCAAGTCAGCTAGGTTAGCTGCTTCAGATGAAACAAGTGTTAACTTCTCTAACACAAAATTAAGATCCCAAGGAGGGGGCTGCCACTTGATTTCTAGGAGGCCTCTCATGCAAAACCCCTTCCAAAAACAGTTTGAACTGAGACTGCATTGAAAGAGGAGGATCCATGGGCAGACATGCTGAAATGGCCAATAAATGACCTTGATACAGGAATAAGAAAGGTCATAGGATAGTAACTCACACAAATATGGTAAAACCAGAGAACAACTGGCCTTGAATGGATGTTGGTTATGCTGTTGGCACCAACTAGGAAACCCTTTCCATTCACTAATATATGATATTGTAGTAGCAGGCTTTCTTGCCTCCCTTAATAGTATCTGCTGCAGTTTCTCAGTGATCATCTACCTAAAAGGAATTAAGACCCTATCATTCAGGCAGTCAATTACAGTTGATTGATGTGGGGGTGTATCAAACACCAGTAGACATGACCTTAACAGAATGCCTGTCATACAAGATGAGTTAACTATGAGTGCTGTTACTGGGACATCTGCATAATACTTCTGTAATTATGTTGATCACAAGAGTCTGAAGAAGTTACTTTATTATATAAACAAAATCACTAATATGCTGGAATGATAAATGCATGCGTGAGTTACTTTTGTTATCATTTTTTTCATGCTAAGTACCCACAACTCATGGTGAACGTTTGTATGCAAGCATATGAATGTTAAAAAACAAACTGGGATGAAAGATTTATTAAATAGTTATTTGTAAATGTTCACCTTGAGTAAGGCTAGGACAACTGTTTACATATGCAGTAAGAAATTACATAAGATATATATGTGCAATATTTTGTGGTGACTTCCATTGTGAACCTGTATCAGTTTCATTACTGCTGTGATATGCCTAGGCTACATTCTTTTCTTGGATGGTAAATGTGTGATTATATTAGTGATTTTGCTTATATAATAAAGTAACTACTTCAGATGTATAATGAGGACCAGTATGTCATATTCCCATTTGGCTATTCCCTTCTGCATCTATTGAACTAAATTACAATCCCAAACACATGTGAGTACAGTCTGCCTCATCTGTTCTACATCTGAGATGCATGCACTGGAATGGGTGCCTCTGTGCTTTACTATATGCCAGGATCCAACAATATAGGTAAGTGGTTTATGTATCATTTATACTATAACTGGAATGGGAGACCAGAGCTATATTGTTGCAGAAAATGCCCAACCATGTGCTCTGTAACTGGTTGTGCATGAAGTTCATATGTTGCTTAATTAAGACAAAGCAAAAATGTGATGCCTTTGGCCAGCTAACCCAAGATCGTAGTGGATGTTCCTGTTTGGTAATACTAACGACTGAAGGATGGCTATCCTTTAACAACAACAAGGCAGCTAAACTGGCTTCCACATTTTGAATTGATTAAGTGAAAATGTTAACATTAAAATAGTATTACCAGTCATGCTAATGATTCTACAGTCAGTAGGAACAGTTTAGGTGACAAAGGGCAGCCCTGACTTGCAATATTAAGTTAGATGGAATGGTTCTGATATTGTTATATTTAATAACACTTTAGCAGTGAGTATGTGACATAGTCCTTGCATAGCTCAGGTAAGGTTGTAGAGATGACTAATTGTTTAAGTATAGACCACAGGATTCTACTGCCACTGCTCAAGTCCCAAGTGCTTACAGACCACCATCTCAAAGTGAGGGGCTCAAGAGTATTCTAGTTCATACAGGTTGCTGCTTGCACTAGAACTCAAATATGAGTTCAAGCGAAGTAAGTGCAGCAGACATAAAGAGAGGGTGGGAGGTAGATTTTAGGGCTAGAGAAGGAGATTTTAGGGTTAGGGTTTCGGAATGGCAACAGAGTTTTAGTGTTAGGGAGCAGGATGGGAGTTTTGTGGTTGGGGGGTAGATTTATGTTTAGGTTTAGGGAGCAGAAAGACAGTTTACAGTTAGTGAGAGGAAAGGGAATTTAAGTTAATGGGGTGATTGTGGAATTTAGGCTCAGTGGGTTGGAATTTTAAGGAAAGGGAATGAGGAATCAGTTTAGGAACTAGTTGGAAATTTTAGGGTTAGAGTTAGGGCTCTGATAGAGATATACAGCTTAATAAGATTGAGTATTAGGAGGGATAAATAGTTAAGTAAGATTGGTCTAGCGGAAATTAGAGCACTTGATTTTTTGAGCAAGTGGCAGTGAGAAAGTGTGTTGAGAGCTTATAAAATGAAAACACTTTTAGTAGACACAGACGACAATCAATGTATTTATTTATTATGTATTTGTATTTGTTAATCAGTGTAGGACAGTAATACAAATGGAATATTTCAAGTTAAGCTTGAGCACAAAAAAGGAAATAATATGAAATATGTACAACAAATAGTAAGAGGTTACAAAGGAATATTTGCAACAGATACTGCTAGTACAATGACAGTGAAATACATTTGTAGTACACAAACTCTATTTGCCTATGTTATATATGCAGTTGGACTGAGTCAATACATTTTTGGATAATACTTTACAATATGTACAAAGTTTTATAGTTTGACATTTCTAGTAAGGCTTAGGAGGAGAAATGTCACCAAAAGACATAGATGAACTGATAGAAAAATGTCTAAGATGGAGGTACTGAAACAATTCAAGTAAGATGATGTGAAAAGAATGTAGTATAAGATGTTAAAGTAAGGGTAAAAAGTGAGAGACTAGTGGGTTAATGCCTTCATATCCTTTTATAAGCCTGATTTAGTGAATATCGCAGACTCATGGAATAATGCTTTATTACCTTATATAAACACGCTTTAGTTAATGTTAATGCCTTCATTACGTTACATGAGCCTGATTTAGTGGCTATCACAAACTGATGGGTTAATCCCTTCATTTCCTTTCATAAGCCTGATTTAATGACAATCACAGACTCATGGGTTAATCCGTTCATTACCTTACATGGGCATGATTTAGTGTTTATCACAAACTCATGGGTTAATGCCTTCATTTCCTTTCATAAGCCTGATTTAATGACAATCACAGACTCATGGGTTAATCCGTTCATTACCTTACATGGGCATGATTTAGTGTTTATCACAAACTCATGGGTTAATGCCTTCATTTCCTTTCATAAGCCTGATGTAGTGGCTAACACAGACTTACAGGTTGATGCCTTTTTTACTTTCATAAATCTGATTTAGTGGCATCCAAGACTCATGCGTTAATGCCTTCATTACCTTACATGAGCCTGACACAGTGGCTATCACAGACTCATGGGTAAATGCCTTCATTAGCTTACATGAGCTTGATTTAGTGGCTATCACAGACTCATGGGTTAATTCCTTCACTGCCTTACATAAGCCTGATGTATTGGCTATCACAGACTCATGGGTTAATGGCTTCATTACCTTACATAAGCCTGCTTTATTGGCTATCACAGACTCATGGGTTAATGCCTTCACTGCCTTACATAAGCCTGATTTAGTGTTTATCACAAACCCATGGGTTAATGCCTTCATTTCCTTTCATAAGCCTGATTTAGTGACTATCAAACACTCATGGGTTAATGCCTTCATTACCTTACATGAGCCTGATTTAGTGGCTATCAAAGACTCATTGGTTAATGCCTTCTTTACCTTACAAAACATTCACCTGATTAAGTGGCTATCAAAGATTCAAGGGTTAATGCCTTCATTACCTTACATGATTTACTGGCTATCACAAACTGATGGGTTAATGCCTTCATTTTCTATCATAAGACTGATTTAGTGGAAATCACATACTTACGGGTTAATGCCTTCATCTCCTTTCATAAGCCTGATTTAATGACAATCACAGACTCATAGGTTAATGCCTTCATTACCTTACATGAGCCTGATTTAGTGGCTATCAAAGATTCAAGAGTTAATGCCTTTATTACCTTACATGAGCCTGATTTAGTGGCTATCACAGACTCATGGGTTAATGCCTTCATTAGCTTACATGAGCCTGAGTTAGTGGCTATCACAGACTCATGGGTTAATGCCTTCATTAGCTTACATGAGCCTGAGTTAGTGGCTATCACAGACTTGTGGGTTAATCCCATCATTTCCTTTCATAAGCCTGATTTAATAGCTATCCCAGACTAGTGGAATAATGCCTTCATTACCTTACATAAGCCTGATTTATTGGCTATCACAGACTTGTGGGTTAATGCCTTCACTGCCTTACATAAGCTTGATTTATTAGCTATCACAGACTCATGGGTTAATACTTCATTACCTTACAATACATGAGCCTGATTTGGTGGCTATCACAAACTTGTAGGTTAATGCCTTCATTTCCTTTCATAAGTCTGATTTAGTGGCTATCACAGACATGTGGGTTGATGCCTTAATTTCATTTCATAAGCCTGATTTATTGGCTATCAAACTCTCATGGCTTAATGCCTTCATTACCTTACATGAGCCTGATTTAGTGGCTATCACAAACTCATGGGTTAATGACTTCATTTCCTTTCTGAAGCCTGATTTAGTGGATATCACAGACCTGCAAGTTAATACTTTCACTTTGTTTCATAAGCCTGATTTAGTGGCTATTAAAATCTCATGGGTTAATGCCTTTTTTACCTTATCTGAGGCTGATTTAGTGGCTATCACAGACTCATGGGTTAATGTCTTCAGTACCTTATGTGAGCCTGATTTAGTAGTGATCACAGACTTGTGGGCTAATGGCTTTATTACCTTACATGAGCCTGACTTAGTGGCTATTACAGACTCGAGGGTTATTGCCTTCCTTAGCTTACATAAGCCTGATTTAGTGGCTATCACAGACTCGTGGTGGAGTAATGCCTTCATTGCCTTATATAAACCTGCTTTATAGGTTCATAGGTTTATAGGTGTGTACTATGCTAATGGGCCTGGGGCCTTTACAAGCCTAGCCATAAGTTTACCCTGGCATCGTGCCACCCAACCTTTGTTCCCAGTGCCTCCATCAAGTAGAGCCACTGAAGTTATCCCCGGAGTGAATTTTCTATTTCCCATCCACTCATCAAGATTTCTCTTGAAGAGAGTCAACGAGGTGCTCTGCTTGACATGCATGGGAAGTCTATTCCATAGCATGGTCAGTCTCTGGGTTATGCGCTTGTCCCTCCAGTATGTTCTGTTTATTGTGGTAAATAGGTTGAGGTCTGTGGAGTGTGTGGTGCGGAGGGATTGGGATTTCTTTAGATGTAGCATTTCTAACAGAGCTAGGTCAGACATGGCTTTGTAAGTCAAGCAGAGATTGCCTCTAAGTAGGCAATATGAGACAGAGAATAGCTGGAGTTTTTTTGAGTCTGTCCATATAGGACAAGTGTTTATGGTCTAAGATCCTGTTTGTGACATACTTTTGTGGTCTCTCCAGTTGTTGCAGATATCTAGTGAGGTACATGCCAAATGGGCATTGCACCCAATGATTGTCCTAATGAGGGAAGAGTACAGGGAGACAATTACTTCTTTCTTCAAGCATGCAAAACCCTTAGTAATGTGCCAGATAGAAGGACTTTCTGACCACAGTGGCAATGCAGTGATCAAAAGAGAGGTTTCTGTCAACCTGTGTTACCAGATCTCTTATAACACCTTCTGCATTCAGTGGACTACCATCAATGTGGTAATTCATCGGAACCGGCTTATTCCCAAAGGGAATAATGACACATTTTTTGGCACTGAGCTTAATGCCATGGTTCTGACACCAGTCGTTGGTCTCAGTGAAGCCATTATGTAGGATGTCAACATCACTTGGGGAGTTAATAGCTCACAACTTGCAATCGCCTGCAAACTTTGTCAGCCAGAGTCCCTTTCGTGTTGGCCTGGACTTCAGAGAAGTAGATACCAAACAGGAGAGGACCCAGGACCAAACCTTGTGGGACTCCACTCGTGACTAATCAATAGTCTGACTTGGAGTCAGCTACTTTAACAATGTGGGTTCTATCTGTGAGCCAATTTGCAACCCACCTAATGATATAGGGGTTGATGCCTAGCTTAGTGAGTTTGTCTGTGATTCCTGAGTGGGGAATGGCCAGATGTATGAACCACCTTGCCTCCATCCACAGCTCTGGTGACTGACTCAAAGAAGTTGATATAATTGAACAGGCATGATCTACCCTTCACAAAACCAAACTGTGTGGGATCCAGAGTTTGGAAATTCCCTATATCCTTGTTTATTAGGTCCATCATGATGTGTTCCATAGCTTTGCATATCAGACTCATCACGTTAATGGGGCGATAGTTCCCTGGGCTTGTAGTCGCTCCTCCTTTGTGGAGAGGGATGACTGCATCAGTGCACCATTCAGTAGGGGCAAAGCCTGAGGTGAGGCTGTGATTGAACTCTGTAGTTCATGTAGAACACAGCCAGGGATATTGTCAGATCCTATAGAAGCTGTATTCTTGGTCTTGGACAGTGCTCTTTTAACCTGTGCAGCAGTAATGCTGGGTGCGTGGCAATCTACTGGTATTGTGATTGGTCCTTTGGGGGAGGAGAGGGGTAAAGTTGGCACTGAAACTGTCTGCTGCAATTCTATTTTCATAGCCAGCTTTGGAGGATTTGATGACGGATCCTAACTTTTTGTTGAGGCTGATAAGGGAGTTTTTTCTAGTCTTGGGACTTCACCTTATTCTGCATCAGTTTCCTCCTTCTGTTGTAGAGTTTGTTTATGGCAGGGGACCACCAGCTTGGCTTCCGTTTTTTGGAGGAGAGCATCTTGGTTCTATTGGGTGTGGTGAGATCCATGCACTTGTGTACATGTTCATACAGTGTATTGGTGTATGATTCGGCAGTCATACAACTATTCTCCATTTGCATGGGTGTCATGAAGTTAGCCACCTCTGTTTTTAGGAGCCCAAAGTTAGCTTTGGAGAAGTTTTTCATGGTGGTTACCTTTGTGGGGGGGGGGGGATTTCCAAGGTGATTAGTTTGTGGTCAAATCTAACCAGGGAGGAGGTGATTACTGGTGTAGAACAATGGTCGCTCATGTTAGTAATGACCAGGTCAGGGATGCTGTTAACTCTAGTGGGGTTAAGAAAGAGCTGGTCCAGGGCATTGGAATTAATGAACTCCAAGAAACGTTGGGCAAGTGTAATGGTACATGAGTAGTTTTCCCAGTTAATAGAAGGGTAGTTGAAGTCGCCTAGTATGAGAGTGTTAGGATGGACCCTAATATTCTCCAGGGTGCTTAGGAATGTGGAGTGTGAGTCTTGGGACATGGTTGGGGACCTACAGCAGGCTACAACCTGAATCACTGTCTTACCCAGTTTTAGCTGAACCTGAAGTATCTCTGATGTGTTATGTTGGGCTACCAGTCTGGTGGTGTGCGTATCCTTTCCGACTATGGAAACACCACCACCTTTAGAGCATTGGTCCAGATTCTGGGGCTGAAAGGTGTGGAAAGAGTTATAGTCTAGTAGTGCAGGGTTGCTTTCTGCTGCCTGGAACCAGGTCTCTGTTACAGCACAAATGTTGATGAACTCCATTTTAAGGAGTGCTTCAAGCAAGTGCATTTTGAGACTTAGACTTCAAGCATTGAGCAGCATGACCCTCAGATTGCATTTGTTTGTAGCTGTTATGGTGGTAATTTGGTCTTTGGAACATCACCACTATAGGGGTGGCAAGAGCCTTGGCTAGTATCCGGAAACTCAGGGGTGACAGATGCAGGCCATCTCTGGCAAAGCATCGAGTCTGGCAATCATGTCATCCCAGGCAGAAAGATACGGGATACTCTTAGAGTGACACCAGAAACTTAGCCAGTTGTTGAAATCAATCATTTTCTGCTTGTACTGTGGCATCATTCTGGGTGATGGTAGGATGCTGCTCAGGGTTAGGGTCATACCCGCCTGAGCTACATTATCCGAGAGCTCCTCCACGTATCTTTTCATCTAGTCCAGGGAGGTATGTCTCAGGTCATTCACACCCACATGTACAATGACTGAGTCATATTTGTACATGTTGTTGAGGGACCTGAGTGTGTGCATTATGTGTTGGATCCTCCACCTGAGAGGCAGCTGACTATTACTTTCTCCTTACTCAACCTAGTGAGTGGCTACCTTCATTTCCTTTCTTAAGCCTGATTTAGTGCAAATCACAGACTTGTGGTTTAATGCCTTAATTTCCTTTCATAAGCATGATAAAGTGGTTATCACTGACTTGCAGGTTGATGCTTTCATTTCCTTTCATAAACCTGATCTAATGGTATCAAAGACTCATGCGTTAATGCCTTCATTACCTTACATGACCCTGACTTTGTGGCTATCACAGAATTGTGGGTTAATGCCTTCATTAGCTTACATGAGCATGATTTAGTGGTTATCACAGACTCATGTGTTAATCTTTTAATTTCCTTTCATAAGCTTGATTTAGTGGCTAGGGCAGCCGCGGTGGTGCAGCGGTTAGCATTGCCACCTCACAGCAAGAGGTTCTCCGGTTTGATCCTCGGTTGGGGTGCCTTCTGTGCGGAGTCTGCATGTTCTTTCTGTGATTGCATGGGTTTCCTCTGGGTGCTCTGGTTTCCTCCCACATTCCAAAGACATGCTGTAGGTGGATTGGACACTCTAAATTGGCCCTAGGCATGAGTGTGTGCATGTGTGTGCCTTCTGTAGAAGGTTGGGTGAGGGCTGGCAACTCAACACTGTAAAACTCCACTGCCAATCATGAGCAGACAGGTGATCCACTGTGGCGACCCCTAACCAGGAAAAAGCCGAAAGAAGAAGAAGCCTAATTTAGTGGCTATCCCAGAATCATGGAATAATGTAATCATTACCTTATATAAACCTGCTTTACTGGCTAGCACAGACACATGGAATAATGCCTTCATTACCATACATAAACCTGATTTATTGGCTATCACAGACTCATGGGTTAATGTCTTTGCTGCCTTCCATAAGCCTGATTTAGTAGATATCACAGACCTGCGGGTTAATGCCTTCATTACCTTTCAAAAGCCTGATTTAGTGGCAATCAAAGACTCATGGATTAATGCCTTCATTACCTGACAGTACATCAACCTGATTTAGTGGCTATACAAGACTCATGGGTTGATGCCTTCATTTCCTTTCAGAAGCCTGATTTAGTGGATGTCACAGACTTGTGGGTTAATGCTTTCATTTCTATTCTTAAGCCTGATTTAGTGGCTATCAAAGACTCATGGGTTAATGCCATCATTAGCTTAAATAAGCTTGATTTAGTGGGCTTTCAAGGACTCATGGGTTAATGCTTTCTTAACCTTATGTGAGCCTGATTTAGTAGTTATTACAGACTCATTGGTTAATGCATTCATTTCCTTTCATACGCCTGATTTCATGGCTACCAAAGACTCATGGGTTATTGCCTTTATTACCTTTCATGAGCCTGATTTAGTATCTATCACAGACTCGTGGATTAATGTCTTCATTACCTTGTGTGAGTCTGATTTAGTGCTGATCACAGACTTGTGGGTTAATGGCTTCATTACCTTACATGAGCCTGACTTAGTGGCTACCAAAGACTCGTGGGTTAATGCATTCATTATCTTACATCAGCCTGATTTAGTGGCTATCACAGACTCATGGGTTAATGCCTTCATTTCTTTCATAAGCCTAATTTAGTGGCTATCACAAACTAATAAATTAATGCCTTCATTTTCTTTCATAAGCCCGATTTAGTGGAAATCACAGACTAGCGGATTAATGCATTCAGTTCCTTTCATAAGCCTGATGTAGTGGGTATAAGACTCATGGAATAATGCCTTCATTACCTTATATATACCTGATTCAGTTATTGTTAATCCCTTCATTTCCTTTCATAAGCCAGATTTAGTGGCTATCACAGACTCCTGGGTTAATGCATTCATTACCTTACATGAGTTGATGTAGTGGCTATCGCAATCTCATGGATTAATACCTTCATTTTCTTTCATAAACCTGATTTACTGAAAATTACAGACTTACAGGTTGATGCCTTCATTTCGTTTCATAAATTTGATTTAGTGGCTATCACAGACTCATGGGTTAATGTCTTAATTACCTTATGTGAGTCTGATTTAGTGTTGATCACAGACTTGTCCAATAATGTCTTCTTTACCTTACATGAGCCTGACTCAGTGACTATCACATACTCATGGGTTTATGCCTTCATTAGCTTAAACAACCTTGATTTAGTGGCTATCAAAGACTCATGGGTAAATGCCTTCATTAGCTCGTTTGAGCCTGATTTAGTGGCTATCACAGACTCCTGGGTTAATGTCTTCATTACCTTATGTGAGCCTGATTTAGTGTTGATCACAGACCTGAGGGTTAATGGCTTCATTACCTTAAATGAACCTGACTTAGTGGATGTCACAGACTCATGGGATAATGCCTTCATTAGCTTACATAAGTTTGATTTTCTGGCTATCAAAGACTCGTGAGTTAATGTCTTCATTTCCTTTCATAAGCCTGATTTAGTGGCTATCACAGACTCATGGAATAATGCTTTCATTATCTTATATAAACCTGCATTAATTAATGTTAATGCCTTCATTTCATTTCATAATCCTGATTTAGTGGCTAATACAGACTCCTGGGTTAATGACTTCATTACCTTACATGAGCCTGATTTAGTGGCTATCACAAACTCATGGGTTAATGCCTTCTTTTTCTTTCATAAGCCTGATTTAGTGGAAATCACAGACTTGTGGGTTACTGTTTTCATTTACTTTCATAAGCCTGATTTACTGGCTATCAAACGCATGGGGTGGGGCCTTCATTTTCTTTCATCAACCTGATTTAGTGGCTATCACAGACATGCAGGTTGATGCCTTCATTTCCTTTCATAAGCCTGATTTAATGGCATCAAAGACTCATGCGTTAATGCCTTCATTACCTTATATGAGCCTGACTTAGTGGCTATCACAGACTCATGGGTTAATGCCTCCATTAACTTACATAAGCCTGATTCAGTGGCTATCACAGACTCGAGGGTTAATGCCTTCATTTCCTTTCATAAGCCTTACGTAGTGGCTATCACAGACTTGTGGAATAATTCCATCATTACCTTATATAAGCCTGCTTTACTTAATATTAATGCCTTAATTTCCTTTCATAAGCCTGATTTAGTGGCTATCACAGACTCGTGGGTTAATGCCTTCATTAGTTTACATGAGCCTGATTTATTGGCTTTCACAGACTCTTGGACTAATGCTTTCTTTTCTTTTCATAAGCCTGATTTATTGGCTATCACAAACTCATGGGTTAATGCCTTCATTTTCTTTCATAAGTCTGATTTAGTGGAAATCACAGACTTGCAGTTTACTGCCTTCATTTCCTTTCATAAGCATGATTTAGTGGCTATTACAGATACCTGGGTTAATGCCTTCATTAGCTTACATGAGCCTGATTTAGTGGCTGTCACAGACTCATGGGCTAATGCCTTTATTTCCTTTCAAAAGCTTGATTTAGTGGCTATCATAGACTCCTGGTTTAATTCCTTCATTACGTTACATGAGCCTGATTTTTTGGCTGTCACAAACTCATTGGTTAATGCCTTCATTTTCATTCATAAGCCTGATTTAGTTGCATGAAGGACTCATGCGTTATAACCTTCGTTACTTTACATGAGGCTGACTTAGTGCTAAAACAGACTCATGGGTTGCCTTCATTAGCTTACATAAGCCTGATTTAGTGGCTATCACAGAATCTTGGTATAATGCCTTCATTTCTTTTCATAAGCCTGATTTAGTGGTTATCACAGACTCCTGGTTTAATGCCTTCATTAGCTTACATGAGCCTGATTTAGTGGCTATAACAGAATTATGGGTTAATGCAATAATTTTTTTTCAGAAGCCTGATTTAGTGGATATCTGAGACTCCCGAGTTAATGCCTTCATTAACTTACATGAGCCTGATTTATTGGCTATCACAAACTCATGGGTTAATGCCTTCATTTTCTTTCATAAGCCTGATTTAGTGGAAATCACAGACTTGCGGGTAAATGCCTTCATTTCCTTTCGTAAACCTGATTTAGTGGCATCAAATACTTATGTGTTAATGCCTTCATTACCTTACATGAGCCTGACTTAGTGAATATCACAGACTCCTGGGTTAATTTCTTCATTAGCTTACATGAGCCTGATTTAGTGGCTAACACAGACTCATGGGCTAATGCCATCATTGCCTTTCATAACCCTGATTTAGTGGTTATCAGAAACTCATGGGTTAATGCCTTCATTTTCTTTCATAAGTTTGCTTTAGTGGAAATCAGAGACTTGCAGGTTACTGCCTTCATTTCCTTTCATAAGCCTTATGTAGTGGCTGTCCCAGACTCATGGAATAATTCATTCATTATCTTATATACGCCTGCTTTACTTAATATTAATGCCCTAATTTCCATTCATAAGCCTGATTTAGTGGCTATCACAGACTCATAGGTTAATGCCTTCATTAACTTACATACGCCTGATTTAGTAGCTTTCACAAACTCATGGCTTAATGCCTTCATTTACTTTCATAAGTCTGATTTAGTGGAAATCACAGACCTGCAGTTTACTGCCTTCATTTCATTACATAAGCCTAATTTAGTGGCTATCACAGACTCCTGGGTTAATGCCTTCATTACGTTACACGAGCCTGATTTATTGGCTATCACAAATTCATAGGTTAATGCCTTCATTTCCTTTCATAAGCCTGATTTAATGCCAATCCCAGACATGTGGACTAATGCCTTCATTACCTTACATAAACCTGCTGTAATGGCTATGACAGATGCATGGAATAATGCCTTTATTACCTCACATAATCCTTATTTATTGGCTATCACAGACTCATGGGTTAATACAGGCATTACCTTACATAAGCCTTATTTATTGGCAATCACAAACTCATGGGTTAATACCGGCATTACCTTACATAAGCCTTATTTATTGGCAATCACAGATCCATGGGTTAATGCCTTCACTGCCTTACATAAGCCTGATTTGTTGGCTATCACCTACTCATGGGTTAATGCCTTCATTACCTTACAGTACATGAGCCTAATTTAGTGGCCATCACAAACTCATGGATTAATGCCGTCATTTTATTTCATAAGCCTGATTTATTGGCTATCACATACTCATGGATTAATGCCTTTATTTCCTTTCATAAGCCTGATTTAGTGGCTATCAAAGACTCATGGGTTAATGCCTTCATTACCTTACATGAGCCTGATTTAGTGGCTATCAAAGACTCATTTGTTAATGCCTTCATTACCTTACATGAGCCTGATTTAATGGCTATCACAGACTCATGGGTTAATGCCATCATTTCCCATCAGAAGCCTGATTTAGTGGATATCACAGACTTGTGGCTTAATGCCTTCATTTCCTTTCATAAACCTGCTTTAGTGGTTATCCCACACTCATGGAATAACGCCTTCATTACCTTACATAAACCTGATTTATTGGCTATCACAGACTCATGGGTTAATGCCTTCACTGCCTTGCATTAGCCTGATGTATTGGCTATCACAGACTCATGGGTTAATGCCTTCATTACCTTACATAAGCCTGATGTATTACTTATCACAGACTCATGGGTTAATGCCTTCACTGCCTGTCATAAGCCTGATTTAGTGGCTATCACAAACTTGGGGGTTAATGCCTTCATTTCCTTTCATAAGCCTGATTTAGTGGCTAACACAGACTTGTGGGTTGATGCCTTCATTTCCTTTCATAAGCCTGATTTAGTGGCTATCAAAGACTCATGGGTAAATGCCTTCATTACCTTACATGGGCATGATTTAGTGGCTATCACAGACTCATGGGTTAATGCCTTCATTTCCTTTCAGAAGCCTGATTTAGTGGCTATCAAAAACTCATGGGTTAATGCTTTCATTATCTTATATGAATCTAATTTAGTGACTATCACATTCTCCTGGGCTAATCCCTTAATTTCCTTTCAGAAGTCTCATTTAGTGGATATCACAGACGTGTGGGTTACTGCCTTCATTTCCTTTCAGAAACCTGATTTAGTGACTATATCAAACTCAGGGAATAATGCTTGAATTACCTTATATAAACCTGATTTATTGGCTATCACAGACTCATCGGTTAATGTCTTCACTGCCTTACATAAGCTTGATTTATTGGCTATCATAGACTCATGGGTTAATGACTTCATTACCTTACAACACATGAGCCTGATTTATTGTCTAGCACAAACTTGTGGGTTAATGCCTTCATTTCCTTTCATAAGCCTGATTTAGTGGCTATCAAAGACAAATGGGTTAATGCTTTCATTAGCTTAAATAAGGCTGATTTAGTGGTTATGAAAAACTCATGGGTTAATGCTTCATTACCTAACATGAGCCTGTTTTAGTAACTATCACAGACTCATGGGTTAATGTCTTCATTACCTTATGTGAGCCTGATTTAGTGGTGATCAAAGACTTGTGGGTTAATGGCTTCTTTTCCTTACATTAGCCTGACTTAGTGGTTATCACAGACTCATGGGTTAAGGTCTTCATGAGCTTACATAAGCCTGATTTAGTGGCTCTCACAAACTCATGGGTTAATGCCTTCATTTTCTTTCATAATCCTGATTTAGTGGGAATCACAGACTTGCAGGTTATTGCCTTCATTTCCCTTCATAAGCCTGATATAGTGTCTATCAGACTCATGGAATAATGCCTTCATTACCTTATATATACCTACTTCAGTTATTGTTAATCCCTTCATTTCCTTTCATAAGCCAGATTTAGTAGCTATCACAGACTCCTGGGTTAATGCCTTCATTACTTTATATGAGCTTGATTTAGTGCCTATCAGAACCTCATTGGTTAATACCTTCATTTTCTTTCATAAGCCTGATTAGTGAAAATCACAGACTTTCAGGTTGATGCCTTCATTTCCTGTTATAAACCTGATTTAGTGGCATCAAAGACTCATCCATTAATGCCTCCATATTCTGACATGAGCCTGACTTAGTGGCTATCACAGTCTCATGGTTAATGCCTTCATTAGCTTATATAAGCCTGATTTAGTGGCTATAACAGACTAGTAGGTTAATTACTTCATTTCCTTTCATAAGCCTGCTTCAGTGCCTATCACAGACTCATGGATTAATGCTTTTATTTCATTTCATAAGCCTGATTTAGTGGCTATCACAGACTCATGGGTTAATGTCCTCATTACCTTATCTGAGCCTAATTTACTGGTGATCACAGACTTGTGAGTTAATATCTACATTACCTTGCATGTGCTTGACTTAATGGCTATCGCATACTCGTGGGTTAATGCCTTCATTAGCTTAAATAAGCCTGACTTCGTTTCTATCAAAGACTCATGGGTTAATGCCTTCATTACCTCAGTTGAGCCTGATTTAGTAGCTATCACAGGCTCATGGGTTAATGCGTTTATTACCTTATGTGAGCCTGATTTATTGGTGATCACAGACCTGTGGGTTAATGGCTTCATTACCTTACATGAGCCTGACTTTGTCGGTATTACAGACTCGTGGGTTAATGCCTTCATTAGCTTACAAAAGTCTGATTTTGTGGCTATCACAGACTTATGAGTTAATGTCTTCATGTCCTTTCATAAGCCTGATTTAGTGGCTATCACAGACACATGGAATAATGCCTTCATTATCTTATATAAACCTGCTTTAGTTAATGTTAATGCCTTCATTTCATTTCATAAGCCTAATTTAGTGGCTTTCACAGACTCCTGGGTTATTGCCTTCATTAACTTACATGAGCCTGATTTAGTGGCTATCACAAACTCATGGGTTAATGTCTTCATTTCCTTTCATAAGCCTGATATAGTGGCAGTTAGACACATGGAATAATGCCTCCATTATCTAGTTTATGCCTCCTTCAGTTAATCTTAATAACTTCATTTCCTTTCATAACCCAGATTTAGTTGCTATCACAGAAGCCTGGGTTTAATGCCTTCATTACCTTATATGAGCTTGATTTAGTGGCTATCACAATCTCATTGGTTAATGCCTTCATTTTTTTTCATAAGCCTGATTTAGGGAAATCACAGACTTCAGGCTGATGCCTTCATTTCCTTTCATAAGCCTTATTTAGTGGCATCAAAGACTCATGCATTAAGGCCATCCTTACCTTACATGAGTCTGACTTAGTGGCTATCACAAACTTGTGGTTAATGCCTTTATAAGATTACATAAGCCTGATTTAGTGGCTATCACAGACTCATGGGTTAATGTCTTCATTATGTTATGTGAACCTGATTTAGTGCTGATCACAGACTTTTGGGTTAATGTCTTCATTACCTTATGTGAGCCTGATTTAGTGTTGATCACAGACCTGAGGGTTAATGGCTTTGTTACCTTAGATGAGCCTGACTTAGTGGCTGTCACAGACTTGTTGGTTAATGCCTTCATTAGCTTACATAAGTCTGACTTTGTGGCTATCACAGACTCATGAGTTAATGTCTTCATGTCCTTTCACAAGCCTGATGTAGTGGCTATCACATTCACATTGAATAATGCCTTCATTACCTTTTGTAAACCTGCTTTAGTTAATGTTAATGCCTGCATTTCATTTCATAAGCCTGATTTAGTGGTTATCACAGACTCCTGGGTTATGCCTTCATTACCTTACATGAGCCTGATTTAGGGGCTATCACAGACTCCTGGGTTCATGCCCTTACTACCTTATGTGAGCCTGATTAAGTGGCTATCACAAACTCATATATTAATGCCTTCATTTTCTTTTATAAGTCTGATTATTGGAAATCACAGATGTGAAGGTTACTGCCTTCATTTCCTTTCATTAGCCTTATATAGTGGCTATCACAGACTCTTGGAGTAATGCTTTAATTTTCTTTCATAAGCCTGATTTAGTTGCATCAGGGACTCATGCATTAATGCCTTCATTAGCTTACATGAGCCTTATTTAGTGCCTATCACAGTCTCATGGATTTAAGCCTTCATTTCCTTCCATAAGCCTGATTTAATGGCTATACCAGAGTAGTGGACTAATGCTTTCATTACCTTATATAAATATGCTTTAGTGGCTATGACAGACTCGTGGAATAATGCCTTCATTACCTTACATAAACCTTATTTATTGGGTATCACAGACTCATGGGTTAATGCCTTCATTACCTTACATAAGCCTGATTTATTGGCTATCACAGACTCATGGTTTAATGCCTTCACTGCCTTACATAAACCTGCTTTAGTGGCTATCACTTACGTATGGGTTAATGCCTTCATTACCTTACAGAACATGAGCCAAATTTAGTGGCTATCACAAACTCGTGGATTAAAGCCTTCATTTCATTTCATGAGCCTTCCTTTCCTTTTACAAGCCTGATTTGGTGGCTATCACAGACTCATGGAATAATGCCTTCATTACCCTACAAAAGCCTTATTTATTGGCTATCACAGACTCCTGAGTTAATGCCTTCATTACCTTAAATATACCTGATTTATTGGCTATCACAGACTCATTCTTTAATGCCATCACTGCCTTACATAAGCCTGCTTTAGTGGCTATCACCTATGCATGGGTTAATGCCTTCATTACCTTATAGTACATGAGCATAATTAAGTGGCTATCACAAACTTGTGGGTTAATACCTTCACTTCATTTCATAATGCTGATTTAGTGGATATCACAGATGTGTGGGTTGATGTCTTCATTTCCTTTCATAAGCCTGATTTAGTGGCTATCAAAGACTCATGGGTAAATGCCTTCATTACCTTGCATGGGCATGATTTAATGGCTATCACAGACTCATGGGTTAATGCCTTTATTTCCTTTCAGAAGCCTGATTTAGTGGATATCACAGACTTGCGGCTTAATGCCTTCATTTCCCTTCATAAGCCTAATTTAGTGGCTATCAAAGACTCATGGGTTAATGCCTTCATTATCTTACATGAATCTAATTTAGTGACTATCACAGACTCCTGGGCTAATCCCTTAATTTCCTTTCAGAAGTCTCATTTAGTGGATATCACAGACTTGTGGGTTACTGCCTTCATTTACTTTCAGAAGCCATATTTAGTGACTATACCAAACTTGTGGAATAATGCCTTCATTATCTTTTATAAACTTGATTTATTGGCTATCACAGACTCATGGGTTAATGACTTCATTACCTTACAACACATGAGCCTGATTTATTGTCTAGCACAAACTTGTGGGCTAATGCCTTCATTTCCTTTCATAAGCCTGATTTATTGACTATCACAAACTCGTGGATTAATGCCTTCATTTCCTTTCATAAGCCTGATTTATTGACTATCACAAACTCGTGGATTATTGCCTTTATTTCCTTTCAAAAGCCTGATTTAGTGACTATCACAGACTTGTGGGTTGATGTCTTGAATTCCTTTCATAATCCTGATTTAGTGGCTATCAAAGACTCATGGGTTAATGCCTTCATTAGCTTAAATAAGGCTGATTTAGTGGCTATCAAAGACTCATGGGTTAATGCTTCATTACCTAACATGAGCCTGTTTTAGTAACTATCACAGACTCATGGGTTAATGTCTTCATTACCTTATGTGAGCCTGATTTAGTGGTGATCACAGACTTGTGGGTTAATGGCTTCTTTTCCTTACATCAGCCTGACTTAGTGGCTATCACAGACAGATGGGTGAATGCCTTCATTTCTTTCATAAGCCTGATTTAGTGGCTATCACAAACTCATGGGTAAATGCCTTCATTTTCTTTCATAAGCCTGACTTAGTGGAAATCACAGACTTGCGGGTTAATGCCTTCATTTCCCTTCATAAGCCTGATGTAGTGTCTATCAGACTCATGGAATAATGCCTTCATTATCTTATATATACCTACTTCAGTTATTGTTAATCCCTTAATTTCCTTTCATAAGCCAGATTTAGTGGCTATCACAGACTCCTGGGTTAATGCCTTCATATGAGCTTGATTTAGTGCCTATCAGACCCTCATTGGTTAATACCTTCATTTTCTTTCATAAGCCTGATTAGTGGAAATCACAGACTTTCAGGTTGATGCCTTCATTTCCTTTCATAAACTTGATTTAGTGGCATCAAAGACTCATGGATTAATGCCTTCATTACCTTAATTGAGCCTGACTTAGTGGCTATCAGAAACCCATGGTTAATGCCTTCATAAGCTTACATAAACCTGATTTAGTGGGTATCACAGACTCGTAGATTAATGCCTCCATTTCCTGTCATAATCCTGATTTAGTGGCTATCACAGACTCATAGGTTAATGCCTTCATTTCCTTTTGAAAGCCTGATTTGTTTCATATCACAGACTTGTATGTTAATGCCTTCATTTCCTTTCATAAGCATGATTTAGTGGCTTTCACAGACTCATGGGTTAATGTTTTCATTAAGTTATGTGAGCCTGATTTAGTGCTGATCACAAACTTGTGGGTTAATGTCTTCATTACCTTACAGGAGCCTGACTTAAAGACTATCACATACTCGTGGGTTAATGCCTTCATTATCTTAAATAAGCCTGATTTTGAGGCTATCAAAGACTCATGGGTTAATGCCTTCATTACCTTAGTTGAGCCGGATTTAGTGGCTATCACAGACTTGTTGGTTAATGCCTTCATTAGCTTACATAACTCTGATTTTGTGGCTATCACAGAAACATGGAATAATACCTTCATTACTTTATATAAACCTGCTTTAGTTAATGTTAATGCCTGTATTTCATTTCATAAGCCTGATTTAGTGATTATCAGAGACTCATGGGTTAATGCCTTCATTACCTTACATGAGCCTGATTTAGTGGCTATCACAGACTCATGGGTCAATGCCTTCATTTTCTTTTATAAGTCTGATTTAGTGGAAATCACAGATTTGCAGGTTACTGCCTTCATTTCCTTTCATTAGCCTTATATAGTGGCTATCACAGACTCATGGAATAATGCCTTCATTGCCTTATATAAACCTGCTTTACTTAATGTAAATGCCTTCAGTTCCATCATAAGCCTGATTTACTGGATATCACAGACTCCTGGGTTAATGCCTTCATTACCTTAAATGAGCCTGATTTATTGGCTATCACAAACCCATGGGTTAAAGCCTTAATTTTCTTTCATCAGCCTGATTTAGTTTCATCAAGGATTCCTGCATTAATGCCTTCATTAGCTTACATGAGCCCGATTTAGTGCCTATCACAGACTCATGGTTTAAAGCCTTCATTTCCTATCATAAGCCTGATTTAATAGCTATCCAAGAGTAGTGTACTAATGCATTCATTACTTTATATAAACCTGCTTTATTGGCTATGACAGACTTATGGAATAATGCCTTCATTACCTTATATAAGCCTTATTTATTGGCTATCACAGACTCATGGGTTAAAGACTTCATTACCTTACATAAGCCTGAATTATTGGCTATCACAGACTCATTCTTTAATGCCTTCACTGCTTTACATAAGCCTGCTTTAGTGGCTATCGCCTACACATGGGATAATTCCTTCAATACCTTACAGTACATGAGCCTAATTTAGTGGCTATCACAAACTTGTGGGTTGATGCCTTCATTTCCTTTCATAAGCCTGATTTATTAGCTATTAAAGACTCATGGTTTAATGCCTTCATTTCTTTTCAGAAGAATGATTTAGTGGATATAACAGACATGAGGGTTAATGCCTTCACTTCCTTTCATAAGCCTGATTTAGTGACTATCAAAGACTCATGGGTTAATGCTTTCATTACCTTAAAGTACAAGAGCCTGATTTAGTGGTTATCAAAAACTCAAGGGTTAATGTCTTCATTACCTTACGTGAGCCTTATTTAGTGGCTATCACAGACTCATGAGCTAATGCCTTATTTTCCTTTTAGAAGCCTGATTTAGTGAATATCACCTACTTGTGGTTTACTGCCATTTCCTTTTATAAGGATGATTTATTGGCTATCACAGACTCGTGGAATAATGCCTTCATTACCTTATATAAATCTGCTTTAGTGGCTATCACAGACACATGGAATAATGCCTTCATTACCTTACATAAACCTGATTTTTTTTTTGGCTATCACAGACTCATGGGTTGATGCCTTCACTGCCTTACATAAGCCTGATGTATTGGCTATCACAGACTCATGGGTAAATGCCTTCATTACCTTAAATAAGCCTGATTTATTGGCTATTACAGACTCATGGGTTAATGGCTTCATTACCTTACATTTCATGAGCCTGATTTAGTGGCTATCAAAAGTTGTGGGTTAATGCCTTCATTTACTTTTATAACCCTGATTTAGTAGCTATCACAAATGCATGGGTTAATGCCTTTCTTTTCTTTCAAAACCCTGATTTACTGGAAATCACAGACTTGCGGGTTAATGCCTTCATTTCCTTTCATAAGCCTGATGTAGGGCTATCAGACTCATAGAATATTGCCTCCATTGCCTAATATATATCTGCTTCAGTTAATCTTAATCCCTGCATTTCCTTTCATAACCAGATTTTGTGGCTATCACAGAATCCTGGATTTGATCAATTCATTACCTTACATGAGCTTGATTTACTGGCTATCACAATGTCATGGGTAAATGCCTTAATTTTCTTTCATAAGCCTGATTTAGTGGAAATCACAGACTTCCTCGTTGATGCCTTCATTTCCTTCCATAAACCTGATTTAGTGGCATCAAATACTCATGCATTATTTCATTCATTACCTTACATGAGCCTGACTTAGTGGCTATCGCAGACTCATAGTTAATGGCTTCATAAGCTTACATAAGCCTGATTTAGTGGCTATCACAGACTTGTAGGTTAATGCCTTCATTTCCTGTCATGTCTGATTTAGTGGAAATCATAGACCTGCAGGTTACTGCCTTCATTTCCTTACATTAGCCTTATATAGCAGCTATCACAGACTCGTGGAATAATGCCTTCATTTTCTTTCATAAACTGGATTTAGTTGCATCAGGGACTCATATGTTAATGTCTCCATTAGCTTATATAAGCCTGATTTTTTGCCTATCACAGACTCATGAGTTAAAGCCTTTATTTCCTATCATAAGCCTGATTTAATGGCCATCCTAGAGTAGTGGACTAATGCCTTCACTACCTTATATAAATATGCCTTAGTGGCTATGATAGACTCTTGGAATAATGCCTTCATTACCTTAAATCAGCCTTATTTATTAGCTATCACAGATGCATGGGTTAATGCCTTCATTACCTTACATAAGTCTTATTTATTGGCTATCACAGACTCATGGGTCAATGCCTTCAATTTCTTTCAGAAAAATGATTGACTAGATATAATAGACTTGCAGGTTAATGCCTTCACTTCCTTTCATAAGTCTGATTTATTGGCTATCAAAGACTCATGAGTTAATGTTTTCATTACCTTAAAGTACAAGAGCCCGATTTAGTGGTTATCAAAGACTCATGGGTTAATGCCATTATTACCTTACATGAGCCTAATTTAGTGGCTATCACAGACTCATGAACTAATGCCTTAATTTCCTTTGAGAAGCCTGATTTAGTGGCTATCCCAGACTCATGGAATAATGCTTTCATTAGCTTGTATAAACCTGCTTTAGTGGCTTTCACAGACACATGGGTTAATGCCTTCATTACCTTACATAAACCTGATTTATTGGCGATCACAGACTCGTGGGTTAAGGTCTTCACTGCCTTACATAAGCCTGATGTATTGGTTGTCACAGACTCTTGGGTTAATGCCTTCATTACCTTACATAAACCAGATTTATTGGCTATCACAGACTCATGGGTTAATGCCTTCACAGCCTTACATAAGCTTGATTTATTGGCTATCACAGACTCAATGCTTAATGACTTTATTGCTTTACATTTCATGAGCCTAACTTAGTGGCTATCACAAACTTGTGGTTAATGCCATCTTTTCCTTTCATAACCTTTATTTAGTGGCTATCACAATATCATGGGTTAATGCCTTTATTTCCTTTCATAAGCCTGATTTAGTGGCTATCAAAGACTCATGGGTAAATGCTTCATTACCTTTCACGAGCCTGATTTAGTGGCTATCACAGACTCATGGGTTAATGTCTTCATTACTTTATATGAGCCTGATTTAGTCGTTATCACAGATTTGTTTGTTAATGGCTTCATTACTTTACATGAGCCTGACTTAGTGACTACCAAAGAGTAGTAGATTAATGCCTTCATTAGCTTAAATAAGCCCAATTTAGTGGCTATCAAGGACTTATGGGTTAATGCCTTCGTAACCTTACATGAGTCTTAGTGGCAATTACATACTCTTTGGTTAATGCCTTCATTACATTACATAAGGTTGATTTAGTGGCTATCAAAGACTCATGGGTTAATGCCTTCATTACCTAACATGAGCCTGATTTAGTGGTGATCACAGGCTTGTGGGTTAATGTCTTCATTAGCATACATAAGCCTGATTTAGTGGCTATCACAGACTCGTGACTTAATGCCTTCATTTCTTTCATAAGCCTGATTTAGTGGCTATCACAAACTCATGGGTTAATGCCTTTATTTTCTTTCAAAAGCCTGATTTACAGGTAATCACAGACTTGCGGGTTAATGCCTTCATTTCCTTTCATAAGCCTGATGTAGTGGTTATCAGACTCAAGGAATAATGCCTCCATTACCTAATATATACCTGATTCAGTTAATCTTAATCCCTTCATTTCCTTTCATAACCCAGATTTAGTGGCTATCACAGAATCCTGGGTTTAATGCCTTCATTACCTTACATGAGCTTGATTTCGTGGCTAACACAATCTCATGGGTTAATGCCTTCATTTTCTTTCATAAACCTGATTGAGTGGAAATCACAGAATTACAGGTTGATGCCTTCATTTCCATTCATAAACTTGATTTAGTGGCATCAAAGACTCTTGCATTAATGCCTTCCATACCTTAAATGAGCCTGACTTAGTGGCTATCAGAAGCTCATGGTTAATGCCTTCATAAGCTTACATAAGCCTGATTTAGTGGCTATCACAAACTCATAGGTTAATGCCTTCATTTCCTGTCATAATCCTGATTTAGTAGCTATCACAGACTCATAGGTTAATGCCTTCATTTCCTTTCAGAAGCCTAATTTGTGTCATATCACAGACTTGTATGTTAATGCCTTCATTTCCTTTCATAAGCCTGATATAGTGGCTTTCACAGACTCATGGGTTAATGCCTTCATTAAGTTATGTGAGCCTGATTTAGTGCTGATCACAGACGTGTTGGTTAATGTCTTCATTACCTTACAGGAGCCTGACTTAAAGACTTTCATATACTTGTGGGTTAATGCCTTCATTGTCTTAAATAAGCCTGAATTCATGGCTATCAAAGACTCATGGGTTAATGCCTTCATTATCTTAAATAAGCCTGATTTCATGGCTATCAAAGACTCATGGGTTAATGCCTTCATTACCTTAGTTGATCCTGATTTAGTGGCTATCACAGACTCATGGGTTAATGTCTTCATTACCTTATGTGAGCCTGATTTAGTGGTGATCACAGACATGAGGGTTAATGGCTTCATTACCTTACATGAGCCTGACTTTGTGGCTGTCACAGACTTGTTGGTTAATGCCTTCATTAGCTTACATAAGTCTGATTTTTTGGCTATCACAGACTTGTGAGTTAATGTCTTCATTTCCTTTCATAAGCCTGATTTAGTGGCTATCACAGACACATGGAATAATGCCTTTGTTACCTTATATAAACCTGCTTTCCTTAATGTTAATGCCTTCAGTTCCATCATAAGCCTGATTTAGTGGCTATCACAGATGCCTGGGTTAATGCCTTCATTACCTTAAATTAGCCTGATTTAGAGGCTATCACAAACTCATGGGTTAATGCCTTCATTACCTTAGTTGAGCCTGATTTAGTAGATATCACAGGCTCATGGGTTAATGTCTTCATTACCTTATGTGAGCCTGATTTAGTGTTGATCAAAGACCTGAGAGTTAATGGTTTCTTTACCTTACATGAGCCTTAGTGGCTGTCACAGACTTGTTGGTTAATGCCTTCATTAGCTTACATAAGTCTGATTTTGTGGCTATCACAGACTTGTGAGTTAATGTCTTCATTTCCTTTCATAAGCCTGATTTAGTGGCTATCACAGACACATGGAATAATGCCTTGATTACCTTATATAAACCTGCTTTAGTTAATGCTAATGCCTGCATTTCATTTCATAAGCCTGATTTAATGGTTATCACAGACTCCTGGGTTAATGCCTTCATTACTTTACATGAGCCTGATTTAGTGGCTATCACAAACTCATGGGTTAATACCTTCATTTTCTTTCATACGCCTGTCCGAATCCTTTTGCTAAAGGATTTAAATTTGAATATCACCTTCATAATCTTTTTGCTAAATGTTTGTATTGTTAACAGTTTGCTTTACCTTTATTCTCCCCCTAATTTCCACAGTTTAAAGCCAAAACACTAAAGACAGCTGATACTTTTTTCTGTTGTACTTACCTTTCATCTCTATCCGCTCTGTTCGCCCTGCGGGCCCACATCTTACATACATAACCTACTGCTGAAACTCAAACCTTGTACCCCATCAGCTGATCTCCTTCCAGCTGAATATTTGAAATTAGCAGCTGGAATACTTGCCTTCCCCATTTCTATTTTAATTAACAGAACCATTACAGAATGTTCCATCCCTAACATCTAGAAAGTTTCACATATTATCCCTCTCAAGGGAGGTAACTCAAGTTAAATTTCAAACATCCGCCCAATAGCCCTACTCTCAGCGATAGCAAAAATTAAGGAGAGATGTATTCATCGCCAACTTCTTACTTATCTCCTCCAAAATCACCTTCTAGTAGACTGCCAACACAGTTTTAGACCACATCATAGCACCACCACAGCTCTCCTATCCTTTACACATTGTATATATAAAAATTGAAATAACAATCTCCTATCCTCTGCCATGTTTATTGACCTCTCCAAAGCATTTGACATGGTGAATCACGAACTATTGATAGATACACTTAAATCTCTCTCATTAGATACACTAACAGTCAAATGGTTTCAATCTTACTTAGAAAACAGACAGCAAGCACTCCTCTGGGACAATGCACTGTCCTCTCTGCTCCCTATTACTCTCAGAGTCCCACAGGGTTCCATTTTGTGACCGCTCCTCTTTACTATATTCATTAACAATCTGTCAGCCTCCCTTACTCAAACCACCTGTATACAATATGCTGATGACTCAACCTTAATCTGTGCTGCCTCCTCGCCCTCCCAAATTGAAGATACAACTCAAAAAATATTTACCTTAGTAGAAAACTGGTTCCATCAACGCTGTCTCCTCCGTAACCCTAAAAAAACTAAATTACTGTTGTTCACTTCCACTCAGAAATCCCCCACCAGAAACTTCACAGTCATCTCTAAAAATGGTACATTAATAGCTCCTGACACAACCACCAAACGTTTAGGGGTAACAATTGATCACAAACTTAATTTTGACACTCATATCAATCTAACTATCAAATCAGTTAATAGAAAACTGGGCTCCCTGTACCACATTAAATCCTTTCTTACTCCTTCAGCCAGGACTACTATTGCCCAAACTCACCTAATCTTTACCCTTCTCTATGCCTCACCAGTCTATACAAACCTCTCCAAAAACAATATAAATAAGTTGGCGACATCTTATAACAACATAGCCAGATTTGCCACTGATGCCCCATTTTTACACACCACTGCAAAAATCTCAAACTTCTCAGATGGTTAGACCTGCATAATCAGTTTCCTTTTCAGTAACTCATAATAATTCACAAGATTCTGCATCATCCCTCAAATAATTCCATACTCAGAAACCTTATTAGCCCCTATCAAAATCTTTTAACCTTACGATCTGCTAACAGAGTACTTGTCTCTACCCTAAAATCCAATAACAAATCTGGAGACTGCCTATTTACTAACTCAATTGGTATCCTGTGGAACAAACTTCCAAGAAAACTAACAGCCCTGACATCCATTCCTCTTTTCAAACAACAAATTAAAACCTTCCCAAAATCACAATGACTATGTCCATGCTCAAATCCTGACTGACACTGTTTCCCTTTTGCTTCTCATTTTTAAGTCTGTTGGTACTGAATTCCTCTTGCTTTGATTATTTCCCTTTTTTAACTATTTCTAAAGAATTTTTGTTTAGCTATGTAATAACTCTCTGAGTTATATTATTCTCTATGACTGTACTTGTACAAAATATGTATATTAATTATGTTTAAAGTTTAAGTTGAGTCTTAATAGTCAAAAATCCTTTTTAACTATGTTTTCAAAATTTTATTGCTGTATTTGAAGCTTTTCTCCCCGGGCCTGTGCTGAAAATAGACATATATCCAGTCAGACATTCCCAGTCAACAAATGTAAAATAAAATAAATAAATAAATAAATAAATTTAGTGGCTATCACAAACTCATGGGTTAATGCCTTCATTTTCTTTCATAAGCCTGATTTAGTTGCATCAAGGACTCATGCGTTAATGCCTTCATTAACTTGCATGAGCCTGATTTAGTGCCTATCACAGACCCATGGGTTAAAGCCTTCATTTCCTATCATAAGCCTGATTTAATGGCTATCCCAGAGTAGTAGACTAATGCCTTCATTACTTTATATAAACCTGCTTTATTGGCTATGACAGACTTATGGAATAATGCCTTCATTACCTTACATAAGCCTTATTTATTGGTTATCACAGACTCATGGGTTAATGCCTTCATTACCTTACATTAGCCTGATTTATTGGCTATCACAGACTCATTCTTTAATGCCTTCACTGCCTTACATAAACCTGCTTTAGTGGCTATCACCTATGCATGGGTTAATGCCTTCATTACCTTACAGTACATGAGCCTAATTTAGTGGCTATCACAAACTCATGGGTTAATGCCTTCATTTTGTTTCATAAGCCTGATTTAGTAGCTATCACAAACTCATGGGTTAATGCCTTTAATAAGCCTGATTTAGTGGCTATCACAGACTTGTGGGTTGATGCCTTCATTTCCTTTCATAAGCCTGATTTTTTTTCTATTGAAGACTTGTGGCTTAATGTCTTCATTACCTTACATGAGCCTGATTTAGTGTCTATCACAAACTCATGGGTTAATACCTATATTTCCTTTCTTTAGCCTGATTTAGTGGCTATCAAAGACTCGTGGGTTAATGCTTCATTACCTTTCATGAGCCTGATTTAGTGACTATCACATACGTATGGGTTGATGTTTTCATTACCTTATGAGAGCCTGATTTAGTGGTGATCACAGACTTGTGGGTTAATGGCTTCATTACTTTACATGAGCCTGACTTAGTGACTACCAAAGAGTGGTGTATTAATGCCTTCATTAGCTTAAATAAGCCTGATGTAGTGGCTATCAAGGATGAATGGGTTAATGCCTTCATAACCTTACGAGTCTGATTAGTAGCTATTACAGACTCATTGGTTATTGCCTTCGTTTCCTTAAATAAGTCTGATTTAGTGGCTATCAAAGATTCATGGGTTAATGTCTTCATTACCTTATGTGAGCCTGATTTAGTGGTGATCACAGGCTTGTGGGTTAATGTCTTCATTAGCTTACATAGGCCTGATTTAGTTGCTATCACAGACTCAGGGGTTAATGCCTTCATTTCTTTCATAAGCCTGATTTATTGGCTATTGCACACTCATGGGTTAATGCCTTTATTTTCTTTCATAAGCCTGATTTACTGGCAATCACTGTCTTGCAGGTTAATACCTTCATTTCCTTTCATAAGCCCGATGTAGTGGCTATCAGACTCATGGAATAATGACTCCATTACCTAATATATACCTGCTTCAGTTAATTTTAATCCCTTCATTTCCTTTCATAAGCCAGATTTAGTGGCTATCACAGAATACTGGGTTTAATGCCTTCATTACCTTACATCGTCTTGATTAAGTGGCTATTACAATTTCATGGGTTAATGCCTTCATTTTTTTTTCATAAGCCTGATTTAGTGGAAATCACAGACTTCCATGTTGATGCCTTAATTTCCTTTCATAAACCTGATTTAGTGGCATCAAAAACTCATGCATTATTTCATTCATTACCTTACATGAGCCTGACTTAGTGGCTTTCACAAACTCATGGTTAATGCCTTCATAAGCTTACATAAGGCTGGTTTCGTGGCTATCACAGACTTGTAGGTTAATGCCTTCATTTCCTTTCATAAGCCTGATTTAGTGGCTATTACAGACTCATGGGTTAATGCCTTCATTACATTATGTGAGCTTGGATGAGTGCTGATCACATACTTATGGGTTAATGTCTTCATTACCTTACATGAGCCTGACTTAAAGGCTATCAAATACTCATGGGTTAATGCCTTCCTTATCTTAATTAAGCCTGATTGTGTGGCTATCAATGACTTATGGGTTAATGCCTTCATTATCTTAAATAAGCCTGATTTTGACTCATGGGTTAATGCCTTCGTAACCTTATGTGAGCCTGATTTAGTGGTGATCACAGACCTGAGGGTTAATGGCTTCATTACCTTACATGAGCATCATTTAATGGCTGTCACAGACTTGTTGGTTAATGCCTTCATTAGTTTACATAGGCCTGATTTAGTGGCTATCACAGACTCGTGGAATAATGCCTTCATTACGTTATAAAAACCTGCCCTGGTTAATGTTAATGCCTTCATTTCATTTCATAAAAATGATTTAGTGTCTTTCACAGACTCCTGGGTAATGCCTTCATTACCTTACATGAGCCTGACTTAGTGGCTATCACAGATGCATGGGTTAATGCTTTCAATAGCTTACATAAGACTGGTTTAGTGGCTATCACATACACGTGGGTTATTGCCTTCATTTCCTTTCATATGCCTGACTTAGTGGCTATCACAGAATCATGGAATAATGCCTTCATTACCTTATATAAACCTGCTTTAGTTAATGTTAATGCCTTCATTTTCTTTCATAAGCCTGATTTAGTGGCTATTACAGACTCATGGGTTAATGCCTTCATTACGTTATGTGAGCTTGGATTAGTGCTGATCACATACTTATGGGTTAATGTCTTCATTACCTTACATGAGCCTGACTTAAAGGCTATCAAATACTCATGGGTTAATGCCTTCCTTATCTTAAATAAGCCTGATTGTGTGGCTATCAATGACTTATGGGTTAATGCCTTCATTATCTTAAATAAGCCTGATTTTGAGGCTATCAAAGACTCATGGGTTAATGCCTTCGTAACCTTATGTGAGCCTGATTTAGTGGTGATCACAGACCTGAGGGTTAATGGCTTCATTAGCTTACATAAGTCTGATTTTGTGGCTATCACAGACTTGCGAGTTAATGTCTTCATTTCCTTTCATAAGCCTGATTTAAAAGCTATCACAGACACATGGAATAATGCCTTCATTACCTTATATAAACCTACTTTAGTTAATGTTAATGCCTGCATTTCATTTCATACATCTGACTTAGTGGTTATTACAGCCTCCTGGGTTAATGCCTTCATTACCTTACATGAGCCTGATTTAGTGGCTACCACAAACACATGGGTTAATGCCTTCATTTTCTTTCATAAGCCTGATTTAGTTGCATCAAGGACTCATGCATTAATGCCTTCCTTAGCTGAAATGAGCCTGATTTAGTGCCGATCACAGACTCATTTGTTAAAGCCTTTATTTATTGTCATAAGCCTGATTTAATGGCTATCCCAGAGTAGTGGACTAATGCCTTCATTACCTTACATAAACCTGCTTATTGGTTATGACACACTCATGGAATAATGCCTTTATTACCTTACATAAGCCTTATTTATTGGCTATCACAGACTCATGGGTTAATGCCTTCATTACCTTACATTAGCCTGATGTATTGGCTATCACAGACTCATTCTTTAATGCCTTCACTGCCTTACATAATCCTGCTTTAGTGGCTATCACCTACGCATGGGTTAATGTCTTCATTACCTTACAGTACATGAACCTAATTTAGTGGCCATCACAAACTCATGGGTTAATGCCTTCATTTCATTTCATAAGCCTGATTTAGTGGCTATCACAAACTCATGGGTTAATGCCTTTATTTCCTTTAATAAGCCTCATTTAGTGGCTAGCACAGACTTGTGGGTTGATGCCTTCATTACCTTACATGAGCCTGATTTAATGGCTATCACAGACTCATGGGTTAATACCTTCATTTCCTCTCAGAAGAATGATTTAGTGGATATGACAGACTTGTGGGTTAATGCATTCACTTCCTTTCATAAGCCTGATTTAGTGGCTATCAAAGACTCTTGAGCTAATGCCTTTATTTCCTTTCAGAAGCCTGATTTATTGGATATCACAGATTTGTGGGTTACTGCCTTCATTTCCTTTTATAAGGCTGATTTAGTGGCTATCACAGTCTCATGGAATAATGCCTTCATTACCTTACATAAACCTGATTTATTGGCTATCACAGACTCATGGGTTAATGCCTTCACTGCCTTGCATAAGCCTGATGTATTGGCTATCATAGACTCATGGGTAAATGCCTTCATTACCTTAAATAAGCCTGATTTATTTGCTATCTCAGACTCATGGGTTAATGACTTCATTACCTTACATTTCATGAGCCTGATTTAGTGGCTATCACAATATCATGGGTTAATGCCTTGATTTCCTTTCATAAGCCTGATTTAGTGGCTTTCACAGACCTGTGTGTTGATGCCTTGAATTCCTTTCATAAGTCTGATTTACTGGCTATCAAAGGCTCATGGGTTAATGCTTCATTACCTTTCATGAGCCTGATTTAGTGGCTATCACACACTCATGGATTAATGTCTTCATTACCTTCTGTGAGCTTGATTTAGTGGTGATCACAGACTTATGGGTTAATGGCTTCATTACCTTACATGAGCCTGACTTAGTGACTACCAGAGTCATGTACTAATGCCTTCATTAGCTTAAATAAGCCTGATTTAGTGGCTATCTAGGACTCATGGGTTAATGCCTTCATTACCGAACATGGGCCTGATTTAATATCTATCACAGACTCATGGGTTAATGTCTTCATTACCTTATGTGAGAATGATTTAGTGGCTATCACAGACTTATTGGGTAATGCCTTAGTTTCCTTTCAGAAGCCTGATTTAGTGGATATCACAGACTTGTGGGTTACTGCCTTCATTTACTTTTATAAGCCTGATTTAGTGGCTATTTCAGACTCATGGGGTAATGCTTATATTTCCTTTCAGAAGCCTGATTTAGTGGCCATCACAGACTCATGGGTTAATGTCTTCATTACATTACATGAGCCTGACTTAGTGGCTATCACATACTCTTGGGTTAATGCCGTCATTAGCTTAAATAAGCCTGATTTAGTGGCTATCAACGACTCTTGGGTTAATGCCTTCATTACCTTAGTTGAGTCTGATTTAGTGGCTATCACAGACTCATGGAATAATGCCTTCATTACGTTATAAAAACCTGCCTTGGTTAATGTTAATGCCTTCATTTCATTTCATAAAAATGATTTAGTGGCTTTCACAGACTTCTGGGTTAATGCCTTCATTACCTTACATGAGCCTGACTTAGTGGCTATCACAGATGCATGGGTTAATGCTTTCAATAGCTTACATAAGACTGGTTTAGTGGCTATCACATACACGTGGGTTATTGCCTTCATTTCCTTTCATATGCCTGATTTAGTGGCTATCACAGAATCATGGAATAATGCCTTCATTACCTTATATAAACCTGCTTTAGTTAATGTTAATGCCTTCATTTCCTTTCATAAGCCTTATTTAGTGGCTTTTCAGACTCCTGGGTTAATTCCTTCTTTAGCTTACATAAGCCTGATTTAGTGGCTATCACAGACTCATGGGCTAATGCCTTCAGTTTCTTTCATAAGCCTGATTAAGTGGCTATCTCAGACTCCTGGGTTAATGCCTTGCAGATTATTTGATGGAATTTGTGGAACATTTGAACAGCAATATTTGGGGTATTGAATTCTCAGTAACATATCATAAGTTTACTATTGACTTTTTGGATGTTACGGTATATCGTAATGAGGACAATACCCTAAATACAAAAATACATAGGAAATATCCACAGTTTAATACGTTACTTCATTCCTCAAGTATGCACCCACGTCACACCATCCGCAACATCCCAAAATCACAATACTTACGTATTAAGCGTATCAATTCATCTCCGCTAGATTATGAGGATGCTAAACAGGATTTAAATAGGAGATTTTTGGATAGAGGTTATCCATTTAGGGGCATTTCTAGAGCCAGGGTGTGGACAGATCAACAGCAGAGATCAGATCTTTTACAATATCAAAAGAAGGATGATGTTAAGGGAGATACCATTAGATTCATCACTACTTTTGGGAAAAATCACCAACTCATTAGAAATGTGTTGAACAATAATTGGAACATACTTATGGCTAATGACCATCTTCGTCATATATTGACTGATCAATGTTCCATTTCCTACAGGAGAGGCAAAACTTTGGGCATGTTATTCTCCCATTATAAACATTAGGATAGTGGAGGTGCAACATACAGACAACTTACTATCACTGGGGATGAGCTTTTGGGGACCTTCCCTTGTGGCCATTGCACCTCCTGTGGAAGTATAAATAAAACTAAAGAATTTTCCAGTGCCAATACTAGCAAGATATTTGATACCCGTATATTTGCAAATTGTTCAACTAGTTGGGTGATTTATTTAGCTACATGTCATTGTCAGGCTTTTTATGTTGGTAAAACCTCACGGTCTCTTAGAATCCGTATAGGAGAACATCGTAGTGATATTCGGAATCACAAAATCAGTAATGCCCTATATCAACATACCATTAAGCATTCATCTGCTAAATTTATATTTAGTGTTATTGACAAAGTACAGGGAAATAGAAAAAATCAGTTAGGTTGGCAGAGTATTCTTAGCAAGAAAGAAAAATATTGGATTATACACTTGGGGAGCCCTTTTTCCACCTGGATTAAATGACCATTTATAAATTATTATATATATTTATATAGTATCTAACACCATATCTTGGCTATATTCTTGTTGATTCAGTATTATTTATGCACAGTTTGTGTATTTTTATTAACAATATATGTTTTTTGGAAGTGCATTTCCTTTAATGAATGTTTTGTATAATCAAAAGTTAGCAGTTGATTGCTAGCCATTTGTTTATTGGCTAAGCAATTATATAAATATGGAGTCTGTTGAATGGAATTATGATAGTTACTTTTCCTCACTGAAGAAGGTACTTTACCGAAACTAGTTTGAGGCATGTATTTGTTACATTCATGGTGATGAGAGTGTGATTTAGTGTCTTTGACACTACATTTACATCAATAAAGCCTTGGGGACCGTTTGCTGGCTTTTGTTTGTTCCTGTTCTGTTGTTGGGCCGTGCAAGCTTGAACGTGCGTGGGTTAGTGTGTCACTTAATGCCTTCATTACCTTACATGAGCCTGATTTAGTGGCTGTCACAAACTCATGGGTTAATGCCTTCATTTTCTTTCATAAGCCTGATTTAGTGGAAATCACAGACTTGCAGTTTATCGCCTTCATTTCCTTTCATAAGCCTTATGTAGTGGCTGTCCCAGACTCATGGAATAATGCCTTTATTACCTTATAGAAACCTGCTTTAGTTTATTTATTTATTATTTATTTTATTTATTTATTTATATTTGTTGACCGGGAGTGTCCGACTGGACGTAGGTCCATTTTCAGCAGAGGCCCGGGGAGAAATGCTCCACAGTTAAAATAAACAGACCGTAGTTACATTGGATTACATAGCGATTAACAATTTACATAGCAATTACTTACAATGTATTTACAGATGAAGAACATAGTACATCAGTAGACAACTAGAATCTTTATCTGTGAAGTACATAACAGACATTAACAAATGTTACAATAAGAAGTTCCTGCTGTATAATAGGTACTAGGCTTATGAGCATCTGAGCTTGCTATAATCAAGGTAGTTAGTGGAGTGGAGTGGAAAGAAAGTTAGTGGCTCAATGGGGTGGGTGATATTAGAGTGGGAGTTGCAAGGGCATAGCCAGCATGTTTTTAGGTGCGCTTTTAGTAAAGTTTTGAAGTGGGTGCATGATGGTATGGAGGTAATTATGGGTGGGAGGGAGTTCCATAATTTGGCTATGGTGCAAGAGAATAGTGCTTCACCAGCAGAGTTATTGGCTTTAGTGATCTGCAAATGATTTTTATTGCTGGATCTTAGTGGTCTGATGGTGCGATAGGGTTGGAGTAGATTCTGGAGGGATGGGACATTTAGTGCATGGTTTACTAGTTTGTGGGCGAGTGAGAGTTGATACCATTGAAGGAGGTGAGGGAGTTCAAGCCAGCCCAGTTCAGCAAGTGAGAGACAGTGGTGACTACGGTAGGATGCCTTATATCTTATATGTCTCTTATATAAGCCTGATTTACTGGCTATCACAGACCTGTGGACTAATGACTTCATTACCTTATATAAACCTGCTTTAGTGGCTATTACAGACCCATGAAAGAATTCCTTTGTTACCTTACATAAGCCTTTTTTATTGGCTATCACAAACTCATGGGTTAATGCCTTCACTACCTTAAATAATGCTGTTTTATTGTCTATCACAGACTCACGGGTTAGTGCCTTCACTGCCTTACGTATGCCTGATTTGTTTGCTATCACCAACTCATGGGTTAATGCCTTCATTACCTTACAGTGCATGAGCCTAATTTAGTGGCTATCACAAACTCTTGGGTTAACGCCTTCATTTCCTTTCATAATCCTGATTTAGTGGCAATCAAAGACTCATGGGTTAATGCCTTCATTTCCATACTTGAGCCTGATTTAATGGCTATCACAACTCATGGGTTAATGCCTTCAGTTCCTTTCAGAAGCCTGATTTAGTGGCTATCAAAGACTCATGGGTTAATGCCTGCATTACCTTACATGAGACTAATTTAGTGGCTTTCACAGACTCGTGGGTTAATGTCTTAATTTCCTTTCAGAAACCTGATTTAGTGGCTATCAAAGACTCATGGGTTAATGCTTTCATTACCTTACAGTACATGAGCCTGATTTAATGGCTATCAAAGACTCATGGGTTAATCCCTTCATTACCTTACATGAGCCTAATTTTGTGGCTATGGGGTTAATGCCTTAATTTCCTTTCAGAAACATGATTTAGTAGATATCACAGACTTCTGGGTTATTGCTTTCATTTTCTTTCATAAGCCTGATTTCGTGGCTATCCAAAACTCATGAGTTAATTCCTGGTGAGAGAGGACATGCAGGTGGTTCATGTGACAGAGCAAGATGCAGAGGACAGGAAGACATGGAAACAGATGAACTGTTGTGATGACCCCTAACAGGAACAGCCGAAAGAAGATGATGATGATTACCTTATATGAGCCTGATTTAGTGGTGATCACAGACTTGTGGGTTAATGCCTTTTTTAGCTTACATAAACCTAATTTAGTGAATATCACAGACTCATGGGTTAATGCCTTCATTTCCTTTCATAAGGATGATTTAGTGGCTATCCCAGACTCATTGAATAATGCTTTCATTACCTTATATAAACCTGCTTTAGTGGCTATCACTGACACATGGAATAATGCTATCATTACCTTACATGAGCCTGATTTGTTGGATATCACAAGCTCATGGGTTAATGCCTTCATTGCCTTATATGAGCCTGATTTAGTGGCTATCGCAGACTTGTAGGTTAATGCCTTCATTTCCTTTCATAAACCTGATTTAGTGGCTGTCAAAGACTCATGGGTTAATGCTTTCATTACCTTACATGAGCCTTATTTAGTAGCTATCACAGACTCGTGGGTTAATGCCGCCATTTCCTTTTATAAGCTCAATTTAATGGCTATCACAGACTCATGGATTAATGCCTTTATTACCTTACATAATCCTGGTTTAGTGACTGTTACTACTTTTTATCCCTGCTCAGGCACAATACAAGGAGGTGGAACTGTCCCTTCTCTCAAATTATGCTTAAACATACAACTACTTGCACAAGGGAACACTAACATATACACTTCTTCTCATAGTTACTTGTATCCATTCTCTTCCCCAAGAATACCATACTGCATCTCGCTGCAGCATATCTACCAGCTCCCTCCTCAATTCGCAATATAAATAACCTATTAATAGAAATCATTTTCATAAAAATAGCATGCAAAATCTCATAATACTTGCAGACATCAGTCTCAACGGGCTCAATCCCATTTCTGATAACCTAAATAGTCTTCTAATACAATTCAACCTCACCCAGCTCACAGCTCAGCTTACCAGACCCAACCTCAGAAAGACTTGCCACTCCCTCATAGATCTCATATTAACTAGCAAAACTTCTCTTCTCTTATCATAAACATCACCATACATCCAGCATCATTCAGTGACTACTGCTCTTTCATTTTCTATATCCCTCATCCATATCCAAAGCTTATATCTTTCTGTGATAGGTCACACTAACAAGCTTAAATCCACCTTCTTCTCAATGGACTGGTCACCAATTCTGAATTCAACTGATCCTGCAGAACTATCCAACCCTATACCAGCTGACCTGCAAAACGCCTGCTTCCCAGTAATCTAAACACTATACAAACTTAAAATGAACAGTTGGTACCCTGTGAGCTTAAATCTCGTCTACAAGTCAGAGTCAAATGACAGCATCCATGGAAAGCCCTTCCTACTATCTTAAACAAACAATGCTACATCCAGCTATGCAAAATTGCCAAGCAAGCAATAAGCTATCATATAAAATCACCTGATGTAATCATGCCAAACCTCACTAATAAAAATCACTCAAAATCTATTGGAAGGAGTTTAATTATCCAGTAGGATGAAATAATGTTCCCTCCATGAATTCCATATCCTCTCAACTTACTGTCTCTGATTTCATTTCTCTTTCCAGCAACCTTCCTATCCCTTATTATAACCAGTTACAAACTGTCTCTGCCACTTCCCCCTGCCCCTCCATACAGTTCTCCTTTCTACTTCAGAACTAGCAAATCCAAGGACACCCACCCACTGTTCAAATATATTAAACTTGATAGCTCTCCTGGTATAGAAAACTTTTACCAATGGTTTATTTATCACTGCAGAGGCAACATCATAGCCCCACTGAAACACATCAACATCCTGTGTATTAAACTTAACGTTATGCTAATATCTGGAAAAATGCCATTGTAAACCATCTCCCTTAGAAACCCAGTCCCACAAATCTCTCAGATGTCTGGCTCATTTCTCTCCTCCCTACCCTGGGAAGAATTTGGAAAAAACAGTTTATTTGCAAATCACTCAATACATCAAAGAATACCACCTTCCCTCAAAAGCAGCATGGCTTTTTATGTGGTCATTGCACATCCCCAGCTATTTGGGCACTCACCAACAGCATTCTTTTTGGAATGGCAAAGCCTGTATACTGGAGTAATTTTTATTGAACTTATAAGACCCTTTTATCTCACTGATCACTCAGTCATCCTTCACCATCTACTGTAATAGGTATTAACAATAACACACTGCTTTGGTTTAGAAACTGCATCTCTGACACTTCTCAGTAAATTTCAACTCATCAACCTGTCCATCAGTCCCTTTACAACATGTTGCTCCTCAAGCATCTATTCTGGCACCTCTCTCCTTTTCTATCTACATTGATAAATTCCCTTTTGACATACCCTGTTTTCCAGCCCTTCTTTATGCTGATTACTTAGTCCTATTCTGCTCCAACTATTCTCTCTATCTTCTTTTGAATTCAAACTTCAGGCTGATTTTCATGCCCTTATTCAATGGGTCAATACTAAGCAATTATTGATTAACTTCTCTAAAGCAAAAATGATGCTATTTTAGTATGAGACAAAACCTCACATCTATCCCCAGACATCTACAAATCCTAAATCATCTGAATAACACTGTTAAAAATGTCACTTCATTCAAATACCCAGTGATCTGGTTGGACCTTTTCATAAATTTCCATTTCCACCTGGACTACACACACACAATAATCAATTCTCTCCTATTCTAAGTTAATAGGATTTTATTTTCATACCCTGTAGGAATGCCATAGATAAAGGGAAAGGTATCTTTCTGCCTCATCTAGATCATGGTCCCTCCCTCTCGCAAGTGTTGCAGCATCTAAAAGAAATATATCCACCATTCAAATCATCTCAAATGCCACAGAGCTCAACAACGCTTTATGCCATTGCCTGTGCCTCAGAAGTGTTTTTCTTGCATCTGGATGCATCCACCCAAAGTGAAGCACTTTTATTGAGAGATTGTACTTGAAATAGCTGAAAACAACACACTGCTATCGATGTTCAAATTATTTATTATATTTTCCTTCTCCTTTGCGAAAGTGTACTTTGCATCTCATTGCTGATTCTGCTCATTTGCTTGTTACAAAGTGGCTAAATACCTAGTTGTTGGTTGTTTAAGTTTGATTGTATGCATCAGCAAGCTTCTTTACTGTGTTTTTATTCAGTAGACTGAGATTATCCATCAAGTGGCAGTAGGTGGTAGCCTGGTCTGCCCAAGTTAGCAAATACACTAGGTATCCCTTCAGTAGTCCTTTTATTGGCCTGAGGGCTTATTAGTCAGATGTCCTTGCACTGACTGCTTGTATGCATGTATATATATATATATATATATATATATATATATATATATATATATATATATATATATATATATATATATTGCATTTGTACAGAGTTCCTCATCATGTAACAGCAGTGCCTTGTACAGAAACAGATAACCAGAAGTTAAAATTTTCCCTATGAACTTCCTCCAAAACTATACCCAGTAATTAGGTGATTGTAGAAAAACTACTTTGTGAGTTGAGAAGCATAGAACAACTAGCATGTCCCTAGAGAAGCATAGTCCCTTAAATTTAGAACTATATTGACCGATATAGGCTCTTAGTCTCAAAACATCCTTAAATGCTCTCTTTTCTAAACATTTTGTGTGCCACAGTCCTGCAGACACCTAAAAAAAAAAGACCTGCCATTATGGATATGTACCGTCCAAATTTCTCCATAACCATTCTGGTGGACATGGGTATCTTGAAACAATGTAGCAATTGTCTCATGTTCTCTGACAACCAATTAATCCTTTGAGAACCAGATACAGTATATGAGAGATGTATATACAAAATATCATTAGAGGCAAAACTCTTATGTGCAAGTACAGAAAACAAAAATCAGGTTGTCAGTAACACACATGCTGCAACCATCACACATAGTTCACACCTCACACATAGACCAACATATGCTGAGGCACTTAAATGTAATCTTCCAAAACCCTAAGAAACTCTAAACTCTCCAGCTGCATAGCTTATCCTCAGCAAAGTCAAAAGCACTCATCCAAAGCAACATCTATCAGCTCACATGAAGCCAAATTCATTGCAGTCCCCAATACAAAGCCCATAGGGCAAGCAAACCTACTACCTGCTATTCCAGTCATAGGGGCTCCATTGTATGGGATACTGATAACCCACACTTTAAGCTCAAAAAAGAGAAGATAACAGATGCCAATCAGGAGGCAGGATTTATCAAGTTACACATGCAGTCAGGTCATTGCACTACAGATAAAGTTATGAATCTGTCCTAATTCTTGTAGCTTTAAATGACCTGAAGCATACCTCCCTTGACAATATGAAGAGGGACATTACAGAGCTCTTGGACTATGTGTCATAGTATGGTATGTACCTAAGATTGAGCAGAATTCTACTGTCACCAAGAATGATACAAAATGAACAAAAGATAATTCACTTTAATAACTGGCTTAGTTTCTGGTGTCATTCTGGAGAGGGTCAATATCTGTCAGCATGGGAAGATATAGTCAAAAAAAATGTTGCTTTGTCAAGGATGGTCTGCACATGTCCCCTCTAGGCTTTTGCATATTGGTTAAAACTTTATCCTCACCAAGGAGTCTTTTATAGGTTCATAGGTTCATAGATTCATGCTAGGCTATCTGACCTAGGGCATTTATAAGCCTAGCCAGAGTGTGTTTGGCTTTCGCCACCCATTTTAAATTAATTTTGCTATGCCCTTTTTTGAGGTTAGTATACTGTGCCTCTGTCTAACAGTGACACAGAAGTGATACCCAGGGTAAACCTATGATCTCCCATCCACTCATCAAGATTCCTCTTGAAGAGAGTCAATGAGGGACTCTGCCTAACCTGGACTGGGATTTTATTCCAGACTGAAGGGAGCCTCTGGGTTATGAATCTGTCCCTCCAGCATGTCCTATTTATTTCAGTGCTGAGGTTCAGGTCTCTCGAGCACGTAGCTCGATGGGATTTGGATTTTCTGAGGTGCAGCATGTCCATTAATTCCGGGTTGGACATGGCTTTATACTTCAGGCACAGATCGCATCTGAGCAGGCGGTATGCCACTGAGTAGAGCTGGAGTTTCTTTAACCGGGCAGAATATGGCATCTGTTTGAGCCCTTTGATCCTCTTGGTGAGGTACTTTTGGGGTCTTTCCAGTTGCTGCAGGTGTCTGGTAAGGTACATCCCAAAACGGGCATTGAACTCAATTATGGGCCTGATGAGGGATGAGTAAAAAGCCACGATGACCTCCCCTGATCTAGATGTGAATCCCTTCATGATTAGGTGGGCTATATAAAATGTTTTTCTAACCACTTTGGCCACGTGGTTGTCAAATGAGAGATTGCTATCAACTTGGGTCCCCAGGTCCCTAATTACTTCTTCTGTACCTAATGGATTACCACCTATGTGGTAATTTGTGGGCACTTTGTTTTTGCCAAAGGGGATGACTATACACTTTTTGGCGTTTAGCTTGAGGCCATGGCTCTGGCACCAGTTGTCTGTTTCTATGAGGCCCTTTTGGTGGATGCTTGTGTCGGCTAGAGAGTCAATTATGGCACCCAGTTTGCAGTCATCTGTGAACTTGGTCAGCCACAGTCCTTTCATGTTGGCCTGTACCTCCGAGAAATATATACCGAACAAGAGAGGTCCCAGGACTGAGCCTTGTGGGATGCCACTTGTAACTGGTTTGGTGTCTGACATGGCTCCAGCAATTCTAACCATGTGGGTTCTGTCCTTTAGCCAGTTTGCAACCCATCTAGTGACATAGGGGTTTATATTTAAGCTGGTGAGCTTATCTATAATGCCTGGGTGGGGTATTGTATCAAAGGCTTTTGCGAGGTCCAGGTAGGCTGTGTGGACCACCTTCCCCTTGTCAATGGCCTTGGTGACTGTTTCAAAGAAATTGACCAGGTTTAAGAGGCAGGATCTGCCCTTAACAAAGCCAAACTGGGTAGGATCCAGTGTCTGTAGGTCCCCAATATCTTTATTTATGAGGTCCATGATGATCCTTTCCATAGCTTTGCAGACCAAGCTAGTCAGGCTTATGGGGAGATAGTTTCCAGGATCCGTTGAGGCACCACCTTTGTGGAGAGGGACCACTGTTGCTGTACACCACTCTTTGGGTACATATCCTGTAGTAAGGCTGAGATTGAACAGTAGTTTTATGTTTGGGTTTAGCTCTTCTTGGAGTTCATGTAGGATGCAGCCCGGTACACTGTCTGGTCCCATTGATGCTGTGTTTTTTGCTTTGGAGAGGGCAGCTCTTACCTGAGCATCTGAGATGTCAGGGGGGCAGCACTCTGCTGGGATAGATATTTGCCCTTTTGGTGGGGAGGGGGGGAGTTTGTGCTGAACCTGTCAGCTAGGATGTTGGCAATGTCTGTGGGTTTGGTGTATTTTTTGTCATTTTGGACTAATTCTGAGCATATCTGGGAATTCCCACGCAGATTCCTAACATAACTAAAGAAAGCCTTGTGATTAGCCTTAGTGTCCCGTGCAGTTTTTCTCTCGAAGCTGGCCTTAGATGATTTTATGAGTGCCAGTAGTTTTTTGCTAATACTGATCCGAGATGCCTTCCCTTTTTGGGATTTTGCTCTATCATGTAGTAGCTTCCTCCTTCTATTGTATAGTTTGTTTATGGCTGGGGTCCACCAGACAAGACGTCTGCCTTTGGAGGATTGGGTCTTGGTTTTATTGGGGATTGCATGATCCATGAATTCCTGAAGGTGTTCATAGAGTGCATTTATAAAGGATTCTGTGGTCTGGGCTGTATTTTCCACAGGCCCAGGGGCTTGGAAGGATTCCACCTCGGTGTTGAGGAGTGTGAAATTTGCTTTAGAGAAGTTTTTCACTGTGGTTTTCAGGGCAGGGGGTGGGGTCGGGATGTGACTATCCAGTGAGATTAGTTTATGGTCTGATCTTACCAGTGAGGGATACACTTCTGGTCTGGAGCATAGAGTCCCCATGTTGGTGATGATCAGGTCCAGTATGTTTTCCCCTCTTGTGGGAGTGGTAACAAGTTGTGCCATAGCATTTGAGTTTATAAATTCTAGGAACCTTTGGGCTAGGGTGTTGGAGCTAGAGTAATGCTCCCAGTCTATGTTTGGGTAGTTGAAGTTGCCCAATATAATGGTGTTTGGAGAGACCTTCATATTTTCCAGTGTTCTCAGGAAGGCAGAGTGGGGTTCCTGGGTTTGGGAGGGTGGTCTGTAGCAGGCTATAAACTCGAAGGCAGTTGTACCCACTGTTAGTTGCACATGGATAGTCTCTGATGCTTTGTATAGGCAATGACAAACTGTCGAACATGCCTATATAGCAAAATCATCCTAACAGAACTTTAAGGTGCTACAGCTTAGTGCCAGAAGCTTAAACAATAAGCTCCATTCCCTCCAAGCTCTCCTCACCTTAGAGAATGTAGACATTTTTGCTGTTACTGAGACATGAATTAAAGCTGCAGAAAGTACTCTAGCAGTGCAAGATTACAGTGTCATCCACACATAACAGGATGATGCATTGGAGTTTCTCCACATGTAGATTACCATAGACAAAATCCCTTACCATATCCTAGCAAGCAATAGGTTGCTCTTTATGTCTCTTTGAAATCTGTAACCAGTCCCTACATCTACTGGCAATACTAAAGCACAGAGATTCTTGTACTTCTGTAAACAAAAACACACAACACCAGATAATGCCTACACCCATTACATGTTCAAAAATATTTGATCTGGTACTCACAAATATGGGAGAATGCTGCACACTCCCAAGTGTCATGTTCTCCCTGGTAAGGTTAAATCACCAAGTTGTCGCCTTTAAAATTAAAATCAGTTCAGAAACACAATTTAACCATGTAGCAGTTAATAAGTATTTCAAAGCAAACTACTTTTTTATTAAGGTGATAATTTGTTAAAATTCCATGCTTCTCCAAACCCAGAAAATATACCCTATGCACAGTTGTTCAGGAAACTCTGTACGGCCATGTTAATGGCCGCACAGAGGCTGCTGTACCTACCAGAAGTAACCCCAAACTAAATCTAAAAATAAACTTCTTAGTGGAATCCTAAATTAAATAAGTTGTAAAACAAAAGAAAGAAAGTTGTAACTAAAAATGGGAAATGTAACACCCAAAAAGATAAGAACACTCTCTTTTGAAACTAAACAGACAACTAAGGGAGCTAATTAAATCTACAAAAGCTAACTTTGAGGTCAAGATAGCTTCCCAAGCCAAAGACAACCATAAGGCATTCTTCAGCTATGTCAGAAACCTAAAAGCCAGAACACAGCAGTGTGCTAAACTGGTGGCTAATGGAGCCCCATTCACAGAGCTAAGGAATTTAGCAAATTTGCTGGCTGACAAAGTTAGCTCAGATTTTACCCTCCCCTTATCCCTTTCAAACATGACTGTCTCCAACAATAAACAGGGAGCAGGTCTTGGCTGCACTTTCTGAGGGTAAAAAAATCGGCCTTTCTGGGCCCTGATAATATCCTAGGATGCCTCCTGAATAGTCTAAAACATGACCTATCAGAGCAACTGGAGTCACGTTTGAGCTACAATCTCAGAACAGACTTTGTGCCATGGATTCCCCTATAAAAATGTGGACAATCAATGGATCCTGGAACTTACAGAGTGATTAGTCTGACTAGTCATATATGAAAAGGCATGGGGCAAATCATCACGGAAATGTTTAACAAAAAGATAGAAAACATCCAGAATCTGGACCCAACCCAGTCCAGTTTCTCAAGGGCAGGTCATGTCTACTAAACCTGGTGGACTTCCTCGTGAAAGTCAACAAGGCAATGGCTGATAATAAAATAATGCATACTGCTACTTACCTTGGCATGGCTAAGGTATTTGATAAAATACCCCACCTGGGCATTGTAAACAAGCTTACAGGGATTAGGCATCAACCCCTTTATAATATGCTGGATAGCCAACTGTCACACAGGCAGGAACCAGGAAGTTAGTATTGATGAGCCCACTTCAACAAAAAGGACAGTCACCAGAAGAGTTCTTCAGGGCTCTATGCTAGGACCACTCATCTTTGGCATCTACTTCTTGTAAGACTAGGCCAATGTCAAAGGCCTCTGGCAAACCAGGTTTACAGATAATTGCAAACTAGGAGTAGTCATAGCATCCCCCCAAGAAGCTAACATACTACATGAAGAACTAACACAGACAAATGACTGGTTCCAAAGCCATGGTTTAAAACACAGTGCTGAGAAATGTATACCCTCTGAGAATTCAGCTACCCAGGGAATCTATGTTATCAATAAAACACCCCTGAGTAGACCCTGTAGTCAGGGATTTGGAAATACATGTAGAAAGTAACTTGTCCTTCAACCAACGTGTCCAAGATACTAAAGAAATGTTTCAGTGTCATTCAACTTATAAGTAAAGCATAGCATCCAGGTCCAGATTGTGTCACTGTACGCAACCCTCATCAGACTCATTATTGTACATCATGGCACTTTTGACATACATTTAACAAGGCAAGACATATGCAACAACTGTGGCATCCAAGGTTCCTCACAAAAAGAATACAGGGCATCATCAAAATGTGCTATGAGGATCACCTCAAAGCCCTACCTCTGTACTATGTCTGCTACAGATGACCAAGGGGTGATCTATGCTTGTCATACAAGGCATCCTTGGATCCCACTCTGAAGGACATTTTGCATATCTGCAAAATGAACAGCATCAGAAATACTAGATCTAAAAATCTCAACTTTGTTTGAAACATAAATAAGACCTGTTGGAAGGATAGATATGTATCTCAAAGAATTCACATTCTCTGGAATAAGCTCTTGCCACCCCTATAGTGCCTTTTTTTAGGTAAGGTTCAAATGACAAACTCACCACTGTAACAGATACAAGCAATCAAAATCTGAGGTTAATGCTACTCAATGCTAGAAGTCTAAACCTCAAAATGCACTCACTTGAGGCACTCCTTAAAATGGAGAACATCGACATCTGTGCAGTGACAGAGACCTGGTTCAAGGCTCCAGAGAGCACCACTGCATTTTCCAGGCTATAATTCGTACCACTTGTTTCGGTCACCTAACCTGGACTGAAACACTAAAGGTAGAGGTATGTCCATAATCATTAAGGATATGCACACCTCCAGGCTAGTTGCTCAGCATAATGCATCCAAGATTATCCAAGTGCAACTAACTCTGGGCAAGACCGCAATCCAAACTGTAGCTTGTTACAGATCCCCCACCATGCCCCAGGATTCTCACTCCTCATTTCTTGATAAACTGGAAAATATTAGGGTACAACCTAACACCGTAATAATGGGTGATTTCAACTATGCCACCTTTAACTGGGAAAACTACTCATGTACCAACTCTTTTGCTCAGCGTTTTCTGGAATTCATGAATTCCAACACCTTGGATCAACTTATCCACACCCCCATTTGGGGCAGCAATATCCTAGACCTGGTCATTACCAACATGGTCAACTGGTGTTCCACATCAGAGATCAATTCCTCATTGGTCAGATCCGACCACAAGCTAATCACCCTAGACATTCACATCCCACCCCCACTCCCATTAGGGACACCACCGTAAAAAATTTCTCCAAAGCCAACTTCACGCTTCTTAAGACAGAAGTGGCACACTTTACAACACACATGCAGAAGGAAAATATAGGTACGATTGCTGAATCCTACACAAATGCACTTTATAAGGACTTACATGAGTGCACGGATCATGCAATCCCTAACAGAACCAAGATGCTATCCTCCAAAAAAAGGATGCCAATCTGGTGGTCTCCTGCCATAAACAAACTCTACAAGAGAAGAAAGAAACTGTTGCAAAAAAGAGTAAAATCCCATGATTGGAGAAATTTCCTGGTCAGCATCAGTAAAAAGCTGAGATCCTTCATAAAATCCTCCAAAGCTAGTTACGAAAACAAAATTGCCACTGATTCTAAAGTCAACCACAAAGCGTTCTATAGCTATGTCAAGAATCTCAATGGCAACACTCAGATCTGCTCTGAGTTACAGCACAACAACGCTAAATATACAGAACCAACTGATATTGCCAACATTCTGGCAGATAGGTTCAGTGCTAACTTTACCCCCCTCTCACCCCCTAAAGGGCCAATCTCTAAACCGGAAGAATGCAAAGTTCCTGTAATCACAGCTGCACAGGTAAAAACCACACTCTCCAAATCCAAGAACACAGCATCCATGGGACCTAACAACATCCCAGGCTGCGTTCTACATGAACTACAGAATGAAATGGCACCCCACCTAAGTACTATGCTCAGTCATAGCCTCACCTCAGGCTTTGTGCCCACTGAATGGTGCACAGTGACGGTTATCCCACTCCACAAAGGCGGAGCCACCACAGACCCTGGGAACTACCTCCCCATTACCCTGATGAGCCTGGTCTGCAGGGCTATGGAAGGTATCACCATGGAACTTATAAACAATGACATTGGTAATTTCCAAACTCTGGACCCCACTCAGTTTGGGTTTTTAAAAGGCAGATCATGTCTCCTAAACCTGATAGACTTCTTTGAAGCAGTCACCAAAGCCGAAGATGAGGGTAAGGTGGTTCATGCAGCCTATCTAGATCTCACCAAGTCTTTCAACACCATCCCCCACTCTGGAATTACAGATAAACTTACTTAACTAGGTATAAATCCCTATGTCACAAGATGTTTGTCACCTGGCTCACTGACAGAACCCATACTGTGAAAGTAGCAAACTCCAATTCCGACTTCAGACCAGTGACAAGTGGAGTATCACAGGGTTCAGTCTTGGGTCCTCTCCTGTTTAGTATCTACTTCCCAGAAGTACAGGCTAACACAGAAGGACTTTAGCTAATGAAGTTCACAGATGACTGCAAACTAGGAGCCATAATCGAAACTCCTAATGATGTGAACATCCTACAAAAGGGCTTCACTGAGACAGATGCCTGGTGTCAAAGCCATGGCCTCAAGCTCAATGCCAAAAAGTGCATTGTCATCCCTTTTGGTAAAAACTCTGTACCCATGAACTACCATATAGGTGGGAGTCTACTTAACACCGAAAGTGTGATAAGAGACCTTGGGACACAGGTGGATAGTTGTCTCTTCTATGATAATCACATCGTCACAGTATTCAGGAAATCCTTCTACATGATGCACCTCATCACTAAAGGTTTCTCATCCAAGAAAAAAGAGGTCATTGTTCCCCTCTACTCATCACTCATTAGACCCATTATAGAGTACAATGCCCCTTTTGGTACGTACCTCACAAGACATCTACAACAAACAGAAAGGCCGCAGAAATACCTCAAAAAGAGGATTACCAGCCTCAAACAGATGCCCTACGCAGACCAGCTAAAAAACCTCCAGCTTTACTCCATCGCATATTGCCTACTCAGAGGCATTCTCTGCCTAACATACAAAGCTATGTCAAACCCAGAGCTGTTGGACATGCTCCACTTAAAGAAATCCCAATCCCTCCAAGCTACATGCTCTAGGGAGCTAAACTTTGTCATCACAATAAACAGAACATGCTGGAGGGATATATTACTGTCCTAGAGCCTTCCCATACTCTGGAACAAACTACCTATCTATATTAAACAAAGCTCCTCATTAGCACTCTTCAAGAAAAATCTTGATGATTGGATGGGAGATAGGAAATTCACCTCGGGGATCACTTCTGTGGCTCTGCTCGACAGGGGCACAGGAAAATGATTTTCTTGGGTGGCAAAAGCCAGGTTACCTTTTTGCCTAGGCTTATATCTGCCCTAGGGCCAATAGCCTAGTACCTTCCTATGACCCTATGAACCTAAGCAGATTCATAACTCTGTCCCCAAGTAATAAACACCACTGCAAAACCAGTGAAAAAGCTAACTGGCTACCTGTAAAACAACAAGCTGACTTTCTACTTTCCTCTCAGCTGATACCAAGAATGATACCTTTCCCTCACTAACCCCCAGACTATTCATAGATGTTTCAACATACAAACGTAGAAATCTTGACCATTCAGGTCCTCTCCTTAAATCTTCCCAAACTTATTTTCAAGACACAGACCATGCTTTCTCGGTCCTTGTTCCCAAACTGTGGGAATCTTTACCTTCTTTTCTCAAAAGCTTATTCCTCTTACATCATTTTCCAATCAGAACAAAAACTGTAATATATTACAAGACCCTAGGAAAATGCAACAATTGCTTTCTCTGTGATCATAGAACAACCTCTTCCTGCTATCCTTCCCTGTACACAGCTTGCTATGACTCTACATTTGATTGTAATTCTTTCAACATGCTAACACAGATATCATCTCTGTATATACTGCATGTATATCTTAAGTCTTGTTAGTCTTGTTAGTTAATCTGTATAGAATGTCATGTAGCTATTGCATTTATACCCTCAAGCCAAATCTATTTGCTTTTTATATTAAAACATGTATATATATTGCCTTTTGTTTTTTACTTTTTATATGATCTCATGCATCTATTGTGTTTACCACCAGGGCAGATATTGAAATAGGTCCAGTGGGATGAGTGCAATATTCCATTTAAGGATTTCAAAATAAAATAAAATAGCATTTTAGCCAGGACCCCGGTTAAAATCACAAATCTGTATATAAGACCACAGTTAAGTATAAAGGATACGGATTTATCTTATAATCATGCAGTGCGAACAGCATCAGTCTTGTTCTTCTTCTTTCAGCTTTTCCCAGTAAGGGGTCACCACAGCGGAACTCCGGTCTGCTAATGATTGGCAGTAGATTTTTACGGTGCCGAGGTGCCAGCTTGATGCCCAACCTTCAACAAAGCCACTCTCTACGCATATCTTTCAAACGCCACTCGACCGCGGGGAAGACATGCAGACTCCACACAGACGGTGCTCCAGCCGAGAATCAAACGGGAGAACCTCTTGCTGTGAGGCGACAATGCTACCGCTGCACCACCGGGCTTAGTCAACAACATCAGTCTTGTATCTCATTGTTGTTTGTCTTTCGGCTTTTCCCTGTAAGGGGTCGCCACAGCAGAACTCTGGTCCGCTAATGATTGGCAGTAGATTTTTACAAAACGTTGAGGTGCCAGCTTGACGCGCAACCTTCAACGAAGGCATGCCAATTTATGCACGCATGTCTTTCGAATGCTACACAACCGCGGGGAGGACATGCAGACTCCACACAGAAGGCACTCCCAAGCCAAGCCGAAAATCGAACGGGAGAACCTCTTGCTGTGTGGTAACAACACTACCGCCGTACCACTGCGGCTGATCAACATCAGTCTTGTATCTAAGGAAATTAATTGCACAAATTAAAGTTGTGAGGTACAAATTTTCATTTGTCTGTAATCAATCACTTGTACTTTACATACAATATCAGCAGTGTAAGATTAAGGCATTTCATATAGAGATTTGGCTGTGGCAATGTAGCTTGCTGAATAGAGTTCTATATTAATACTAAAACATTACTTGGGGCTTCTGTGATTATTTAAGATACATTGTTTATGTACTCATTATTAATGACTTCATATCAGCACAAATTAGACATATTTACATATTTATGCCAGTTTAAACTCCATAGGGTGAAGACGGTAAAGGAGCCCAAGCTGCTGTCCTCACCCGCACAGTTTTATTTTGGAAGGAGGATCAGCCATTGTCCATTAAGAATGTATATTTGTATGTTACCTTAAGATATTCAACTATTTTTTCTATACTTCAAGGATGAAATTGTCTTGAACTAAGGGGGGAGGTGTCATCAGCTGGATTGAGCCATTTTGCAAAAGTTTTTTTCTCATCTAAAATAGACAAAAGAGTGAATGGATGCATGTATGAGTGTTGATTTACATCTTGAGGCTATAGATAATGTTTGAATATTTATTTTGCTTTTAAGTGAAGAGCAGCAGCTTTCACAGAATAATTTAAGGGTTACGTTGAAGAGCTGGAGGGTTGCTGCTGCTGTTACAGATAAACGGTTAGCTTTGTGTAGCATGATACAATAGCATTCTAAATGAGGCAACAGAAATGCTGCTTGTGGGTTTTAGAATGCAAAAGGTATTTTTAAAGGAGCATAGAATGATGACAAGAAAAGTTTACTCTATTGCTGATGTAAGTAACTTTTTTTTAGTAAGAACTCCCAGCCTACATAGTAAGATGGTTAAATACAGAATAGTCCATTTTCAGGCGAGAGTTAACCTTACCAATGATGGCATCTGCACATGTTCTAAATGTTACTGTCAGTTTTACAGATCGACCAGTGTATTTCTGGTGTTGGATCTGGGTGACACGGTGTTGTTATGTGTAATCATGAAAAGACTGGTGATGTTTCATATCAAACAGCACAGCTGCAGTTTTGGAAAGGTTTACTTTGAACAGATTTTTAGATAACCATTGACAGAGGTTAAAGTAGACTTTTTGTGAGTGTTTATTGATGGCACCAATATTTGGAGCTTTATTGGTACAAAACAATATTATCTATCCTGTTATGTGACAGTGTGGTGCTATAAACATAGACAAATGAATAGAATCAAGTACAGACCCTGTGGTATATTTGCAGCAATACCTTCATCTGTATCTGTATTACAAGACTGGACTTTAAAAAACTAGATCAAAGGTTAATGTTAATTCATTCATAGGATATTGATCCATGAGGATCTTTAGATACATATCCATACATTTCCATAAAGAGTGTAGCCCTTATACCTTAAGTACAGCTAACCCGGAGATGAGCAGAACATTAAACATTGCCCCTATGCAAGAAGGACAAATGTGCTAAACCAGGGATGAACTTGCAGTTACCTATCAATTCATCCAGGTTACATTTAAGTAGAGAAAGACAAGTGCTTTGGTTTATGTGGAGATGAATAGAATTCCAAACAAGTAGCATTTCCTGTGATACAAATATATCCCTCCAGCATGTTCTATTTATGTCCTAAAAGAGCTTTAGATCTCTAAATTGAGACTTTATGTCCACTTTGGACTTGTGAATGTGAATTAAGTCAGACAGGATAGGGTCTGTTGTGATGCTGTATATGAGGCAGAGACCACCCCACATTCATCTGTGTGATATCAAGAAAAAGGAAAGGGCTTTGAGATGGTCAGCATAGTTTCTATGATTAAACTTGATTTTCCTAGTAAGAAAGCATTACAGGTGTTTCAGTTGCATCAAATGTTCAGACAGGTAAATACTGAAGGAGGCATTTTGCTGAATGATTGGCCTGATGAGTATAGAATGCAATGGAATGATCACATCCCAAGACCTAAACACTATACCCTTTGTAACAAGCTATAGAATGAAAAAGCACATTCTTACAACACTAAATATGTGGAGATCAAAGGACAGTTCATTGTCTACAAGGTTTCCAGATTCCTAACTATTGTATCAGTTTTCAGGGCTGGGTTGTTGATGTGATAGTTACAAGGTACATGTTGCTTAGAGAATGATGCTATTATATATTTTTGCCATTCAGCTTTAGTCTAAAGCCTTTACACCAACTATTGGTTTGGGAAGGGCCTTATTAGAGGATCTCTGTGTCCTCTAGGGAGTTTATCATATCAACAAGTTTACAGTCATTGACAAACCTGGTAGGCCACCACTAGTGACACTTTTGTTTTGGAAGAGATAGAGCAGTCCACTTTAAATTCATGGGCTCTGCTTGTGAGCCAGTTTGTTATCAAATGGATTACATAGGGATTAACATTTAGCTAAGATAGCTTATCTGTGATACATGAGAGGGGGATGGTGTCAGATGCCTTTGCAAGGTATAGATATACAGCATGGACTCATTTGCCCTTATCATTTGCTTCAGTAGCATTCTTGAAGAAGTCAACCAAGCTAAGTAGACAGGATCTGCACTTAAATTTGAAATGGCTTGGGTAAAGAGTTTGTACATTACCTATGTCCTTCTTTATTAATTTCATAATGATCCTTCTCATAGCCATGTAGATGAGGCTGCCCAAATTAATGTGTCTCTAATTTCCCAGGTCCATTTATGCACCACCTTTGTGCAAGGGGGACCACCTTTGTGCAAGGGGGAATGACAATTTCTGCCATCTATTCTTCCAGCAGAAAACCTGTTTGGAGGCTACAATTTCTACCTCACATCTGGCTTGAGATAATTTGATCAAGATCCGGGATTCCCTATTAAGTTTAGCAAGAGCTTTTTTATTTTTATATATATATATTTTTTTTATTGCATCTTAAGAGTTACAATTATTTGTATATGCAATCAGCTATTTTTTCAGAATCTATTTACATTTTTCTTCCACCTTAGGAGTTTATTTTTGAATTTAGCATGGCATTTAGTTCAGAGAGAGACAGATGTAACTATGTAGCTATTCAAATGTGCACAGAATTTGTCACCAAAGGATTATGCATAAGCAGTGAGTGCCATCAAATTGTAAGGGGATGTTGAATTTAGCTAGGTCATAGTTCAGTTTAAATAGATTACACTTTTAAACATTTTCTAAATACGAGGTGTTGGAGGATGCTCCTGGCTATGGTCCTAAGGTGAATGTGATTAATTTGTAGTCTGATTTGACCAGGTAAAAAGTTACAATTGGTAGGGAGCAGAACTGCCCCATATTGATGAGGAACATGTCTAAGATTTTATCATCCTTGATTAGGGGGTGACTAACTGTTTCAGAGAGTTTGTACTGATCAAATCCAGAATTCTCTGGGCATTCATGTTAGTGGATGTATATATTTCTAAGTTAATGGATGGATAGTTCAAATCCCCTTAAAGAATGGTGTTTGGCTTAATGCCCTGGCACTGCATACTATTTGGGTTAATTTTATGGGCCGAGAGGGACACAGAGGGGCCCTGTACTTCACCAAGGTGTAATACGGGATCTTGTTAATGGTAAGGTGGATGTGGAAGAGTACCAGATTGTTATCTTGTCTAACTAGTTGGAGTTGAAGTATTTTTTTTTTACAAATATGACTATCAGCAGCAATGCATTTACATAATCTGGATTCTGTTGTCTATGTTGGAACCTTTTGAGGGAGGATGTTGCCTGAAAAGGCACTGTAGGTTTAGACAAAGATTTAGCCAATATACAAAAGCCTAAGGGATAGGTGCAGGCTATTCCTAACAAAGCAGTTAGGACTGTCTACCATCTGCTCTCAGGCTGATATATATATATATATATATATATATATATATATATATATATATATATATATATATATATGTATATATATATAACACCCGCTCTGAATAACACTAGAAACTAAGCCAGTTCTTGAAGTCAATAATCTTTTGTTTGCATTGTGTTATCATTCTTGGTGATGGTAAAATACAGTTAAAGGCAAGGTTCATACCTGGTTAGCCACCACTAGTGACACTTTTTTTTGAAGAGAAAGAGCAGTCCACTTTAAATTCATGGGCTCTGATTGTGAGCCAGTTTGTTATCAAATGGATTACATAGGGATTAACATTTAGCTAAAATAGCTTATCTGTGATACATGAGAGGGGGATGGTGTCAGATGCCTTTGCAAGGTATAGATATACAGCATGGACTCATTTGCCCTTATCATTTGCTTCAGTAGCATTCTTGAAGAAGTCAACCAAGGTAAGTAGACAGAATCTGCACTTAAATTTGAAATGGCTTGGGTAAAGAGTTTGCACATTACCTATGTCCTTCTTTATTAATTTCATAATGATCCTTCTCATAGCCATGTAGATGAGGCTGCCCAAATTAATGTGTCTCTAATTTCCCAGGTCCATTTATGCACCACCTTTGTGCAAGGGGGAATGACAATTTCTGTCCATTATTCTTCCAGTACAAAACCTGTTTGGAGGCTGCAGTTTCTACCTCAAATCTGGCTTGGGTTAATTTGATCAAGATCCAGGATTCCCTATTAAGTTTAGCAAGAGCTTTTTTATTTTTTATATATATATATATTATTGCATCTTAAGAGTTACAATTATTTGTATATGCATTCAGCTATTTTTTTTCAGAATCTGTTTACATTTTTCTTCCACCTTAGGAATTTATTTTTGAATTTAGCCTGGCATTTAGTTCAGAGAGAGACAGATGTAACTATGTAGCTATTCACATGTGCACAGAATTTGTCACCAAAGGATTATGCAGAAGCAATGAGTGCCATCAAATTGGAAGGGGATGTTGAATTTAGCTAGGTCATCATTCAGTTTAAATAGATTACACTTTTAAACATTTTCTAAATACGAAGTGTTGGAGGATGCTCCTGGCCATGGTCCTAAGGTGAATGTGACTGATTTGTAGTCTGATTTGATCAGGGAAGAAGTTACAATTGGTAGGGAGCAGAACTGTCCCATATTGATGAGGAACATAATCCAACCAAATGGTGTAGAAGTGCTGAAATATAACCAAGTAACACGTAGTAGCACAACATTGTGAGTCCACAGATAGGATTTATTAGTACAAAATACACAAATAGTTAAGCGCTTTCATCAAACAGTATGAGTTCGTCAGAACAATTAAAATATGAACTTTCAGGCTTAAATAACCCACAGTTTGAATTCATTGGTCTAGAAATTAACAAATCGTATTTCAAACATGCCAAATCTCATGAATAATGAACCAAATGAATAAAACCAGCATTAAACATATATGCCATTGCAAGGTGCATATAAAAATAAAAGTAAAAGAATATAAATTGTTGACATTTTAAAAAAAGTGCTCTCTTACATATTAAGAATTACCTCACTGACTGAACAGCCAGTGTGTTATACTAAATCTGCCTTCACTTTCATTAATGCCCGGGGGGGTGGTCAGCAGCCAATCGAAGTTGCCACATCAATTCCTTCTTATGCAACCTATTTTGCCAATCAGCCCCCCTCACATCGACTGTGACAAAATCCAAGATACCAAACTTAAAACCACTAAAATTCCTACATAAACCACTGTGTTTATATAGTGCATTAGTATTTTTTGCACATTTAATATCATATATATGCTCATATATCCTGTTCTTCAACATCCTTTCTGTCTTTCCGACATAGAATGAAGAACAGGAATTACATTTAGCAAGATATACCAATTTTCTGGAACAACAATTTCCATTTTTCAAGTAAATATGACACTTGTTGGAATGATTAATAATGATGTCACGTTCAAGCATTATATAAGAACAGTAGTGACATCTACCGCAAGGCTTACTACCATATGAGTTTCTCTGCTTTTCATTAGAATTTCTAGAAACCTCGACCAAGGATTTTATATTACTACCCACTTTGGTGGAAAAAATAGGCTTGTCCCCAAGAACCCGGATTATTTCAGGATTAGTTCTGAAAATATTCCAATTCTTTAACAAAGTTGTTTTGACTTGAGAATAAAAGGGACTAAAAGGGACTAAATATATATATACTTTAAACAGCTGCAGGGAGTTGCTATGGGTGCTGCCTGTGCCCCTTTGTATGCTAACTTGGTGCATCTAGGGTGGGAACAAAAATATATTTTTCAACCTGACATGGAATTTTCATCTTGCGTTGCATACTATGGTAGATTTTTGGATGATATATTTATTGTGTGGAAAGGGGATGTAGCAGGAATCCCTAGGTTTTTGGAATATATAAACCAGACTACTAGGTATTTAAAATTTACTTTTCAGTGCCACCAGCAGGAGATTAATTTCCTTGATGTGCAGATTTTCAAAAAACAAAGTAGTTTCCACTCCAAACTCTACAGAAAAAATACATTTTGCAATGCATATTTGCATTACACCAGTCACCACCCTATTCACCAGAAAAGAAGTATTGTAAAGGGGCAGGCAGTGAGGAAAGCGAGAATGACCACTACAAAAGAGGAGGTGATATTAGAATTTCAGAATTTAAGGAAGATTTTCTCAGAGAGAGGCTACCCGGGGCACTTCACTGATTCAATACTCGATGAGGTTGGTGAAAAATGGGGTACCGTGTATAAACCATTACTGGGTAGTACTAACCACAAACCAGGAGATACTATTGATTTTGGTAATACCAGGGTTGGTACTAATTTCCAACAGGCATGCGTAGTACAGTTTAGTCCCTTTTATTCTCAAGTCAAAACAACTTTGTTAAAGAATTGGAATATTTTCAGAACTAATCCTGAAATAATCCGGGTTCTTGGGGACAAGCCTATTTTTTCCACCAAAGTGGGTAGTAATATAAAATCCTTGGTCGAGGTTTCTAGAAATTCTAATGAAAATCAGAGAAACTCATATGGTAGTAAGCCTTGTGGTAGATGTCACTACTGTTCTTATATAATGCTTGAACATGACATCATTATTAATAATTCCAACAAGTGTCATATTTACTTGAAAAATGGAAATTGTTGTTCCAGCAAATTGGTATATCTTGCTAAATGTAATTCCTGTTCTTCATTCTATGTCGGGAAGATGGAAAGGATGTTGAAGAACAGGATATATGAGCATATATATGATATTAAATGTGCAAAAAATATTAATGCACTATATAAACACAGTGGTTTATGTAGGAATTTTAGTGGTTTTAAGTTTGGTATCTTGGATTTTGTTACAGTCGATGTGAGGGGGGCTGATTGGCAAAATAGGTTGCATAAGAAGGAATTGATGTGGCAACTTCGATTGGCTGCTGATCACCCCCCCCCCCCCCCACCGGGCATTAATGAACATCTTTCAATTATGAGTGTTTTGAAAGAGAAGGCAGATTTAGTATAACACACTGGCTGTTCAGTCAGTGAGGTAATTCTTAATATGTAAGAAAGTACTTTTTTTAAAATGTCAACAATTTATATTCTTTTACTTTTATTTTTATATGCACCATGCAATGGCATATATGTTTAATGCTGGTTTTATTCATTTGTTTCATTATTCATGAGATTTGGCATGTTCGAAATACAATTTGTTAATTTCTAGACCAATGAATTCAAACTGTGGGTTATTTAAACCTGAAAGTTCATATTTTAATTGTTCTGACGAAGTCATACTGTTTGATGAAAGCGCTTAACTATTTGTGTATTTTGTACTAATAAATCCTATCTGTGGACTCGCAACGTTGTGCTACTACTTGTTAATTGATGAGGAACATGTCTAAGATTTTATCATCCTTGATTAGGGGGTGACTAACTGTTTCAGAGAGTTTGTACTGATCAAATCCAGAATTCTCTGGGCATTCATGTTAGTGGATGTATATATCTCTAAGTTAATGGAGGGATAGTTCAAATCCCCTTAGAGAATGGTGCTTGGCTTAATGCCCTGGCACTGCATACTATTTAGGTTAATTTTATGGGCTGAGGGGGACACAGAGGGGGCCCTGTACTTCACCAAGGTGTAATACAGGATCTTGTTAATGGTAAGTTGGATGTGGAAGAGTTCCCGATTGTTATCTTGTCTAACTAGTTGGGGTTGAAATATTTTTTTTTTACAAATATGACTATCAGCAGCAATGCATTTGCATAATCTGGATTCTGTTGTCGATGTTACAACCTTTTGAGGAATGATGTTGCCTGAAAAGGCACTGTAGGTTTAGACAAAAATTTAGCCAATATACAAAAGCCTAGGGGATAGGTGCAGACTATTCCTAACAAAGCAGTTAGGACTGTCTACCATCTGCGCTCAGGCTGATATATATACATATATATATATATATATATATATATATATATATATATATATATATGTAGATATATATATAGATATATATATATAGATATGGTTGTGTGTGTGTGTGTGTGTGTGTGTGTGTGTGTGTGTGTGTGTGTGTGTGTGTGTGTGTGTGTGTGTGTGTATATATATATATATACATATATATATATATATATATATATATATATATATATATATATATATATATATGTAACACCCCCTCTGAATAGCACTAGAAACTAAGCCAGTTCTTGAAGTCAATAATCTTTTGTTTGCATTGTGTTATCATTCTTGGTGATGGCAAAATACAGTTAAAGGCAAGGTTCCTACCAGCTTCAGACACATATTCCATGAGCTCCATTATGTCTCTCTTCACTTAGTCCAGGGAGGTATGTCTTCAGTCATTTACACCCACACTTACTATGACTGTGGTGTGGTGAATCCTGGCACTTACTAGGCAACTGACCTTGAGCATATCCTTACTCAGTCTGGTGAGTAGTGCATCAATACATCTCATAATGGAGTCACCTATAACTAGGATGATGGATTGTGTGGAGGTTTGCCTTATGGGCTTTTGAATCGAGACACACTCTGACTCTGTGAGGTATGTTTCAAGGTGTGTGCTGCCTGAGTTGTGCATCTGTGATGTTGCTGATGGTACTTGTTTCTTAGATTATATTTGGAGGCCTTTATTATTTAAGCAGGTTACTTTTAAGAGCCTCTGCATGTGTAGATTTCTGTTTGGGCCAGTCCATGTGTGATAGGTTCAATATGGTGTTGTGTGGTACTCACAACCTAATTGCTATTTGTAGTGTCTTCATGTGATAGTCTGGCCTCCAACAGCATTATATAAATGCATTTCACACACACTGTGCCAGTTTGTTTAAGTAGAAAGTAGTTGTCAGTAAACATGACACTATGCTAAATTGTCTGAGGCTGTCAATTTCAACTAAGTTGCTATAGAGACTTCTGTAAAGTACAAACCCGTGGTTCTTGTTAGCATGAGCTGAAGGGGGAGTAGTACCTGTGAGGTTTGGAGTTGATGACTGGAAATGCTATCTGTCTGGTAGTGGAGCTGATTCTGGTCTCAATACAGCTAGCAAAAGGCTAGCCTAAATCCCAAGCAGCTAGCCTCCAGAGAAGTAGTATTAACCCTGATGCTGCTGTGCTCAGTACACTTGCTATAGTCACTAAGATAGTTCATAAATCATGAAGTAGTGTTAACATCAAATACAAAAATGTCAAGTTTATGAAGTACAATTTATTGCTTCAGTTCTCAAATGCATAAGATAGAGCTGAAAACAATGTCCCTATGAGAATTTTATTTTTAAATTCTTGTCAAAACTTGTGTCACATTTATTTATTTATTTATTTATTTATTTATTTATTTATTTATGTATTTATTTATTTATTTGCATATGTTAATCAGGTAGTGTCTGACTGGACCAGCTGGCCCATTTTCAGGGGAGACCAGGGAAGATAAGCTCCAAAACAATTAGTTAACAGAAAAATGAAAACATAAACATAAATGGCAAAGATAACGGGATACAAATGTACAGTGATGTCAATTCAAATATACAGTTAAGAAAACAAAGTGTTTAAATTGTTTAAATGCGTGCAGTAGAACGTAACAATAGTAGCAACAAAATATACAAAGTTATTAATTCAAATATTCAATTACGTAAACAAAGGGGGGGGTCAATAAAGCCTACACAGATTAATTTTCCATGTAAGCATAGTGGCATGGAGCTTACATGGAGGTAATCAGCCATGCAATCCAGTAAACAGAGCTGAGGGGCATGCTCAAGTAACACAGAAGTGTCCATGGCATGCAAATCACCTCATAAGCAGGTGAACTGCATGCAGATGAGGGTGTTGGAGAAATCCAGCAAGCAGATAGGCATTAGTGCAGACCCTGTGTTGGCGTCCAAAGCGTACACAAAAAAATTCCATGTACATGAGATAATAGAGTGAACAGGGGCTATAAAAGTCCAGTTAGATGGACAGAAATAGAATAGCAGACATAGATATGTGCAAAACTATGACCTGTGTGTCCAAAAAGTAATGTAAAATATTTGTTTTAATAGTCATATTATGTTTTCACTGCACGCAGCAATGGGCAAACATAACATTATGCAAAAAAAGTATATAAAAGTATAAAAATAAAAAAAAAATATGTGACAATAATGCATTATAAGGCCTTGCATGGAGTATGTACAATGGTATTTTTTTGTGGTTGCTAAGGAGGCAGAGTATGGAATAGTGTGGTTTCCTGGATGTGTGCACACATCTATATGCAAATGAGGTGGGGTTATTGAATAGCAAAAATGGGTATCCATTCCCACAGATCACGTCCATGTAGCTCCAGAACTGTGTTGGTGTCCACAGAAGAGGTAGCTGACATCAAAAGGGTGTGTGCCTTTACTTCTTTAAGCACATTAGAGCTCAGCGGTGCCTCTAACTTCCCTCCTGTACAAGGCTGGCTGATGTTATCCACCTTAAGAGCACTGGCTGAGAGGGTAGTAGCAGATAAACAGTGTGGTGCATGTGATAACTACTGTGAGCTTTAGTGTGCAATACAAGATAGGTAGGACTTCTAATCTCACATTCTCCGACTCTGTATGTGTGTGTATAAATATATCCCCTCATAGCACTATGGACAGGCTCATATGTGTTGTCTCTGGGCAATGGTATGTGTTTTTGGCCCTGGGACTGGCTGCTGGCCTCTAAATTCCCTACTCTACAAGGCCTGCTGATGTCATCCTCCTTAAGTGCACTGACTGACAGTTTAGTAGCAGATAAACAGTGTGGTGCATGTGATAAGTACTGCGAGCTACCATGTGTAATATGAGATAGATAGGGATTCTATTCTTAGATGTTCTAATCTTACAACATCCAACTCTGTGTGTGGGAATATAACCCCTTGCAGCACTTTAGACAAGCCCATAGGGGCAATCTCTGTGCAATGGTTATGCATTTTTACACCCACTATCTAGCTGCTGGCCTCAACAGTGGCCTCTGTTACAAGGCCTGCTGATGTCATCTACCTTAAGTGCACTGGCTGATAGTGTAGCAGCAGATAAACAGCACGGTGCATGCGATACGTACTGCGTGTTATAGTGTGTAATACTAGATAGATAGGGATTCTACTCTTACAGCATCCAATGTGTGTTTGTGAGTGTGTGTGTGTGTGTGTGTGTGTGTGTGTGTGTGTGTGTGTGTGTGTGTGTGTGTGTGTGTGTTAGTGTGTGTGTGTGTGTGTGTGTGTGTGGGTGTGTGTGTGTGTGTGTGTGTGTGTGTGTGTGTGTGTGTGTGTGTGTAAACATGTCCCCCTGACAGCACTAGAGATATGTCCATGTGGCTTACCCTGTGCATTGGTTAAGTATTGTATGACCCTGTGACTAGAAGCTGGCCCTAAATTGCCCCCTCTACATAACCATAATAGATGCCCACCACCATCTACAGTTGTGCAGAATACTCATGTAACATGTATCAAGGATAGTAGAGTGTGTCACAGGGTATGAAAGCATGTTGATGCTGACTGTCCCCATTGTCCCTGACACAGTGTTCTACACATATACACCTATGGAGCCATGCACATATACTGGCATACCTTGTTGATGTCATATCTCTGCTGTGCTGCCTTGCCATCCTGTGCCACTGTATTTCCACCATGTGTCCATAATTGCACCACTCAGACTCCTGGGACAAAAACATACATAGCTCCATGACACATCTGCCATTCTGTAACACTACTGCCAGTGTACTATACACAATGTTTGATGTGTAATCCTGACACATGCCAGCATGCAGTACCTGTTGTGGCCCACAACAATTGCAATGGCATAACACTACTGACTACACAAACACATGTATAGGTATGTGGTCACCTTGTGCATCAGACATATATATGCAGGTCCCCGCATCAATGCAATGGATGACAGGGATGTGGCACAGGTATCATCGCATGCATAGGGTGTGGTGTGGTGATGCCTGAGGCCTAGGCTGTGCCAGACGTTAACAGCATGTGTGTGAGTCAGGAAGGGGTGCTGTTAACATGGTTAATGGAGTGGTGCTGTGTGTGTCTGTAGGTGACTGCATGTGACAGTGGTGTTGGAGTGTGTGTGTGTGTGTACACAGTTAAGCTCATTGCTAGCCCTACATATGCATATGGTGGACATCATTGGACCGTACATGGTAGAGTCAACAGTTCACTACAAATACGGGAACTGCCTCCTCCATGAGTAGCATGGGCAGCACCATGCCCAAGGTCAGATGCAGTGCTAGTACATCTCAGTGACTTCTGTTTGCCAGGCCTGTGTCCCCCATGGGACCACCCATGACCATGTGCCCATGGCCTGCCACATCATGGTGTGGAGAACAAACCACCTTCTGTAGTGCTGGAGGTGCTGCCACTATGGGAACATGAGTGTGCATGGCCATGTGGACTATCAGCAGATGGTGTTGTTGGCTACATCCATGTGTCCGATACCCAACCCAAACCACATGTTCTAGCACATACAATATGCGCTCATTGACAGACACTGTCTGAGCCCACCATCTGTCCACTACATCAGTGAAACATTCCATGACATTACCAATGTGGTGGAGGCAGTCACAGATGTCAGACTGTGCTGCATCCATAACCTTAAGCATCCATTTGGTGTTGCATTCAGCTTATGCCTGTGCTTCCATGACAGCCCGAAACATGTTGCGAGTGACCCCTGATGTGACACCTGCAACAGGAAGTGGATGGGCAGCAGTCCTCCATCAAGCACCCCTGTCAATCTGCCTGTGTGGGACCTTGCCAGCTATCTGGCTATGGCCAGTGACTACACTTACTGACGGCATAGCTCTCACACTGTCCTGTATGATGTCACCACCCTCTGACTGTCCAATATCTGCGGAATCTGGTGACTCGGTATGTGTGGGCATACTGACTGTGTGCAGGGACAATGGGTGCAGAACAGGGATGTCATCTTGTGGGACAGATTCAGCCACCAACAACCCCACCTGTACCTCACTATGGCCACCATCATCATCAGAGTCTGATGAGACACTGACATCAGGTTGTGAGGGGTTCAGACTCCAACCCCATGTTCACCTCTGAGAAGCAAGACAAAAGAAGTACATTACCACCTGCACTATTATGTATGGTAAGCATCACATGTTCCACATCTTCTCATCTGATCTCATGCACAACACACACTCCCACAACAACATACACAGACAACCCAGGGCCTATATAACATGCACATCAGCTGACCACTACAAAAGAGGAGGTGATATTAGAATTTCAGAATTTAAGGAAGATGTTCTTAGTGAGAGGCTACCTGTGGCACTTCACTGATTCAATACTCGATGAGGTTGGTGAAAAATGGGGTACCGTGTATAAACCATTACTGGGTAGTACTAACCACAAACCAGGAGATACTATTGATTTTGGTAATACCAGGGTTGGTACTAATTTCCAACAGGCATGCGTAGTACAGTTTAGTCCCTTTTATTCTCAAGTAAAAACAACTTTGTTAAAGAATTGGAATATTTTCAGAACTAATCCTGAAATAATCCGGGTTCTTGTGGACAAGCCTATTTTTTCCACCAAAGTGGGTAGTAATATAAAATCCTTGGTCGAGGTTTCTAGAAATTCTAATGAAAAGCAGAGAAACTCATATGGTAGTAAGCCTTGTGATAGATGTCACTACTGTTCTTATATAATGCTTGAACGTGACATCATTATTAATAATTCCAACAAATGTCATATTTACTTGAAAAATGGAAATTGTTGTTCCAGCAAATTGGTATATCTTGCTAAATGTAATTCCTGTTCTTCATTCTATGTCGGGAAGATGGAAAGGATGTTGAAGAACAGGATATATGAGCATATATATGATATTAAATGTGCAAAAAATATTAATGCACTATATAAACACAGTGGTTTATGTAGGAATTTTAGTGGTTTTAAGTTTGGTATCTTGGATTTTGTCACAGTCGATGTGAGGGGGGCTGATTGGCAAAATAGGTTGCATAAGAAGGAATTGATGTGGCAACTTCGATTGGCTGCTGACCACCCCCCCGGGCATTAATGAACATCTTTCAATTATGAGTGTTTTGAAAGAGAAGGCAGATTTAGTATAACACACTGGCTGTTCAGTCAGCGAGGTAATTCTTAATATGTAAGAAAGTACTTTTTTTAAAATGTCAACAATTTATATTCTTTTACTTTTATTTTTATATGCACAATGCAATGGCATATATGTTTAATGCTGGTTTTATTCATTTGTTTCATTATTCATGAGATTTGGCATGTTCGAAATACGATTTGTTAATTTCTAGACCAATGAATTCAAACTGTGGGTTATTTAAACCTGAAAGTTCATATTTTAATTGTTCTGACGAAGTCATACTGTTTGATGAAAGCGCTTAACTATTTGTGTATTTTGTACTAATAAATCCTATCTGTGGACTCGCAACGTTGTGCTACTACTTGTTAATTGATGAGGAACATGTCTAAGATTTTATCATCCTTGATTAGGGGGTGACTAACTGTTTCAGAGAGTTTGTACTGATCAAATCCAGAATTCTCTGGGCATTCATGTTAGTGGATGTATATATCTCTAAGTTAATGGAGGGATAGTTCAAATCCCCTTAGAGAATGGTGCTTGGCTTAATGCCCTGGCACTGCATACTATTTAGGTTAATTTTATGGGCTGAGGGGGACACAGAGGGGGCCCTGTACTTCACCAAGGTGTAATACAGGATCTTGTTAATGGTAAGTTGGATGTGGAAGAGTTCCCGATTGTTATCTTGTCTAACTAGTTGGGGTTGAAATATTTTTTTTTTACAAATATGACTATCAGCAGCAATGCATTTGCATAATCTGGATTCTGTTGTCTATGTTACAACCTTTTGAGGAATGATGTTGCCTGAAAAGGCACTGTAGGTTTAGACAAAAATTTAGCCAATATACAAAAGCCTAGGGGATAGGTGCAGACTATTCCTAACAAAGCAGTTAGGACTGTCTACCATCTGCGCTCAGGCTGATATATATACATATATATATATATATATATATATATATATATATATATATATATATATATATATATATATATATGTGTGTGTGTGTGTGTGTGTGTGTGTGTGTGTGTGTGTGTGTGTGTGTGTGTGTGTGTGTGTGTGTGTGTATATATATATATATATATATATATATATATATATATATATATACATATATATATATATATATATATATATATATATATATATATCTATATATCTATATGTAACACCCCCTCTGAATAACACTAGAAACTAAGCCAGTTCTTGAAGTCAATAATCTTTTGTTTGCATTGTGTTATCATTCTTGGTGATGGCAAAATACAGTTAAAGGCAAGGTTCCTACCAGCTTCAGACACATATTCCATGAGCTCCATTATGTCTCTCTTCACTTAGTCCAGGGAGGTATGTCTTCAGTCATTTACACCCACACTTACTATGACTGTGGTGTGGAGAATCCTGGCACTTACTAGGCAACTGACCTTGAGCATATCCTTACTCAGTCTGGTGAGTAGTGCATCAATACATCTCATAATGGAGTCACCTATAACTAGGATGATGGATTGTGTGGAGGTTTGCTTATGGGCTTTTGAATCGAGACACACTCTGACTCTGTGAGGTATGTTTCAAGGTGTGTGCTGCCTGAGTTGTGCATCTGTGATGTTGCTGATGGTACTTGTTTCTTAGATTATATTTGGAGGCCTTTATTATTTAAGCAGGTTACTTTTAAGAGCCTCTGCATGTGTAGATTTCTGTTTGGGCCAGTCCATGTGTGATAGGTTCAATATGGTGTTGTGTGGTACTCACAACCTAATTGCTATTTGTAGTGTCTTCATGTGATAGTCTGGCCTCCAACAGCATTATATAAATGCATTTCACACACACTGTGCCAGTTTGTTTAAGTAGAAGGTAGTTGTCAGTAAACATGACACTATGCTAAATTGTCTGAGGCTGCCAATTTCAACTAAGTTGCTATAGAGACTTCTGTAAAGTACAAACCCGTGGTTCTTGTTAGCATGAGCTGAAGGGGGAGTAGTACCTGTGAGGTTTGGAGTTGATGACTGGAAATGCTATCTGTCTGGTAGTGGAGCTGATTCTGGTCTCAATACAGCTAGCAAAAGGCTAGCCTAAATCCCAAGCAGCTAGCCTCCAGAGAAGTAGTATTAACCCTGATGCTGCTGTGCTCAGTACACTTGCTATAGTCACTAAGATAGTTCATAAATCATGAAGTAGTGCTAACATCAAATACAAAAATGTCAAGTTTATGAAGTACAATTTATTGCTTTCAGTTCTCAAATGCATAAGATAGAGCTGAAAACAATGTCCCTATGAGAATTTTTTTTTTAAATTCTTGTCAAAACTTGTGTCACATTTATTTATTTATTTATTTATTTATTTATGTATTTATTTATTTATTTGCATATGTTAATCAGGTAGTGTCTGACTGGACCAGCTGGCCCATTTTCAGGGGAGACCAGGGAAGATAAGCTCCAAAACAATTAGTTAACAGAAAAATGAAAGCATAAACATAAATGGCAAAGATAACTGGATACAAATGTACAGTGATGTCAATTCAAATATACAGTTAAGAAAACAAAGTGTTTAAATTGTTTAAATGCATGCAGTAGAACGTAACAATAGTAGCAACAAAATATACAAAGTTATTAATTCAAATATTCAATTACATAAACAAGGGGGGGGTCAATAAAGCCTACACAGATTAATTTTCCATGTAAGCATAGTGGCATGGAGCTTACATGGAGGTAAGCAGCCATGCAATCCAGTAAACAGAGCTGAGGGGCATGCTCAAGTAACACAGAAGTGTCCATGGCATGCAAATCACCTCATAAGCAGGTGAACTGCATGCAGATGAGGGTGTTGGAGAAATCCAGCAAGCAGATAGGCATTAGTGCAGACCCTGTGTTGGCGTCCAAAGTGTACACAAAAAAATTCCATGTACATGAGATAATAGAGTGAACAGGGGCTATAAAAGCCCAGTTAGATGGACAGAAATAGAATAGCCGACATAGATATGTGCAAAACTATGACCTGTGTGTCCAAAAAGTAATGTAAAATAATTTTTTTAATAGTCATATTATGTTTTCACTGCGCGCAGCAATGGGCAAACATAACATTATGCAAAAAAAGTATTTAAAAGTATAAAAATAAAAAAAAAAATGTGACAATAATGCATTATAAGGCCTTGCATGTAGTATGTACTATGGTATTTTTCTGTGGTTGCTAAGGAGGCAGAGTATGGAATAGTGTGGTTTCCTGGATGTGTGCACACATCTATATGCAAATAAGGTGGGGTTATTGAATAGCAAAAATGGGTATCCATTCCCACAGATCACATCCATGTAGCTCCAGAACTGTGTTGGTGTCCACAGAAGAGGTAGCTGACATCAAAAGGGTGTGTGCCTTTACTTCTTTAAGCACATTAGAGCTCAGCGGTGCCTCTAACTTCCCTCCTGTACAAGGCTGGCTGATGTTATCCACCTTAAGAGCACTAGCTGAGAGGGTAGTAGCAGATAAACAGTGTGGTGCATGTGATAACTACTGTGAGCTTTAGTGTGCAATACAAGATAGGTAGGACTTCTAATCTCACATTCTCCGACTCTGTATGTGTGTGTATAAATATATCCCCTCATAGCACTATGGACAGGCTCATATGTGTTGTCTCTGGGCAATGGTATGTGTTTTTGGCCCTAGGACTAGCTGCTGGCCTCTAAATTCCCTACTCTACAAGGTCTGCTGATGTCATCCTCCTTAAGTGCACTGACTGACAGTTTAGTAGCAGATAAACAGTGTGGTGCATGTGATAAGTACTGCGAGCTTCCATGTGTAATATGAGATAGATAGGGATTCTACTCTTCGATGTTCTAATCTTACAACAATCAACTCTGTGTGTGGGAATATATCCCCTTGTAGCACTTTAGACAAGCCCATAGGGGCAATCTCTGTGCAATGGTTATGCATTTTTAGACCCACTATCTAGCTGCTGGCCTCAACAGTGGCCTCTGTTACAAGGCCTGCTGATGTCATCTACCTTAAGTGCACTGGCTGATAGTGTAGCAGCAGATAAACAGCACTGTGCATGCGATACGTACTGCGTGTTATAGTGTGTAATACTAGATAGATAGGGATTCTACTCTTACAGCATCCAACGTGTGTTTGTGAGTGTGTGTGTGTGTGTGTGTGTGTGTGTGTGTGTGTGTGTGTGTGTGTGTGTGTGTGTGTGCGTGTGTGCGTGTGCGTGCGTGTGCGTGCGTGTGCGTGTGTGTCTGGGTGTGTGTGTGTGTAAATATGTTCCTCTGACAGCACTAGAGATATGTCCATGTGGCTTACCCTGTGCATTGGTTAAGTATTTTATGACCCTGTGACTAGAAGCTGGCCCTAAATTGCCCCCTCTACATAACCATAATAGATGCCCACCACCATCTACAGTTGTGCAGAATACTCATGTAACATGTATCAAGGATAGTAGAGTGTGTCACAGGGTATGAAAGCATGTTGATGCTGACTGTCCCCATTGTCCCTGACACAATGTTCTACACATATGCACCTAGGGAGCCATGCACATATACTGGCATACCTTGTTGATGTCATACCTCTGCTGTGCTGCCTTGCCATCCTGTGCCACTGTATTTCCACCATGTGTCCATAGTTGCACCATTCAGACTCCTGGGACAAAAACATACATAGCTCTGTGACACATCTGCCATTCTGTAACACTACTGCCAGTGTACTATACACAATGTTTGATGTGTACTCCTGACACATGCCAGCATGCAGTACCTGTTGTGGCCCACAACAATTGCAATGGCATAACACTACTGACTACACAAACACATGTATAGGTATGTGATCACCTTGTGCATCAGACATATATATGCAGGTCCCCGCATCAATGCAATGGATGACAGGGATGCGGCACAGGTATCATTGCATGCATAGGGTGTGGTGTGGTGATGCCTGAGGCCTAGGCTGTGCCAGACGTTAACAGCATGTGTGTGAGTCAGGAAGGGGTGCTGTTGGCATGGTTAATAGAGTGGTGCTGTGTGTGTCTGTAGGTGACTGCATGTGACAGTGGTGTTGGAGTGTGTGTGTGTGTACACAGTTAAGCTCATTGCTAGCCCTACATATGCATATGGTGGACATCATTGGACCGTACATGGTAGAGTCAACAGTTCACTGTCTCCAGTCACAAATACGGGAACTGCCTCCTCCATGAGTAGCATGGGCAGCACCATGCCCAAGGTCAGATGCAGTGCTAGTACATCTCAGTGACTTCTGTTTGCCAGGCCTGAGTCCCCCACGGGACCACCCACGACCATGTGCCCATGGCCTGCCACATCATGGTGTGGAGAACACACCACCTTCTGTAGTGCTGGAGGTGCTGCCACTATGGGAACGTGAGTGTGCATGGCCATGTGGACTATCAGCAGATGGTGTTGTTGGCTACATCCATGTGTCCGATACCCAACCCAAACCACATGTTCTAGCACAGACAATATGCGCTCATTGACAGACACTGTCTGAGCCCACCATCTGTCCACTACATCAGTGAAACATTCCATGACATTACCAATGTGGTGGAGGCAGTCACAGATGTCAGACTGTGCTGCATCCATAACCTTAAGCATCCATTTGGTGTTGCATTCAGCTTATGCCTGTGCTTCCATGACACCCCGAAACATGTTGCGAGTGACCCCTGATGTGACACCTGCAACAGGAAGTGGATGGGCAGCAGTCCTCCATCAAGCACCCCTGTCAATCTGCCTGTGTGGGACCTTGCCAGCTATCTGGCTATGGCCAGTGACTACACTCACTGATGGCATAGCTCTCACACTGTCCTGTATGATGTCACCACCCTCTGACTGTCCAATATCTGTGGAATCTGGTGACTCGGTATGTGTGGGCATACTGACTGTGTGCAGGGACAATGGGTGCAGAACAGGGATGTCATCCTGTGGGACATATTCAGCCACCAACAACCCCACCTGTGCCTCACTATGGCCACCATCATCATCAGAGTCTGATGAGACACTGACATCAGGTTGTGAGGGGTTCAGACTCCAACCCCATGTTCACCTCTGAGAAGCAAGACAAAAGAAGTACATTACCACCTGCACTATTATGTATCGTAAGCATCACATGTTCCACATCTTCTCATCTGATCTCATGCACAACACACACTCCCACAACAACATACACAGACAACCCAGGGCCTATATAACATGCACATCAGCTAAATCCAGGTAACATTTCCAGTTCAATACACTTGTGAAGTATGCAATATAGGTTCATAGGTGTTTACTAGGCTAACGAACACAAGGGCCTTTTTAAACCTAGCCATGCATCCGAAATCTCTGACAAGTTCTGATATTCTTGATAAGTGTAAGCATGGGCCTGGGAGATGAACCATTTTCAGGTTACCTGTTTGCATTAGAGACATAAGTGACAAACCGGGGATGAATTTCTGGTCCCCCATCCAATTGTCCAAGTTGCACTTGAATTGGGTTAGGGAGGAACTCTGATTCACATGGATGTGGAGCCTGTTCCAAAGACAGGGTAGTCTCAGGTTTGCATACCTATCTCTCCAGCAGGTCCTATTTATATCACAGGCAAGCTTTAAGTCTTTAGAATGGGTAATTCTGGTACAGTTTGTTATGTGGATATGCAGGAGGTCCATCGGAGTGGGATCTAACAATGCCCTGTATGCCAGGCATAGATCTCCCCTCAAAAGCCTGTAGGAGAAAGAATACAGGGATATGGCCTTGAGACAGTATGCATAGGACATATTACTTATGCCCTGTATTCTTTTAGTGAGAAACCTCTGTGGACATTCCAGTTGATGGATATGCCTGGTTAGGTACATACCAAAGTGTGCATTGTACTCAGTGTAGGTCTGATGAATGCCAAATACAGTGGAACAATGACTTCCTTGGACTTAGATGCCATACCATTGTTTATAAGTTGTGTAATATAGAATGATTTCCTCACCACTGTAGACACTTGATGATCAAAGGCTAGATTACTATCTATGTGTGTCCCTACACTCCTGACTACTGGGTAAAATCTAAGTGATGTGTTGTCAATATGATAGTTACCAGGGATGGATGTCTTCCCAAAGGATACTATTATGCATTTCTTGGCATTTAGTTTTAGGCCATGGCTCTGATACCAGTTATTTGTCTGTGTCAGCCCCTCCTGGAGAAAATTTGAGTCAGTGTGAGATTCAATGACAGCTCCTAATTTGCAATTATCTGCAAATTTAGTCAGACAGAGACCACTGACATTGGCTTTGACTTCTGAGAAGTAAATGCCAAAAAAGAGCAGTCCAAAGACTGATCCCTGAGGAACACCACTTGTAACTGGCCTCTTTGAAGAGGTGGACTCCCCAGTTCTGAATTCCTGGGTCATGTCTGTGAGCCATCTGGCTATCCACCAGGCAACATACAAGTTTGTACCTAACCTCTTGAATTTGTCAACAATGCCTGAGGGGGGTATTGTGTAAAATGCCTAGCCCAGGTCAAGGCAGGCAGTGTGAATGATTTTGCCCTCATCCATTGCTTTGGCGACCTTCTCAAAAAAGTCCACCAGACTGAGTAGGCATGATCTGCCCTTGATGAAATCAAACTGGGTTAGGTCCAGTGTCTAGAAGTTTACTATATTTCTATTGATCATCTCCATGATCATTCTTTCCATGGTTTTACATATAAGACTAGTGAAACTTGTGGGTCTGTAGTTTCCAGGGCCTGTAGATGTACATAGGGATGACTGTTGCCTTTCTCCATTCATGAGGCAAGAAACCTGTTTGGAGGCTACAGTTAAATAGAAATTCCAGAGGCCCTGATAGGTCATGTTTCATGCTATTTAGAAGGCATACTGGGATAGTGTCTGGGCCCATTGATGCAGCGCTCTTGGTCTTAGAGAGAGCATTAAGGACTTGTTCCCAGGTGATAGTAGGAGGAGTTATATTTAATGATATGTCCTGAGGGAAGGTTGAGGGGGAGAGAGGGGTAAAGTTGGAGCTGAATTTATCAGCCAGGATTTTTGCTATATCTTCTGGCTCAGTATAGGTGACTCCATTTACAATGAGCTCTGCACACAATTGTGTATTGCCTTTGAGGTTGTGGACATAGCTAAATAATGCTTTGTGGTTGTCCTTGTCCTGGGAGGCTAAACCTAGCTCAAATTTGGCTTTGGTAGACTTTATTTGTCCTCTGAGTTGTTTGTTTACTTTGATGAGAGCACTTTTATCCTTCTGGGTGCTGCACCTCCTAATTTGTGCCATGATTTTCTTCATCCTGTTATACATCGTCCAAAAAGAAGAAGCTAGTGCTTAGCCAAATCCCAGTGCATTCAGAAATCAGCAAAGCAAAACAAAAACGTCACTAGGAACTGCTGCTGTTTGAACAATATAAAACGTTTATTAAAACACAAATTGTATAAAGATGAGCGCTTTCGGGCTAAACCCTTCATCAGACAAAGTGTTCTCACAAACCTGACATTTTTAAAAAATACATACACCAATCACTACACAATAAAAGGCCGCCTTTTTCTATGGATTGTCTTAAAGCAAACAACCTGTTAATTAAAAACACACATTGCTGTTGATCTTATACTCAATAAAAAGTACGCCTGCTTTTTAGTGTTGGTTTCAGGGGTACCATGTCATTCAACCCAGGTTTAATATGGGCTGTTAAATCCAAAATCCATTTCGATTCTATAGCCTCAGTTTTCAGCCTAATATCACCACCTCTCTTGTTAAGGAATACATTAGCAATTACCCTGAACTTAAAACTATGTGTAGGATGATCCTTAACATGATTATATAATGCGTTATGTTCATCACAATTCCTGATGGATGCAAGATGTTGTAGGATCCTAACTTTGAGCAGGTTGTTGGTCTTACCAACATAATATCCTGAGCATGTTGTACATCCTGCCATGTACACCACATTGGTGGTCCTGCAGGTAGCTCTCCCCCTAAAGGTAAAACTCTTCCCTGTAGACGGATGTATGAAAACTGACTCCTTATTAATATAGCTGCAAGCCTTGCAGCTACCACAAGGAACAGTACCCAAAGACCTTGGTAGGCATGTGACATCATTATTACCCCTATCGTGACAGAGTAGATCCTTCAAGTTCTTATTCCTTTTATAACTGAATTGCGGAACGTCTCCTACTATATCATTCAGGTTTCTATCACTTGTAATGATGTTCCAATTCTTCTTAATGATGTCACATACCCCTTTGATGTTACTGCCATAGGTTAACAACACTCTGGGTTTATTGTCCTTCTTTCTATCCTTATCCTGGTAACCATTCCGACTGCTATAATTACCCTCTGAGTTCGCATCAACAACAAGCCATGGCTTGTATTTCCCTTTTCTATTATCACTACCTCTTACTGCTGCTGCTTCCACTAAATCACGTCTGTACCCTCTATCCTGAAAACATTCTTTCAAGTTCACTATCTCCTTCTCAAACTGGTCATCCATCAAGCTGAGCCTGGAAATCCTACCCACCTGCCCTTCCACTATGTTGGAAAAAGTAAACCTGGGGTGCATACTATCGAAAGAGAGCAATGAGTTTTTCCAACTCTCTTTCCTATATAATCTGGAGCTAAAGCCTTCCGATGTAAGTTCTATAGTAACATCCAAAAAATCCAGGGCCACATGTGAGCTCTTAATATCAAATCTCAAAAAAGACGTGGTGAAGTGTAGAAATTCCACAAATGAAGTCAGTCTTTGTTCACCTCCCTTCCAGGCAATAAAGATATCATCTACAAATCGTAGATAGACCCCTATGTATTGACTCCATTCACTGTTATTTAAAACATGGCGCTGTTCCCAATAGGAGAGAACTAAATTGGCATAAGAATTAGCACAGGGGGTTCCCATGGCTAACCCCTGTTCTTGCCTAAACACTGAGCCATTGCTCAGAAAAACATTGTTCCCCAAAACCAACTTCAATGTCTCTTCTATAAGAAAAAGTTCTTTCTCAGCAGCACCCATGTCCTTCAAAATCCCAACACAGGCCAATATACCATACCCATTGCCTATCACTGTAAACAGACTATGTACATCTAAACTTACCAACATAATCCCTTCATGACGACCTTCCCTATTCATCTCACCCAAGATTCTTAAGAAATGTGCAGTATCCCTCAAGACATTATTCATAAGATCAACATAAGGTCTGAGTGTGCATTCCAACCATATAGATAAATTTTCAGTGACCCAACCCCTGCCCGATACTATGGGTCTTAGGGGTGGGTCTGTCAGTGACTTGTGTACTTTCGGTAGGGCCTTAAACACTGGGATAACTGGTTTATCCACATGAAAGAAGTCTTTAAGGTCCTGCGTTATGTACATGTTGGCAAACAACCATTGTATACGTCCATGTACTTTACTAATAATGTTCTTAACATCTAATGGATTCAACAGACAATAAACTTCTCTTTCAGATAACAATCCTGATATCCTCCTGTTATACCAATCAGTGTCTAAAACTACTATGCCCCCTCCTTTATCTGCCATCCTTATCGTCAAATCTTGATTTTTACTTAGTCTCTCTAAAGCCTGTCTTTGTTCAGTATTTAAATTATAAAACCGATCTTTCCCTTTCTCTTGTAAGAGATTGAACAAATCACTTTCACATTTATTAATGAATAAATTTAACGCCGGTGAATATGGGGGAATGTAGCTACTGGGTTTTCGTAGGCCCATACTGGAGCCCTGCACCCCTCCATAAATTTTGTTTAGCATCACCCTACGACAATACATCATCAAATCCAACACTATGTCACTGTATATGCAGGGTTTGCTTGGTACAAATGTCATTCCTCTATTTAAAACATAAATTTCAGCAACATCTAATATATACTTAGATAAATTAAATACAATACCATAAATAGAACAACATGAAGTCAATTCAAAGTCCTCCTTTTGTTTTTTGAGTCCCTGTCGTCGCTCCGCGACCGTTTCCATGGACCCTTTCTCTTGACATTCGTGGGCAACATGCCCAAAAAATGATTTTGTCCTGAAAGCACCTTCGGACGTGCTCTCATGCCCCCTGAAATAGGCATGGAGTCAATCTCATTGGAAACACTCTGTGAATTTAACGAGGGAGTTGCAGTTACTGTCCGTGTACCCCCATCAACCAGATCTCCTTGATTGCATTCAGTATCTGAAATCTCTTGCAACCTAAACCGTTCTTTGCCCGTGACTCCTACGTCACAAGCGTTAGTCACAGCGGAAATTTGTGCAGTATTAGATATTTGTGTAACACTGCCAATAGCAAGAGAGTTATCTCTAACCAATAACGACTCCCCTGCCAGAATGCCAACAGGAGCTACTGTTGCTGTAGATGTCTCATTGTTCGACGTCAAATGACTGCGCCGCTCCTCTGCATTCGTAGGTCTTCCACTGGGTCTCTGTGCCCTCCATATAGTATTGGAAGCCCGAGGGGTATTCTTCGGCCACACGAAGATATTACCCCTCGAGAAATCCTCATAATCCCTTCTTAATTTGCTCATTTTTAATGTTTTCAGCTTCTGTTCATTGTCCAACAGTCCCTGATGCAACTGCTCCAGTCGGGACTTATGATACGGCTCACGGAACCCAACCGTCAGCTTCTGCCTTATACTGGACACCTCTTGCTTTAGTTCCGCTATTTCTGGTGAGAAAAAAATGTCAGGTTTGTGAGAACACTTTGTCTGATGAAGGGTTTAGCCCGAAAGCGCTCATCTTTATACAATTTGTGTTTTAATAAACGTTTTATATTGTTCGAACAGCAGCAGTTCCTAGTGACGTTTTTGTTTTGCTATCCTGTTATACATCCAATTGATTTTGTGATTCCACCAAGGTGGCTTGTTTTTTGAGTTAGCTCTGTACTTCTTCCTGGTGGGTACAGCTTCCTCTATGCAGCTATTAACATGTTTGTACAGTTTTTCTGTGAGCAGTTCTGCATAGGCATTAAGTGTTCTCAGGGTTTATAGGGGCTTGAAATTTTGCCAGGTTCTCACTTAAAAGCATGAGGTTAGCCTTAGAACAGTTCTTGAATATTCCTGGTTGATCTGGGGGTCCAGATTTTATTTTTACTTCAAAGGAGACCATTTTGTGGTCTGACCTTACCAGGGAAGGCATTACAGTAGGGGGTGGGCAGCACTTTCCCATATTAGTGAGAACCAGATCCAGTATGGTTGCACCCCTGATTGGTGTATTGAATATCTAGTCCAGGGTGTTTGTGTTTACAAAATCCAGGAATCTATGTGTATGTACATTTGTGTCGTATAGGATTGCCAGTTAATAGTGGGGTAATTAAAGTCATCCATTAATATGATATTGGGTTGGATGGTTAGTGTTTCTAATAAGCTTAAATACATGGTATTGGTTTCCTGGGTCATTGAGGGGGAACTATACCTTGCAAGGAAGTGGTATTAGACTTTACCTATGGTGATTTGAACATGGAGCAGCTGATGTGCATTGCCCTGTTTGACCAGCCTTGAAGTATATTTATTTTTTATGTAAATAGAGACATCTCCATCTTTAGTCTCTGTCTGTGAAGTAGTTGGTCTAAATGTGTGGAAGGCATTATAACTTTACACTGTTGGAGTGTTCTCCGTGGCTTTAAACCATGTCTCAGAGACTGCACAAACAGCATTCTATAGGGTAAAGAGAGCTTCCAGGGATTGGAATTTTTTGTTTAGGCTCCTAGCACTGAGCAGTAATACCATTATATTTTCTTGGTTTTGATTTACTATGTCGGAAGTACTTTCAGTTTGGCATTGTCTAAAAAAGGCACTATGGGAGAAGACAATGTTTTAGATTATAATCGAAAGCCTACAGGGGAGAGGTACAGACCATCTTTGGCAAAGCAGTGTGGTCTGTTGACCATCACCTTCCATGCTGACAAATATTGCACCCCATAAAAATGACACCAGAAACTAAGCCAATTATTAAAGTCAATCATTTATTGTGGCATCATCCCTGGAGAAGGTAAAATGCTGCTCATTGCTAGACTCATACCAGCCTGAGGCACATATTCCGAGAGCTCTATGATGTCTCTCTTCATATAGTCTAGGGAGATACGTCTCAGGTCATTTACTCCCATGTGGACTATGACTGAGTCATATTGGTAATCGTGGTCCAATGATCTGAGTGCATGAGTAATGTGATGGATCCTAGCCCCTGATAAGCAACTGACTGTAAATTTCTCCTTAGTCAGCCTGGTGAAAGGGACATAAGTGTGTCTCACAATGTAGTCTTCAATGACTAGAATGTTAGCTTGTGTGCTGACTTGCCTTACGGGCTTAGCTGTAGAGGCTCCATGAGATGTAGCTCTATGTACTGATATGGGTGTTGTTTTGGAAGAGTGTGTTTGGGGCTGCTGAGGGTATTTTTTATGACAGTGTGTGTGACAGAAATACACATTAAACACAGCACACCTATCCTGACAATACTATGGTGTAGTACCACTGTTTCAGGTGTGTACCTTCCCCCTGTTGTGTCTGAATGGGCATCGTGGAGTAACTGACTCATGTATAGCAGGCTGCATTGTTGCTCATAACTATAAGTGCAAACGCGTTAACGTTTGTACAAATACACAACTGCCATTCCCTAGGCTATGCACTGTAGTTAACTGCTCCAAAATGGAAAATACAAGTATTCTACTCTAGCTAAGCACAGCACTTGTGCAAAAGGCAAAATGGCAGCCCTTAACATTCATAGGGTATATCTGATTAGGCAAAACAATAGTATGACAATTACCAGGTACAGAACCATTAACTCCAGCCTCACTTGATGTACCTGTGAAAAGGTGAGGGAGACATATTGTCAGCAACACCAAATGCTGCAGTGTTATAAGGTAATATGTGTGTATATCCACATGTACAGTAGCTCATGTGATACTGGCTATATTGCTACCATTCTCAGTATGTGTGCATAACTGTACTGAAAAGCCAGTCCCCTCCCTTAAATGCAGATTGACCTGGCACCCATGTACTGGTCTCTAAAGCCTACCACAATGACTGCAAATGTATTATACTGGTGAACACAGTCGGCTCACCTAGATGGTCTCCTAATTTGGACACTGTGGCACCTACCTCCAGGATCACTCACCTCACAAGGTCGGCCCACGATGCTGCCCTCTGTTCTTGATTGTGAGTATCCTTTGACAGCAGGATGTAATGGTTGAATCTGAGGGCATCCACTATAGCATCATTTTCTGCAGATGAAAATGGAGGATGTCTCTGTCGATACATTGTACCTGCAATACAACAACAAGGGAACATATTACAGGACAAAATACATGGATGTCCATGATGTACAGACCCTGCACTTCCAAAATGGGCTGCACTACCCACCGCTCCCTCACACATCATACCCCACAGTCTATCAACACACTATGTGTGGCTATCACCAAGACAGTAGCAATACCAGTTATGTACATGTGTATTGTGATGAAGTCTGCTGTATATTACAACAACTATATGGGGACAATCCAGCAACACCAGTGTGCCACAAAGACAGACAGCAATGCAAACCTGCTGTAGTATATCTTCCCTGTAGGCATCATACTTCTCCACTACACCGATGTTTCCAGAATGTGAATGTGTGCCTCATGGATGTGGTCATTTTGGCTGGTCTATATTATTGGATCAAAAGTTTCAAACTCCAAATACCATATGGTCGACAGCATATGTTCGAAGTTTGAAAATTTTGAATCCTAAAAAAAAACAAAAAAACCCCAGGAAACCTGTCATTAAGTGTTTTATGCCCCCTGCATCCGTGACATGGGGGGCTGTGCCCTCCACACCCCGCTACTTAAATATACCATCTCTGAGATTGCACTAAATTAAAGTAAAGGGAAGAATTCCCTATGATGATCTCCATTCACACTTGTGATGTTTCCAGTATGTATGATGTAGTGTGACTGTGCTATTGACATAATTATGTCAATGATACATCTGTGACAGAGGGATTACGGCACAGTAATTACATTCCGTGACAGCATGATACTTGAGAGACATGTATGTGTGCAGTACAGAGATTAAACAACTATCTTGCTTTCCTTGGCAGGCATGGGGATAGAACTCTAGCAAACTTTCACAGACACTCCAGGCATACAGCAATACCAAGACTGCACATTTTATTTATTTTATTTTATTGTATTATTATTGTACTTTTAACCTTTATTTTATGAAGTCTTATCATATTCCTGGTCAATGCTGTTAACAGGCTGCTACATCTGAACACACAAATTATTTATTCATAGTAGCGGCTACTTCACTCATTTACCTGTATTTCCTGTGGAGAGAACATCAGTCATCAATACGTAACTGATTCAGTAATATTGATTACTACATGGCACTGGATTTAAACCATGGTCTGTGTGTAGCAAAATGTACTTCAGACAGAGTATTTGACAAACTAAGCTTCTCAACCACTGCCGATTACTGACTGATATTTGCCTAGAGCTCACCTGGAAACAAAATATGACCTGGTAATAGTAGTACAGTTTTATACTAGACTGCAATGACAGTTGAACACACGTGCATGAGACTCATGCATGACAGAGATACTAGATAAACTATACAGTACTAAATAGAATGCACGTGGACACAATATACTGTTAATGGGTAGAAATACCTGTGAATTCTACAAACCATATCAGATTATTGGGTTGGCTACCTCACCCATATACAGTTGCAGATAGTATATTTGCAGTCTACAGCTATTACGCTGTCATACTTGCCTGCAGCACCGTACCTTGAAGCATAAATGCATATAGCTGAAATGCAATGGTTAACAAAGGACAATACTGATATACACAATATACCTTGGGTGTTTATGCTACTGATTCAGATGTTATTGCAGGACAGGAGTCATAATGCATTTCTTGTATTACAGCACTGATTCTGCAGTTGTTGCATAACACTCTTTATTAGCTATACCTTAAGGCAAGTAGTGATATTCTTTTGTGTTTTTATTTCAGAATAGCTGTCATAATCAATTTCATGCAAAACAGCCTTAATTACACACATATTGCACAACACAGCTTTATTAAGGGTACCTTCATGCAGTTACTGGTAGAGTTTCAAGTCTTTATTGCACAGCAGTTGATATAATGCAGGTGTTGCAATACAGCAGTAATTCCACAATTATTGCAGTAGAAACTTTATTTCATTTACATTATCCGGGTTAATACTTTGTCTCCCCTGTTTATTGCACTATAGTTTGCAGTTGTCACTTATTGCAGTACAGGCCTACATCCATATTCATTGCAATACACAAATATTTACCATATGTACCTATTAGCAGTTAATGCATTACTCTTTCTTGCTTATTTGACTATAGATTGCAAATTAACCTGTACTCACCACACTCACAGCTCAACCTGACCAAGTAACCAGCATGCACCTCTAGGTTGCAAGCTCTCTCCACTGCAGCTGCAGGGAGAGAAGCACACCATTATGCATACCTATCAAACATTTAGATTATGTATTGGTAAAACAATGCTAACAGTACCTACAAACTTGTGGGGCATTCCCAGCCTAAGCTTCCTGGACCCAGGTGTTGAGAAGAGCCCCCTTCCAATGCTTCAGGTCATCATAGTGGTGACAGACCTGCTCTCCTGTGTGAGGGATACATGTAGCACTGTTGAGATCATGTGCCAGCTGGTCCCAGGCCTCTGCCTTGCACTCTGAGCCCTGGAATTCCCCCTGCATCAGTCGGTCTTTATGGTCTTTCACCAGGAATCCAACCGTGACTCTGGACTCCAAAATGCTCCACCACTGCACACAGAAGTGTGCACTCTCTCCAATGCCTGCCATAGTTCCTGCACAGTTCAAACTCCAACTGGTTATGCTGTATTCCTAACTGTTGAGCTTAATATAGCCTGTTTTCCAGCCCTTACACGCCATTGTGCACTTTTTAAAAATGAGTCCCATCGCTTGGCGCTACACAAACCAGCACAGCTGAGCTGAGCAGTGCTTAAAATGGCAATGCTTAGCAGTGCTTAGCATTGTGCAAACCAGCTAAGCACAACCCAGCAATGCCAAGCCCTGCCAAAGCAGTACATAAACAAAGATTGTTTAAGCAGTGCTTAGCAGGTCTGAGAAGGTCTTAGTAGAGCGTAGTTCAGTGTAGCAGATCAGGATTGAAAAAAATAATCATAATAATTTGTCTTTAGAACATAAATGTTTAAGTTACCTTCCATGTATTCAAACCTGCACCTAAGACTGTAAGTCTAACCACTTGACTAAGTGGATATGTAGAATGCTGCCATATTTTACATATACCACTGAGCTAACTTTAAACACTGGTAAGCACCCAGCCACCACATGCAAACCTACTAAGCTATGCTTAAATTGCACCCAGTTTCTATTTTTAGATGTCTAGCATGTATCACTAGCTGCACTCTACACCACACCATGCCAACTTAAGAAAAAAATGTAAATACATTGATATAATGCACATCAACAGTGCAGGGGGTGTGTTACTCATCTGCTGGCACAGTAAGTCACACACTCCACACACTGTTTTAATAACCATGTTCCACAGCTCTCCCTCAGCACCTTGCCATCATTAACATGCATGGTGCTCTACCAAGAGGGAAATGCATACATGGACATGATAGCTTCCATGTAGGCTGTACACTATGCCTACATGGATTTTATTAAATCTGCGGGAAAGTGTTTGAATGCATGCAGTAAAACTTAAAAATAGTAGCAACAAGTAGACTGAAGTTTAGCAAGTATTTTCTTTTATTTTATTTAATTATTTGTTTGTTTATTTATTTATTTATTTTTTAGCAGAATGAGATTGAAAGAAGATAGGCTGGAGAAAAGTAAAGGTTGGAGTGTGGGCATTCCATTGCAGTGAACAGTAGGTAGAGCGCTTAAGCAGGGGCAGTATAGGAGCATAGCCAGTTTTTAGTGAGGTGTTCTTTTAATAGTTTGAACTTGTGGCTGTCTGGGTTTATCTATATGTTTTGGGGGTGGATTCCAGGTTATTTGCATTTATTGTAAATTGTCTGAATATTGTGTATTGTCAACAGAACCAAGACAAAAAACATGCTGAGTGTATATTAATCCATATTTATTCAGATGCAAAATAATTACTTTGTATTACAGGCTATAGTTAATTTAATTCCAAGTATTAGATTTGGAAAACTATAGTTAGATTCAATATAATAGTATTAATGCAGAAGTATGCACCAGAAATATTGAACAGACGGAGGAAATTCATGCTGGTAAACAGAATGTATGCAACCACATTTACAAGTAAAAATAGCATTGCATCCTCTGTTGCTACACTTAATTGGCATAAACCGTGTATATGAATATTACTGGAATGAAGGAGAAGAGAGAGAAGCATTTTAAAATGTTAGAAAAATATATGGTGTACTTAAATAAGGCATATTTAGCAGGCAGTGAACCTGTTATGCTCAACAGGTTTGCATATACAATGGTTATATTTTCCTCATTTAATAAGGGAAGGAGAGAAACAGATGTCCTTCTGCTTAGAAGCAACCTGCCAAATTTTAATATTCATGACATTTGTGAAAGTAAACATGATTCAATTGCTATTGCCTAAAGATTGTTGGAAGGCCTTGTGATAACTCGATTCATTTTACTGCATCATGGTATCCCATGGAAAGACTCTCATAGCAGGCACAGAGGATTTAATTAGTACAGAGTTAAAACTAAAGGACACATACATGCTGCTTCTGGTCCAACTAAATCTTTCCTGACAACTGTTCACAGATTCCTGCCACAGACAAATGGAATGACTCCTGTTTTCTGTACTCTTAACATTACAGGCTCACAACACCTGATTAAGATCAGTCAAAATATGTCTCTCTTCTAAGTTGTTTATAGTTGCTCAGTAAACCTACTGTTTCCCACACTCTTTGGTGAGACTAGAGTAGCATGTGAGTTCAGTCAGCTACCATTGCAATGGACATACTGAAGATTTTATTGATTTATACTGAGATTAAAGGGTTTTCAGACATGATTAAACAACATTCCTAGAATTTTAGTTTGTGCATTCTACAGATACTGCACCAGGTATATGTAAAGGTTATATGCGAAAAGAATCAGAGATGGGGCTGTACAAATCTGGTGTTACTGAAATGGGAAATACGAATCTGTAATGGGACTATAATCTATACTCACCTTAAACACCAGAGCAATACAAAGTACAGCAAGTTCTGTGGTGCATTTTAGGACTTACAAAATACCCTGCTAAGGCATCTGCAACAACATAATATCTCAAGCAAAATATTTACAGTGCTTACTCACAGAGTCAAAATAATAATAATAATAATAATAATAATAATCATTTAGTTGAATAAAAGTCAATGCTAGTGTCCAAAAATATAAGCTCAGTATTATGTCTAAACAAAAAGACATACTTGGTAACAAAACAAGATACAATGTGGAAAATTTGACTTAAGTGATAGATTGCAACTGTACTGAATGTTGTAGCCTGCAGGACCATTAAAGTAGGTTTGAGATACACATTAGTGTGCAAATACTATTGCTTTTTGTGTGCTTTCTACATATGCGATTAATCACTTCCTTTGTAACACTACTATTGTAATAGTTGAGGGTTCTTGTTAATTTGCATTTCTTTTCTTGTTCTGTGGGAATATGTGTTCAGAACATGTGTTCAGAACATGTATAGGCCTGACATTTAAATAAACTTTGTTGGTGGACACAGGTGACTATCAGACTCAGCTACATCATACTAGATGGCCTAGTGGGATAGCAGTAGTCTATGAATTTATAAGGCACATGCAGAGCCATGTCTGTTAAATCCACTGATCTGATGTTGTTATTTTCATTCTTCCTCGATTGTTTGGTTCAGATCTGATCCTTGGATCTGACTTGGGTACTTCTTCTAGCTCATGGAACACTGAAAACTTTAAGCTCTTCCCTTACCCATAATGCCCTAGTCACCTAACATACCTCAGATCATGTTTGCTGCCTTAGCATATGGACATGGTCACTGTATGCCTTCTAGTATAGCAATGGCAGTTGGTGACTTCAAATTAAAGGGGGGCTGCAGTAGACAGCTGAATGGGTGGGGCCAATGGGAATGGGTGTGACCAATTCGAAAGGGGTGGGGCTATGCTCAAAACCACAACAACTGGAACTTTAATTAAATATGCTGCCCTGGGTGCCAAACCATCATTACAAGAGTCCATGCAAGACAAAATGAAGTGGAGAAGAAAAATATATTTCAATGCATTGGCTACATGACAACTTACTTAATATCTAGATGGAAATACAAAGGTTGTGAGGCATGAAAAAATAAATTGCTTTTTAAATATACTACTGGAATGCCAGTCAAAATTAAGTATAAAAAACAAACAAGCAGCACTCAGCTCAAACCACTTCTCCTTGCACTGCAGTTCTAATTATAATTTATATTCAGCTTTATAAAATTACCAAGTAACATGCTGAAAGTAGCAATCTCTGTGATACCCCCACTTGTAAAAATGTTTCTTATCCAAAAAAGACCTGCTGCCTGACAACAACTATCTACTTGCTTCATGGGAAACACATGATCAAAGTAAAAAATGAACAGCGGACAAGAAACAAGCTCAAGATAAATTGATTAAATGATTACTGCACAAGTTATGGACTACACATGATAGATTGGCATTCTGTTTAGTTTACAGGTAAAGCCTGCAAAGATAACTGCAAGTCTCCAACAAATGTAATGAGCTTCTGAAAATACTGTAATCCTGTCCTTTATTACAAATACTGTCATATGCAGTTTAATACCTAAGGCTTATACATTATCTAGTTATGTAAATATTCCCTGCATGGCAACAATGAAAAGGCTTTCAAGGTTGGTAATTCTTTAACAGTATGCTTATTAAAGCTTACTTGCATATTATAATTTCCGACAAGCTTACCTGATGGTCATTAAAGTATTGCTACTTTAATACAGAGCAACAGGGCACTGCAACAGCATGCATTTTTTGAATAATAAGAAGCATAAATCAACAGTATGAAAATATGACAGAAAACCAGAATATTCTGCAAAATCAAGGAGAGATGAAAAGCCATGGTCGTACTTGTGGTCTGCCTTGGATGGGGGAATACACTGCACACTTACACTGCATAACTGCTCCTTGCCTTGCTTGGACACATCCAGAGCCACTACAATGGGGACTGGGGTACAACAAATAGGTCACAGTTTGAAATGTCTCTGGATGACGATGATGGCTCTGACACTCATACCTTTCAACCTCACTCACCTCAGAGCAAGAAATCTGGACAAAGCCATACATAGAAGTGGGACACAAAGACAATTTTTAAATATTGCTCTTATAAACTTAAAAAGATAATAGAATAGTAGTAGGTCTTTCATTAGTATGAGCTGCAGTGGTACGGCGGTAGTGTTGTTACCTCACAGCAAGAGGTTCTCCCGTTCTACTGCTAATCATTAGCGGACCGGAGTTCCGCTGTGGCGACCCCTTACTGGGAAAAAGCCGAAAGACAAACAGCAACATGAAATCTGAAATTCAAATGTCTGCCATTATTTTCTAACTTTAATCTTTAATAATTTGTTGCTAATTTGAAAGAAAACCACAATTTTATGAAAAACAGATCAAAAATGTTATGCAAAAATATAAAATTGCCACACAATACAGCTGGGAACCTGTCAAAGAAGGATCACCTTTTTAAAATTAGTACTGTTAACTTGAGCAGCTGACAAAATAAGAGCATCTACATGCATTTTGGAAATAAAAGTAGTCTGTATCTCTGATCATTACAGTTATTTATAATTGTAAACCCTCCACATTTTCTTCCAAAATTGCCATTTTGCAGAAGGATTATTAAAGGGAGAGCAAAATTTTGAGCCAAAATTGTGGACAGTTGAGAGGTTTGGATATTCCTAATTCAATAAAGCGATTTATTTGCACGTACCTCTCAACCTCTTAATGCAGGAAATCTGGACAAGGCCAAATATATTGGGGGAATATACAAACAGTACTAAAAATTGTTCTTGTATAAACTTAAGACAGTTGAATAACAGGTCTTGCTTTAGCATGCATTTTTTTGAAGGTTATAACGTCTGAAACTCAATGTCTGTCATTATTTAATGACTTAATTCCTAAATGATTTGGCAGAAAACCACAAATTTTATGAGGAACAAACCAAAAATAAGCAAAAATGTATTCATTCTGCAAAATTCTGAAAAGTTGAGAAGTATAGTTCAGCCGGGGCTGTCTGAGTTTACTGCCCTTCCCCTCTCACAAAATCATGGTCAAAAGGAGCGTCCCCCCTGCAGACATTCCAGTGTCCCATTCCTTGGTTATTTTGCCCCGTTTGCCATAAACACTGTAATGTGTATACTGCTTAACTTCTGCGATGATATGGATTTCATTTGAAAGTTTTATTTTATATTTTACAGCATAAACCCTAATAGATATCTGCTAAACAAAGCAATGCGGTCTCTTAATGAAAATAGACTTAGCATTAAAACTTCTCTGCCCTTGAAACTCACATTCTTTGAAACAGCATTGAAACCCACATTCAAAGAAAATACATTTTGCCAGTGGCAGATAAAGATTAATTTTGGGCTGTTTTCAAATCATAGGCCCTTTGAACATGAAACATACACACGCTCTTTAATAGACCTTCCTGACTGTATTAAATTATATTCATTGTACAATACAGTACAGTTGTTAGAGGGCATTTTAAATTTATTGTTTTGAACATTTTTCCAGTAAACAATGAAACAAAATGCATGCACCAATAATGACAAAACTGCCCAATTCAGAACATTTCCATCATAAAAGTCTACTCAAACTTCTACAGTCCACCAGCATCAGTAAATATGCATGATCTCTGAAGAAGTAAATGTCATCTAAATAATTCCACATTAAAGAAATATGTTAACTAATGAAGAAGTTACTGCTAGCAAATATCTTTATATGTCATTGTTTCATCTACAAATACAGTGCCTGTTGCCCTTGAGGAATAAATTGCCTAAGTTGCATTAAAAAAATAATAAGCTAGTAATATCGCAATAGGGAATGGATGGCAAACTGATAACAGGTTCATAATTACTAGGTATCTTCACCAGAGAGAACTGCAGCATCCATCCCATTTACAATAGAGTACAGTATCAGCAATACATCTACCTACTGTGGGAGTAGAACCCACAGCCTTCTGCATCAAAAGCAAGTATATTATCAGTTGTGCTATTAACAATGTAAGCAGACTTAAGCAGCACTAAACTTTTGTTCCCCTGCAGCTCTCAGTTCCTTGTAGAATCTACTTGACACTCAGCTGTATCTCTGAACTTTGCAGCACAAGAACTCTGGAAAAAGCCAAAATTTATTTGGGGGGGGGGAGCAAAAGTGCAAAAACCAGGGACACATTTTAAATATTGCTTGTATAATATTGGAAAGTTGCTAGAATAAAATGCTGTGTTACCACCATATATTTCACTGCCAAGTATTAAACCCAGGACCCTTTACAAAACAGTCAGAGCACCATGCCACTATGTCAGATCATCTAGTTTGTGAAAGAAAGCAAGACTGAAACTTAAATGGCTATCATTTAGTGAATTTGGTTCTCACCATAGCTGTCAACATCTTAGCACAAAACACCTGAACAAAGCCAATAATGGGGGGAATACAGCCCCCAAACATATTCAGTGAGTTCAGTTATCACCATAGCTCTCAACCTAGGCACAAAAAACCTGGACTAAGACAATAATGGGGGAATACAGTCCACAAAATAGGGACAAATATCCATTGAGGACAACAGAGCAAACCCACACAAACACAGGGAAGACATGCAGACTCCACACAGAAGGCACCCCAGCCAAGAATCAAACCAGAATCCCAAAAGCTGTCAGGCAACAATGTCACCACTGCACCACTGGCTGTGTTAAGTAACAAAAATATAGAACCAAAGATTTTATGAGGAAAAGAACAGAACAAATTTAAGGCAAAAATCTGCAAATGTTGTACAAATGGTGGTGGGTAGGGAATTCAGCCTCTTGTCACTTGGGCCCAAGGTATAGGTTTCAAGCCGTATTCTCTACTCACCACCATGTAGCAACTGGGGCATTTCATACACACACACACACACACACACACACACACACACACACACACACACACACACACACACACTGTTCTCTGCAGCAGCCCTGTTGGGTCGATCTGGGCTGGAAGGTCAGAGTTTTCTGACTTCCCTATCTGGACTGCCTAGCAGAGCAGTCTGGAGTTGAGGAATGAAGCATGCATGTGCGTGGAGTTCTGGTCTGCCTAGCAGTCAGGAACTAAGCATGCATGTGCGGAGTCCAGGTATGTTCTTGCAGGGGGGGGGGGGGGGGCTGCGGCATAGTTTTCAATGAGTTGTAACTATAACTTTATATCTTTACAGTTTTTGTGTCTTTGCAGCTTTATAATACTAGGTGATTCCACTCTTCCTATATTATTCTAAAGATTTCAACCTCCTTTCTCATTTAAATTACTTCTGTGTATTTGCATATTTCTTGAATGCCATTGTTGGTATGTCCCTTTTTTGCCCTTTTATTGTACTATTTAGTACTTCTTTTTTACCATAGTTGGTATTTCTTTCTTCTAATCTTCCTTCTACAACAAGAAAAAAAAAAACTTTTTTCCTTTTAATCATCCTCAGTATTCTTAAATCATGGCTGAGTAACATTCTGGTTTCAAAAAGTGTGTGATCTGCGGCCATAAAATTATATCATCTAATGCACATTCAAAGTGTGTCTATTGTTTAAGCTGAGCACACGTGGATTCTAATTGCAATATTTGTAAGGCCTTCAATCCTAGAGCCTTAATTGATAAAAAAGCAAGCTACTTTTAAGAGGTTTGCTCCCTAGTAAATCTGCTTTGACATCCTCTGGGGCTCAAACCTTCAAAAAAGCTGACAAGAAGGGAGAATCCCTTCATAAAGAATCAAGAAAACTTTCCCTATATCGAACTACTTCCTCAGTTCCAGTACCAAAACCTCCCTGTAAAATGACTAAGTTTCAGATCTGACCTCTTCAGGTCCAAAATCTCAACCAGAAAAATCTCCTCAGATCCAATCACCACAACTGGTTCCAGAGCCTGTCTCTTTTCAGTCCCCATTCCTTTTTTTGGAACTGTTACTGCGACACCACTCTAGGCCATCTTCTACAGCATCCTGTATACAATCTTCCAACAGTCTGCTAAAGCTGATGTGGACAGGATGATGACTAAATTCATCTCAATAAAGAGTCAAATGGGGGTTCTTCTGGCTCTGACCCCAGCCAGGTTCAGAGACTCTTATCAGTACTACTCCCTTGTTATTGGCTCCTTCCCCGATGACTATTAGTTTTGGAGCCATTGGATCAGAAGATTCCAGACTCATCTGCATTGGATCCAAAGATACTGGTATCTTCAACTCAAGTGGCATGCTTGAGTGGCCCAGTGCCAAGCACTTCAGAGTCAGATGACTCTCAGAGCGGTAGAGTCAGTGCTGGTTCAGGGGTGTTGGAGTCAACTCCAAAGCTGTCAGACCCATCTCTGCTCCTCAAAGTTTGATGCTAGATAGCTAAGTTCCTACTCCTTACACAATTAGTCTTCCTTTGGGGAAGAAGGAGCCTACAGTCTGCAAGCATGTCTTATTAAGTCCACTGGTTTCCTTCTCTGCAAGGCATTCTGCTTTTGACATAGTGGCGAGAACTTTCTCTGTAACAAGAGTTCAGACTGCTCTCCCCCTCTTCAGCACCAGCTACCCAATTCCATTCAAACCTGCATCTAGACCCTTAAACAACTGTGGCATGGGGACAGCCAGCCCAAACTACTCTCCAGAAAATCAAGCAGGGTATATTAATCTCTTCTGACACTTTTCAGGAGCATCCCACTGAAGAAGCTCCTAGGAAGAAAAAGTGTAAAAGGAGGCACTCAGACTCTCCACAAGTGTCTGTCACAGAACATGCTGACTTTGATGAGAGGGAAGGCTCTCCAAGATCATCACCCAGTGATGTCTCATTTTAAGACATCCTAGAACTTCAAAAGCAAAGGGGTGGTTGGTCGCCCAACCACCCTTCCCAAGAGGAGTCAGTATTCCAAGAGGCTTTTGGAGGTGGTCCATCTACCTCCTGGGTGACTCCACCCACCAATGAGCTCATTGAGTTGCTCTCTCAATGGGCATGGAAGGATCATGATACAATGAAGCCTATCCTTAAAATAGCAGATAGGATCCTGGAACCACCGAAGTGCAGAACATATTGGAGCAATGGAGTATCAGTTGATGACATGGTCATAGCAGCAGCCATGAAGAAAGAACTATTAGATCAAAGTTCCACTGTTCACCCCCTAACAGGGAGTCAAAGGCACTGCACAGATCTGAGAAGCATGTGTATGCTTTGGCGACCTTTACCCTTCAGTCACTTCACGAGACTCTAGGGAGATAGGATTAAGGAATTTACCAAATCTCTCTCTAGGACCATATCCTATGAGGCAGACAGCAATATTGCTTTGCAGATGGCTACCCTTCAGTCCATTTCAAAGTCATCCATGAGGCTTATCTCCCACACAGCTGAAGGTACCTCACAGGTAGTAGGTTCAGCCATTTCCATCAGAAGACATGCCTGGATGTGCTTGTATGACTTTGCAGAATCCTTCAAGTCTTCCATCATCAAATCTTTTGACAGAAATTCCTTATTTGGCCCTAAAGTAAAATACACACTCTCTATCTGTGAGCAGAAAGGAAAAACACTGTCTGCTGTGAGCATACATTTATTGACTCCTCAAAGGACCTTACCTAGGAATCAATGAGGTGGACTGAAATGTGGTTCAAAAAGTCCCAGGGTTGCTTCCAAAATTCACATGATGACAGATCCTCCAGGGGCAGACAGGGCAACTCTAATAGAAGACACCATCCCTGTAGCAGATGTGGTCCACATAACCAGGGATCTAGAGATGCCTTCTCTCACAGGTCCTATCAGTGCTCCTGAAAAGTGGCCCAACTGTTCATCTCTGGAGGCAGTCAGAGGTCATTTATTCCCTGCACCAGAGACCCTGGCTAGTAATTACAAAAATGCATGGTTACAGAGGATTATATCCAGAGGTTATATAATATCATATTCCCATCCAACCCTGGTAGTAGTAAACAAAATCCCCTAAGTTCCACCCAATCAGAGGGAAGCAGCAGCATTAGAAATAATCAAACTGCTAGAAAAAAGAGTCATCCAAGAAGTTCCTAGACCAGAAAGAATCCATCACCTATTCAAGATTCTTTTTAGTGCCAAAGAAAACAGGGCACTGGAGACCAGTTTTTGATCTCAATAATCTAAATAAGTCTATTCAGTACACAAAGTTCTGGATGGTCATGGTTCAGTCTACTCTGCCTTTTCTGAACAAGGATGACTGGATGTGCTCATAGATCTTCAGGATGGGAGCTATCATATCAAAATGAACAGATGATCCATGAGACTCCTCACTGGGACAGCTATAGGGTTAAGATCTCAGCTGAGGGGCCAAGCCAACATCTCCAGCACACTCTCTGTCCAACCAGTGTTTTGCGTCCCTGCCAAAGCAGATGACACACACATACTTTGAGATTTGATTTATATACAAACACACACCTGGGGAAGGCTGGGACAGATTTACTAGCTATACCTCCTTCTGTCCAGACTATAAGGTAGTTATCACTGCCACCAAGCCATACTTATCAGCTACTATAAAAGCCCTTACAAAGGGTGACCAATCCTACTCTGTAATGTTACTATTATCCAAATGGTAAGTGTGACCAATTCCAAGGCTATTTAGGAGTGGCCTGTACAGTGTCACCGAATACATATGCAAGTACTTTAAGAGTTTAAATATGTCTCACAAATATCAGCCACAAAGATAGGTTTAAATATATTTAATAATAAATAATAAAAGAACAAGACAATACTCAATCAACACAGTAACTGCAGAGTTCAGAATCACAGAAACTATTTTAAAATAACATTGTAGGACAGTCTCAAATGAATACAGAAAACATCTAAACTAATCTTTACTATATTCCTATCTATCTCTAAAAGAAATACTCACAGACAACACACAGGCAGAAGTGCTGATGATGGATGTTTCCAGGTCAAAGACAAAATACAAAATACCCAGTCTTTCTCTGAGAGAGTTCTTAAATTACTATCAAAGATTACTGCTGGATCAACTTGTTCTTTTCCAGTAGGGTACACTGTGGACACACTCTTGAAGCTCAATACATAACACAGAGTTCTGTAATAATCATATTATCATTCACAAATGACACAGAATTATTTACAACATTCCAGATTGCTAGGCTGGCAGTGTCACATTTCTCCCCTCCCTGAAAACACAAGCTAATTTTTCAAGTGCCCCTTGAGAAATGTTGCTTGAGAGGGTTGAGCCTATTTGGGAATACCTTACCGCACTCCCTGTCTTGAGTGTCCATCTGCGTTGGCATTGCTAAACCCACTGTGGTGCTACACTGTCATATCATATGCTTGCAACCCCAGGCTTCACCTTATTAACTTGACATTTTCCTGGCTGGCTCAATGTAACCATGTTAAGGGATTGTGGTCTATAACTACAGTGAATTTCCTTCTATACAGATAAGGCTGAAGTTTCTGCAGTGCCCACACTATGGCTAGGCATTCCTTTTCTACAGTTGCAAAAGCATTCCTCCCTGGGTTGGAGCCTATGACTGAAGTATATCACTGGGTCCTCTTCTCCCTCTGTGTAAACCTGGTTAAATACAGCCCCCACACCATGGTTTGAAGCATCCACCTGCATAACAAATTATTTGCTGTAAACTGGACTGGCTAACACAGGGAGTCCTCCTAAAGCTCCTTTAAGCTTCTGGAATGCCTGCTCACATGCTGGGGTCCACACTACCTTATCTGGCCTGATTCACCTTGTCAAGTCTGAGAGGGGAGCAGCTATGGTACTATAACTGAGGATGAACTTTCTATAGTAAACTGCTGTCCCTAACAATACCCTCACCTACTTTTTAGTAACAGGGGCAGGCCATGCCTGAATGTATTCCACTTTGGCAGGTTCTAGTCTGATCTTATTACTCCCCACTCTATGTCCCAGGTAGGAGACCTCTTCCATACCCAAATTACATTAGCTGAGCTTAATGGTCAACCCTGCTCTCTGTAGTCTGCCCAGCACCTCCCTGACATGCTGAAGGTACTCTTTCCAGGAATGGCTGTAGATGACAATATCATCTAGGAAAGCAAGGGAAAAATCTCCTGCTAGGATACAATCTACCAGCCTCTGAAAAGTAACTGGGGCATTTTTCTTCTCAAAGGGCATCCGTGTGAGCTTATACAAACCAAAAGGAGTCAAAAAGGCTGACCTCTCTCTAGAACTGGGACTCCCAGTCTGGGAGTAAAGGGCACCTGACAGTAACTCTTGGTAAGATCAATAGTGGTAAGATACTTAGCCCCACCCAGCTGCTCTAGGGCTTCATCTGTCCTAGGCAAAGGGTAAGCATCTGACTTTATGTGACTATTTAATTTCGTGTAGTCCACACAGTACCTGGTGCTGCCATCCTTCTTTGATACCAGGACCACTGGGGAGGTCCGGGACTGCTGGACTCCTGAATTACCCGTAGTTCCAACATTTCCTGTATTTCCTCCATCAGAGTCTGTTTGACTCTCTCAGGCACGTTATATGGGGCCTGGTTAATAGGCCTTTGGGGTCCTGTATCCTATCCACATGGTGCTGCTCCAGGTGGGTGAACCCTGGTTTCCCAGTGAATATGCCCACAAACTCCTGTAACACTGCTCGGATTTCTCAAACCTGAGTAGGAATAACTGCTGGGACCTTGCTACCCATTCTACTGAAGTGTTAGTCCGAGCCTCACTAAGAAGATCAGTCTCCAGAACCCCCTCATACACCTGCAATCCATTGCAAATTCTCAGGACATGGTAAGGTTTCATCATATTAACATGGTACAATATGTGCCCCTGCCTCCTGCCTAGCAGTTCTACCATGTAGTTAACATCACTGACCTTCCTTACCACCTAGTAGGGTCCCTCCCAAGCTGCCTGCAGCTTGTTGTGCCTGACAAGAATGAGAACCATTACCTGCTGCCCTACAGCATACTCTCTAGCTCAAGCATTCCAGTCATACCAGACCTATTTCTGCTGTTGGGCTTTTGCCAGGTTCTCTTGGGACAAGCTCATGAGTTCCCTGAGCCCTGTCCTGAAGTCTAGGGCATATTCCGCAACAGACACCTTATGGGATTCACACTCTGCCTCACACTCATCTCAAATCAGATCTAGAGGTCCCCTCATCCTATGCCCCTACAACAATTCAAAGGGTGAAAAACCTGTGGATTCCTGGGGCACCTCTCTGTAAGGAATCAACAGATGGGGGAAACTTTTGTACCAGTCCCTCTTAAACTGGTCTGCAAATGCCCATAGAATCATCTTCAGTGCAGAGTTTAACTTATCAACAAGACTATTAGTCTGGGGATGGTAGGGGGTGGTCTTTAGGTGCTTCACACCACAGTACTACCACAGACAAGCCAGCAGGTCTGATATGAAATTGGCACCTCTGTCAGTCAGTATTTCTTTTGGGAAACCTACTCTGCTGAAAATCTCTAACAAAGCATTTACTACCTTTTCTACCTCAATAGATGACAGAGCCACTGCCTCAGGGCATCTGGTAGCATAATCTACTACCACTAGGATATACCTTTCCCCTGTGGAACTTGGGGTACTCAGAGGCCCCACAATATCCATAGCTACCCTCTGAAATGGCTCCTCAATCACAGGAAAAGGCATCAAAGGAGCTTTCACCTTGTCTCCTGCCTTGCCTACATTTTGACACTTCTCACAGGTCTTGCAGTACCTTGTTACATCTCTAGAAATCCCAGGTCAATAGAAGTTCTGCATAATACATCTCTTTGTATGTTTTATGCCCATATGACCTGCAAAGGGAATATCATGGGTTATGGCTAGAAGTGCCAGAAGGTAGGCTCTGAGCACTTCCAACTGCTGTATTCTGTCACCCTCTAGCCCTCCCTCCCGTGTCCACTCTATACAGCAACCCTTTGTCACAATATACAGATTCCCCCTTCCCTTGAGAATCAGGTGCCTCACTAGCTACCACCCTCAGGCCTTGTAATGTAGTGTCTGAGAGCTGAGCCTGTCTCAACTCTGTCTTTGTAACTCTTCCCAGCTCCCCTTCCACAGGCAGTGCCTCGCTGTCAGCCTGGGTACTACTACTCACCTCTGCCCTTGCAGTCACTGCAGTCACTGTCTAAGGGATCATCAGTTCCCACCAGCAGCTGTGGCTCACCTTCAATCTCACTGCAACAGGGTAGCTTCTTCCCTGAAGTAACCACCTCACCAGTCCTGGCTGCAAGTGTGTAGTCTGTCTGGGACTCCCCCAGGCTACCAGACCCACATGCTTGTCTCCAAGCCTGACTGCATGTAACTGTATGCACACAAGGTACGGCATTATCAAAATCATTCTCTTGTAGGACATCTGCAGGGATATCCTCAAACACATCTACTTCCTTGCTTCCTTTTCCACCCTCATAGTCAAGGTGAACCCTAGCCAAAGGTATTTGAAATGGGGTCCCTCCTAAAGCTCTGACTGGAGTAGACTGCCCAAGCAAGTAGTGCTTCTCTGTGACTATTGCAGGCTTTACAATGGTTAGGTCAGAGGCTGTGTCTCTCTTATCCATAGCCTCTTTCCCATCCACTAAGATAGGATATAATCTCTTGTTGTAGTTTTGGTACCCTTGTTGTCTCAAGACAACTTACTGCTGGCATTTTGTCATCCTCACTTACTAGCTCTTCCACCTTTTGTTTCCAACCTTGCCTCCATGGATATTTATATGCTTCATGTCCCCACTGGTTGCATTTAAAACATTTAACCCTTTGCCCTGGAAGTGTACCTGGACTAGTGGCTTCCCCTGCTACTGGCAGACTCTGTTGGGTCAGTCTAGGCTGCTCACCAGGGGTACTCTTAGACCCATGAGCAACACTGGGTGTCCCTTTCCTGTGCAGTGATGCCCTGCTTGCTAGGTATAGGTCTCTCTTCTTCCCCAACTCATCTGCAGTAGTGCATTGTCTATCAGCTAACCAGACTCTCATGTCCTCAGGCAAAGTGCTAAGGGCTTGTTACCTCACCAAAAGGCTTGCCAGCCCTTCAAAAGTGGTGACCTGACATCCACTCACCCACCTATGAAAATAAGTGCTTAGTCCAGCAACCTATTCACACACACACACACACACACACACACACACACACACACACACACACACACACACACACACACACACACACACACACACACACACTTTCATCTGCCTTATGTCTATGTTGACAAAACTTTTTCCTATAAGCTTCAGGTGTTAGCTTAAAATATTCTAGCAAACAGTTCTTTACAACATTATAATTTAAACAATCAGTATCAGACAGTTTAGAAATTACAGTTACAGCTTTACCATGGAGTAAAGGGGTCAGGAACCATACCCAGAGCTTTTAGTCAACATTATATTGTTTACATACTCTCTCAAACATATGAATGAAACTATCAAAACTATCCCCCTCTGTAAATTGTAGAAGAAATTTACTGACCATTGTTGCTTCTGGGGTTCAGTTACTCCCTTCCCGATTACCTCTATGTCTCTGGCAAAGAGTCAGCATTTAGTTTTCATGTTGCCTCTGCCTCTCATTCTCCTCAGCCTACACTCATCACAGTTTCTCATTTTCCTCAGTCTCCAGATGTCTCAGTCTCTCTTCTGCTTCTATTTCCAAATGCTTTGTCTCCAAATCAAGTCTCTTTAACTCCAGATGCATTTTTAAGTCCTCTGTAGAAAGGTTGAGTTGTCCATTTTCTGAGGATTGTACATCTCCGTGGCCAGTCTGATTGTCCTCCTGGTTGCTATTCTGTGATGCAGCTGTGACTGAAACTGCAATCATATCTGCTTTATTCAGGTTAGCATGCACCAGTCCTTTAGCCTGGCACATCTCAGCCAACTGGCTGCTTGTCAGCTTGCCATACTCCTCTGCTGACATGCTTGCCTGCTCTCCCTGACTAACTAAGCTAACAAAAAATAAATAAATAAAACAATTGTAATATGAACTCTGAATATTCACTGCATGGCTAACTGAGAGTACAAACACCTTCAGTGACCACTGTACACAGGCTACAGGAATTCAATATCCACACCACCACAAGCAAATTAATATGTGATGTGGCTAACTCACCACTGTCAACCAATTAATATGTGATGTGGATATCCCACCACTGCCAAACAATTAATATGTGATGCCCCTGGACTGGCCCAGTAATCAAGGAGCCTCAATCCTCACCACTGGCAATAGTGAGGGATGTACACAATGGGAGGATTACAAGTACATGCACAGTAAAGTACAATTTCCCTTAAGTGCACACAGAGATCAAAATCAGTCTGGGGCTGGTTTCTCTGTCTTTCTTCATGTCCCCAATAAGACACCCCACTGGCACAGATATAGGGTTAAGATCTCAGCTGACAGGTCAAGTCAAGCCATCCATCACTGTCTCTGTCCTACCAGTGCTTTGTTTTCCTGCCCAAGTAGCTGGCACACATACATTTTGAGATTTGATTTATATACAAACACACACACACACACATACCTGGGGAAGGCTGGCACAGGTTTACAATGCTATGCCCCCTTCCGCCCAGACTATAAGGTAGTTATCACTATGACCAACCCTTACATATCAGCTACTATAAAGGCCCTTACAAAGGGTGACCAATACTACTGTGTAATGTCACTATTATCCAAATGGTAAGTGTGACCAAGACCAAGGCTATTTAGGAGTGGCCTGTACAGTGTCACCAAATACATATGCAAGTACTTTAAGAGCTTAAATATGCCTCACAAATATCAGACACAAAGATAGGTTTAAATATATTTAATAATAAATAATAAAAGAACAAGACAATACTCAATCAACACAGTAACTACAAAGTTCAGAATCACAGGAAATATTTTAAAATAACATTGCAGGACAGTCTCAAATGAATACAGACAACATATAAACTAATCTTTACTATATTCCTATCACTAAAAGAAATGCTATGCCTAAATATTACTTATAGGCAATACACAGGCAGAACTACTGATTATGGATGTTTCCAGGTCAGAGACAAAAAAACAAAATGCCCAGTCTTTCTCTGAGAAAGTTCTTAAATTACTATCAAACATTACTGCTGGGTCAACTTGGATGACATCACTCTTTGTCACATGCCTTCAGGTCCCAGGTGAACAGACACCAACAGAATTTTATCATCTTTGTGTGAGAAGTACATATCTCTCAGATGTTTGCTGAGAACTGGAAGTTGTAAAATAAATACTTTTACATTTGAAACATAGTAATTATTTATGTTTCAAGACAACAGAAAAACCTCTACCTCTAGACATTGCATCTGCACTGAGCTGAAAATGAGAGATAAAAGAATTGTAAAACACTTGGATTTCAACTTATTTTCTTGAGGTTTTGCAAGTTAACTCTGTATGTTCCAGCTTCTACCATTAAAACATACATTTGCACAGGTATATAGTTTATATACATTTCTGTTCTTTTCTAGTAGGGTATGCTGTGGACACACTCTTGAAGCTCAATACATAACACAGAGTTCTATAATAATCATATTAGCATTCACAAATGCCGTAGAATTATTTACAAAATTCCAGATAGCTGGGCTGGCAGTGTCACAGTCTCTCTTTGGGGAGGAAGGCGGCTACAGTCCGTAAGCATGTCTTATTGAATTCATTGGTTTCCTTCTATGCAAGGCATTCTGCTTTTGACGTAGTGGAGAGAACTTTCTCTGTTCCAAGAGGTCAGACTAACCTCCCCTCTTCAGCTCCATCTACCCAACTCCATTCAACCCTGCATTTAGAGCCTCAACCAACTGTGCCAATGGGACAGCCAGCCCAAACTAGTCTCCAGCATTATATACTAATATCTTCTGACACTTCTCAGCAGCGCTCCACTGAAGCAGTTCCTAGGAAGAGAAAGTGTAAAAGGAGGAACTCAGACTCTTCACAATGGTCTGCCACAGAAGAAACTGACTTTGATGAGAAGGAAGGCTCTCCAAGATCACCACCCAATGATGTCTCATTTGGAGACATCCTAGAACTCCTAAAGCAAAGGGGTGGTTGGTTGCCCAAAAACCCTTCTCAAGAGGAGTCAGTATTCTGGTAGGCTTTTGGAGGTGGTCTGTGACTCCACCCACTGATGAGCTCATTGATTTCTTCTCTTGATGGGTGTGGAAGGAGCCTGATACCATGAAGCCTATCCTTAAGAGACCAGATAGGATCCTGGTACCACCGAAGCACAGAACATATTAGAGCAAGGGAGTACCAGTTGATGCCATGGTCATATAAGCAGCCACAAAGAAGGAACTAGCAGAAAAAAGTTCCTCTGTCCACCCACTAACAGGGAGTCTATGGCACTGGACAGATCTGGGAAGCATGTCAATGCTTTGGCAACCTTTTCCCTTCAGTCACTTCATGAGACTCCAGGGAGATATGATTAAGGAATTTACCAAATCCCTCATTAGGATAATATCCTCTGAAGCAGACAGCACTATTGCCTCACAGGTGGCTACCCTTCAGTCTATTTCAAAGTCATCCATGAGGCTTATCTACCACACAGCTGAAGGTACTGCACAGGTGGTGGGTTCAGGCATTTCCATCAGAAGACATGCCTGGATGTGCTTGCACAACTTTGCAGAATCCTTCAAATCTTCCATCATCAAAGCTCTTTTTGACATAAATTCCTTATTTGGCCCTAAAATAAAAGACACACTCTCTATTTGTGAGCAGGAAGGTAAAACCATGTCTGCTGTAGGCATACATTTATCGACCCCTCAAAGGACCTTTCCTATGAATCAATGAATTGGACTGAAAATGTGGTTCAAAAAGTCCCAGGGTCACTTCCAAGATCCGCATGAAGACAGATCACACAGGGGCAGGGGGCAACTCTAATAGAATACACCATCCCTGTAGTAGAGGTGGTCTGCATAACCAGGGACCTAGAGATGCCTTCTCTCACAGGTCCTATCAGTGTTCCTGAAAGAAGGCCCAACTGTCCATCTCTGGAGGCAGTCAGAGGTCATTTATCCCTGCACCAGAGACTCTGGCTTGAAATTATAAAAATTCATGGGTGTAGAGGATTATATCCAGAGGTAGTAGTAAACAATATCCCCTGTGTTCCACCCTATCAGAGGAAAGCAGTAGCACTAGAAATAAACAAGCTGCTAGAAAAAAAGAGTCATCCAAGAAGTTCCCTAGCCCAGAAAAAATCCAGAACCTATTCCAGATTCTTTTTAGTGCCAAAAAACACAAGGGACTGGAGACCAGTTTTGGATCTCAACAACCTAAATCAGTCCGTTCAGTACACAAAGTTCCTGATGGTCATGGTTCAGTCCACTCTGCCTTTTCTGCACAAGGACAACTGGATGTGCTCAATGGATCTTCAGGATGTGTATTATCATATCAAAATGAACAGACGATCCATGACATATCAACACTTCCAGCTGGGATCCAGTCAGTACCAATTCAGAGCTCTGCCCTTTGGACTCACCAAGCCCCCAGCATGTTTACCAAGTATATGGCAGTAGTAGCAGCTCACTTGGACTCACCAAAGCCCCCAGCATGTTTACCAAGTAATGGCAGTGGTAGCAGCTCACTTGAGACTGCAGGGATTCCAGGTGTTTCCATACCTGGATGATTGGCTCATAATCGCTCCAACCAGGCATCATCTGATTCCAGATTGAGACTATGTACTCCAGTTATGCTGTCAGCTGGGGATTTCAATCAATCACAACAAATCTCTTCTTAAAGTAGCACAGATATCTGAATCAATTGGTGCCTTGTTCAGTACAGTCTCTCAAACAGCCTATCTTTCAAACTATGCAGTTCCAGGTCAGAAATAAAGTTCATCTCTTTCAGCTCAACTGATCTTCCAAGCTTTGGGATCCATGTCAGTGGCAATCATTCTGGTATCATTGTCAAGTTAACATATGAGGATTCTTCCGTGGACTCTAGAAATTCAGTGGTCCATTCTCCATCAACCATTATACAGTCAGATCAAAATAACACAGGTTTGCAAAAATTATTTTCTATGGTGGATACACTCTGGTCAAGTACAAGATAGTCACTCCTTTTTCTCCTCCAATCCAAGGCAATAATGACCATGGTTGCCTCCCAGATTGGGTAGGGGGCACTTCTTGGGAAAGTTGGCCCAAGGCACATGGTCCCACACAAAGGGCAAACATGCTCTCAATGTCCTGAAATGAGGGCTGTCCTCCTAGCATTGCAGGCCTTTCAACACACTCTTTCTGCTGGAACAATTGTGATTCAGATGAACAATACATCAGTAGTCTGGTACATCAACAAGCAAGGGGGGAATTAAATCTTACCCCCATTGTCAAGAAGCTATGTCAGTGTGGCAATGGATGATTTCATCAAATCAATTTCTGACAGTTGCTCACATTCCGGGGAAATCCAGCATGATTGCATACAAGTTAAGCAGGTCTATTCTAATGCGTCATGAGTGGTCCCTCAGTATGAAGATCGTGGAAAGGATTTCCCATTGATGAGGACAGCCATGCTGTGACCTCTTTGCATCTCTCTTCAACAAGTGCAGCAGGTTCTTTGCCCTGATCCCCTCCAATTGGGAAGTCACCAAGGGATGCTCTACTTCATGATTTGCCCTCCCAATCTCCTTTACACCTAACCCCCATTACCTGTAATCCCCAAATTTCTTCAGAAAGCATCTCAATTGAAGAGAACAGTTATCCTCATTGCTCCTTACTGGCCTCGTCAGATTTGGTTTCCCTTTCTTTGACCTCATCTCCTTCATCCTCCATGGATTCTGGATCCAACCCCAGACCTACTCTCTCACCCAACAGACATGGCTCATCCATAAATTCCAGGACTAAAATTGACCGCATGATTTCTCCACTTCCACTGATTGCTAGACAGCCCAGGCACTCCTCCCATGTCCATCACATCCTTTTATTGTCCCACAAAGCTTCCACTAGGAATCTTTATAGAAGTAAATGGAAAAGATTTTTCATTTGGGCAAAACAAAAGGATCTAGATCCCTTTTCAGCACAGATTCCCAACGTTCTTGAATTTTTAGTTAAATTTTTCAATGAAGGTGCTAACTCAGGTTCTTATCACATCGTCAAACATTTAGATTGTCAAACGCCTAAGCGTCAACACCTAAATGTCAAATACTGAAAACCACGAATGGCCAATTAAGCAAATTTTTTTTTCAGGAAAAAATTTGCTTGGCCATCATCAGGGATTTGCCCTTTTCCCCGATGTACAGCGATCTTGGAGTTGGTATATTTAGTTTGGGGGGGGGGGTGTGGGCAAAGACCCCACTTGGTTAGGGTTTTAAAGTCTTTTTTTTTTTTGGCTAAGCGAATTTTTTCACTGGGAACAAATTCACACATATTGGTCATTCTCTATTTTCAGCATTCGACATTTAGGTGTCAACGTTTAGGCGTTCGACAATCTTAACGTTCGATGTAATATAGATTACTTTCGCCCTATTGCTTTACTCTCCCCTTTAGCTAGATTATGGAAAAATGTATTCACAAGCAACTACTTAACCACTTACTACAAAATAATCTACTCGCAAACTGCCAACATGGCTTTAGGCCATTCTATACCACATCGTCTGCCCTCTTATCCTTTACCAACTTTCTATATAAAAATCATAACAATAACTCTTTTTCCTCTGTACTATTTATTGACCTGTCGAAAGCCTTCAATATGGTTAACCATAACTTACTACTAGACAAACTAAATGCCCATTCTCTCGATCCTCAAGCTATACAATGGTTTAGGTCTTATCTGGAAAATACAAAAAGAACGAGCCAGCACGTAAGGATCGCTCGTTTCACAAAAAGGTTTATTTAACAAAATACTACATATAATGGCAATTTACCATTATAAAAGCAAACCGGTTTTGGCTATCATATAGCCTTTATCAATGCTGCATATTGAAACAAGTAAAAAACCCACCACCACATGAGTACCATATTTATAGTACCCATTTAAAGGGGCATGTACCATGATATGAAGGACACATAACATTTTGAAACACCAAAAAATTTTTCTATATAAATATGCAGCAACACTGAGACAGACAAAATATATAATCATATATTACATGTGATTAAGAAATAAGGAAAAGAATAATATCTTTACCAACATATCTCAGTTGTTGTTTGCATAAATCCTTATAAATATAACTTAGTGTAATATGAGGAAAACCTCATAATACAAATGGAAAATATCCACTAGAATGTATCCTGTATTATAATATTAATTTCCATAAATCATAATAATCAGGACTTAATATTGTATAGGAAAACCTAATGGTACATGACAAACATCCCCACTAATATGTTTAATATATTGAAGTTCATGAAACAAAACTATTCCAAAGTGTTTAATCCAGGTCTAAATAAACCACCCAATTTTATGATCCACATATTTTCCATCTGATTAAGTTTCTGATGCCATCCAGCTTTAAAACCCCTGTGTAGAGTTATCCTATCTATAATGACAAACTTAAAAACTGCAGATGGATGCTCTATGGTATGTTTAAAGAGGGCATTGGCAACACGTTTATTTTTAATTGCACTTAAATGTCCCCCTATTCTAAATTTCACTGGTCTGGACGTCTGTCCAACATAAAATGCAGAGCAGGTACAGGTTGCCAAATAGACAACCCAATCCATGCTGCAATTAGCAAAAACCTTAATCTCAAAAATTCTAGGGGTGTTTTTACTAGAAAATTCTCTAGTTTTATTCAAATGTTGGCAGGCCGTACAATGACCACAAGGATAGCAGCCCATTAATATTTCCCCAGATAAAGTTCTTTGTTGTGGAAGACTTGGAATATATCTTTTGTAGTGTGTGAAATATGAATTCATATTTCTTCCCCGTCGATAGGAAAATTGACATTGATCAGGCAACACACTACTCAAAATATCATGTGACAAAAGAATTCCCCACTGTTGGTTAATGAGGTCTCTAAAACGATTAGTGTTAGTACCATAAGTTGTTACTAGACGTAAGGGTTGCTTGATTTTCTGCCTCTTAGAATCCCTATCCTCTGATTTATAACACAACAACTCCTGGCGTGTTAATCTATTAGTTTGTTCTGCAACATTAGAAAGAAGTTGAGAATTGTAGCCCCGTTGTGAAAACCTATGAGATAAATCAAGACTGGAATCAAGATAGTCCTGATCAGATGAGCAGATCCGTCTAATTCTCATAAATTGAGATTTTGGAATATTGCGGATGATGTGGCATGGATGGGAACTGTTGGCATGTAATATGGTGTTGTATTTCGGGAATTTTCTATAAACAGTGGTAGACAAAGTGTTATCTATAAGTCTTGCCACCTTAACATCCAGAAATACAATATTAGAATGTTCAATGTTAACAGTAAACCTAATGCCAAAAGAATTGTTATTCAGGTAATCCACAAACTGGCTTAACCCCTCCTTGTTGCCACGCCACACCATCCAGCAATCGTCTAGATATCTGCGCCAGATGTCCAAATGTTGTAAAAATACATTATGCTGAGCATCATATATGTACTTGGCCTCATAATACCCCATGAACAAATCTGCATAAATAGGTGCGAAGGAAGCACCCATCGCTTTTCCCTTAATTTGCCAATAAGCCTTTCCTTGATAATAAAAAATATTCTTACGCAACACCAATTCAGTTAATTTAATCAAGAAAGTATTGAAGCCCATGGAGTAGAGGTTAGATTTATATAACCAATAAGAAACAGCCAAAATTCCCAGATCGTGTGGAATGCTTGTATAAAGTGAAGCCACATCAAGTGTGCAAAGCAGCCAATGAGGTTCCAATTGAGAGTCATTGATAATATTAAGAAATTCGGTAGTGTCTTTAATGCGGGACCTAATGAAAACCAGCAGCGGCTTCAGATAGAATGTGAGAAATGCTGACAATGGTTCCATTAAGGAACCCCTACCTGAAACAATAGGTCTACCCGGAGGATGTGATGGATCTTTATGTATTTTGGGTAGCATGTATAAGTATTGAGGAATAGGCTCCTCTACTTTGAGTTGTGTACCTACCTGCTGTGTAATAATGCCCTGTTGAACCGACATATGCAAAAATGCATCAATTTCTCTCTTAAAGGACGGAGTGGGATCAATACTTAATTCCATATAAAAACTGGAATCTGCTAGTTGCCGCAAAGCTTCCTGATTATATGTGGAATGATCCAAAATCACAACAGCTCCCCCTTTATCTGCCATAGTTATTACTATGTTATGGTTGTCCCTAAGCTCCATCAGAGCTTGCCTTTCTGCTGCAGTAAGATTGTTATTAGTTGGCTCGTACAAATTAGAATAATGTAGCTCTTTCATTATGCATTCTCTAAAAATGGAAACATGTTTGTTCATGGGGGGAACAAAATCTGATTTTCCAAATCTAAAGTCAGATGACCTTTGAGTATTCTCAAAGTCTGCAAAAAATATTTTAAGGTTAAGTATTCTACAAAATTCATCAACTTCTTGTAATAATTGATTTTCTGAAACCAATGAAGTAGGTACAAAGGATAATCCTTTATTCAGAAGTTGTATGTGTACAGAAGAAAGTTCAAAAGATGAAATGTTATGAATATTATTGTTTACTTCACCATTTGTTGCAATAGGGATTGTAAGGTTAGATTGCTGGAACCTTGCTCTGTGTTTCCTGCCCCCCCGCCTCCTACCCCTAACTCTAAAGGGGGTGGCTGTTTTCTTTTAGCAGCTGGGGACACTTGGCGTGAAAAACACTCCCCATCTGTGGCAGAGGAAGTGTCCTCCTCAGAGGTAGCATCAGACGTGGCCTTATGATGTCTCAAAATGGACCTTGGTCTTTTTTTGTTAGTATTAGTATGTTTAAAATCCTGAAATCTGACTGATTTCTGGTTAACAAAAGGTTTCCCTTTTTCATAGTCCATGAGATCACGATTAAACTTATTGATTTTTCATTTCATAAGCTGTTTTTCCAATATGGAAAGTTCCTTGGCCAGGTCTGAAACATGCTGTGAGTAGGACACTTCTTGTTTAAATTGTTCTACCTCCCCACACAAAGTTTCAATCTCTGTAAGTTGACTTTGTATTGTCCTGTCATAATAACGCAATAAACAATCAACAAAGTGCATAGAGGATAAGTGTTGTGCTTCCGCCCATTCTCTAGACAATTCACTATCTATGTTATCCACAGGGGGTTGTATGCGAACCCTTAGTCCCCTCGGGGTAATATCTTTGGTTTTGTAGGCCTTGAAAAGTTTCAAATGCCATACATTGGTACGTAAAGTTTTCATATGTCTATTAAGCTTAGAGAACATAATATTGCATTGGGATTGACCATCTGGTATTATATTAATGGGATCAGGTCCTGATGCAATATTTAAGCCAAAAACCTCTAAGTTATCCTGGTCAGCCGAAAGCCCCCTCTAGACGATTGCTGGATGGTGTGGCGTGGCAACAAGGAGGGGTTAAGCCAGTTTGTGGATTACCTGAATAACAATTCTTTTGGCATTAGGTTTACTGTTAACATTGAACATTCTAATATTGTATTTCTGGATGTTAAGGTGGCAAGACTTATAGATAACACTTTGTCTACCACTGTTTATAGAAAATTCCCGAAATACAACACCATATTACATGCCAACAGTTCCCATCCATGCCACATCATCCGCAATATTCCAAAATCTCAATTTATGAGAATTAGACGGATCTGCTCATCTGATCAGGACTATCTTGATTCCAGTCTTGATTTATCTCATAGGTTTTCACAACGGGGCTACAATTCTCAACTTCTTTCTAATGTTGCAGAACAAACTAATAGATTAACACGCCAGGAGTTGTTGTGTTATAAATCAGAGGATAGGGATTCTAAGAGGCAGAAAATCAAGCAACCCTTACGGCTAGTAACAACTTATGGTACTAACACTAATCGTTTTAGAGACCTCATTAACCAACATTGGGGAATTCTTTTGTCACATGATATTTTGAGTAGTGTGTTGCCTGATCAATGTCAATTTTCCTATCGACGGGGAAGAAATATGAATTCATATTTCACACACTACAAAAGATATATTCCAAGTCTTCCACAACAAAGAACTTTATGTGGGGAAATATTAATGGGCTGCTATCCTTGTGGTCATTGTACGGCCTGCCAACATTTGAATAAAACTAGAGAATTTTCTAGTAAAAACACCCCTAGAATTTTTGAGATTAAGGTTTTTGCTAATTGCAGCATGGATTGGGTTGTCTATTTGGCAACCTGTACCTGCTCTGCATTTTATGTTGGACAGACGTCCAGACCAGTGAAATTTAGAATAGGGGGACATTTAAGTGCAATTAAAAATAAACGTGTTGCCAATGCCCTCTTTAAACATACCATAGAGCATCCATCTGCAGTTTTTAAGTTTGTCATTATAGATAGGATAACTCTACACAGGGGTTTTAAAGCTGGATGGCGTCAGAAACTTAATCAGATGGAAAATATGTGGATCATAAAATTGGGTGGTTTATTTAGACCTGGATTAAACACTTTGGAATAGTTTTGTTTCATGAACTTCAATATATTAAACATATTAGTGGGGATGTTTGTCATGTACCATTAGGTTTTTCTTATACAATATTAAGTCCTAATTATTATGATTTATGGAAATTAATATTATAATACAGGATACATTCTAGTGGATATTTTCCATTTGTATTATGAGGTTTTCCTCATATTACACTAAGTTATATTTATAAGGATTTATGCAAACAACAACTGAGATATGTTGGTAAAGATATTATTCTTTTCCTTATTTCTTAATCACATGTAATATATGATTATATATTTTGTCTGTCTCAGTGTTGCTGCATATTTATATAGAAACATTTTTTTGTGTTTCAAAATGTTATGTGTCCTTCATATCATGGTACATGCCCCTTTAAATGGGTACTATAAATATGGTACTCATGTGGTGGTGGGTTTTTTACTTGTTTCAATATGCAGCATTGATAAAGGCTATATGATAGCCGAAACCGGTTTGCTTTTATAATGGTAAATTGCCATTATATGTAGTATTTTGTTAAATAAACCTTTTTGTGAAATGAGCGATCCTTACGTGCTGGCTCGTTCTTTTTGAATTTACTGGTTGGTTTGGGGCCGTGCACGTTGTCCTGCGTGCGTGATTCTTTTGTTAGGAGTTCTTCACACTTATCTGGAAAATAGACAGCAAGCAGTACTTTGGCAGAACAATCTGTCTTCTCTACTCCCAGTTAATATTGGAGTACCCCAGGGCTCTATCCTAGGTCCCCTACTCTTTTCTTTATTTATTAACAATCTTCACATGAACATACCTCAAGCCACCTGCATTCAATACGCTGACGACTCCACCTTAATCTGTACAGCCAAGAGTATAGCCACTCTCCACTCCCTTACCCAAACTGTTTTTCAAAATGTTGAAAACTGGTTTATGCAACACTGCCTCCTCCTAAATCCCAAAAAAACAAAACTATTGCTTTTTACCCCTACTCACAAATCACCTACTCCTTTCTTCTCTTTAACCTTTAACAATGGTACCAACATTACCCCCAGATACTACAACCCGCCTACTAGGTGTAATAATTGATAATCGTCTAAGCTATGATGAACACATCAACTCCATTATAAAGTCTGTTAACAAAAAACTTGGCACACTCTATAGAATCAAACCCTTCCTTACCCCTTCTGCAAGGAAAACTATTGCCCAAACCCACCTCATTTCCACTCTTTTCTATGCCTCTGTTATATATACTAACCTATCCAAAAACAACCTCTCTAAACTCTCCACCTGTTATAATAGCATAGCTAGATTCATCACATGCTCCCCCTTTAAAACTCACCACTGCCTTAACCTCAAACAACTAGGATGGCTAGAATTGCAAAACCATATACTCTGTCAACAATTAGTTATTACTCAAAAGATCCTATACCACCCCAACAACACCCCTATCCTCACTAATCTAATTACACCATATACAAATCTAGCCACACTACGCTCTGCTAATAAGCTTCTAGTTTCCTCAAATAAAGCCAACAACAAAGCTGGGGATTCACTCTTCTCAAAAACTGCAGGGAAAATCTGGAACCAGCTTCCTTCAGAATTATCTACCCTTGCTTCGACTTCTCTTTTTAAAAAGCATCTTAAAGAACATCTGAAAACTCATTGGCTTTGTCCATGCGCTAACCCAGACTGATATTTTCTTCACTTTTACTCTTACCCCATCCCTACTCCTGTAACCTGTGTCTCCAAAACTAGTTACTACTCTTTCTTTGATTTATGAGAATAACATTTATGTTCTCTTCCCCTACCTGAGACTTGCTCATACCTTCTACTGTGTTTTGTATAATTATTTAGTATACTTTTTACTAAAATTGTTAAAGTTTAAAAATGTATTATTATAACTGCTTCTAGACTAATACTACACTGTACTGTGATTCTTTATGTTTCTATGCATTGTTAACTTTGTCACTGTTCATGTTTGGAGCTTTTCTCCCAGGGCCTCTACTGAAAATGGACATAAATCCAGCTAGGCTAGCCCAGTTAACAAATGTAAAATAAATAAAATAAAATAAAATAAAATGTGCTAGTTCTTCTACTGTAAATGTACAACTAGCTGCCATTTCCAATTTTCATATAGGAGTAAGCAACGAATCTTTGGCATCCTCCAAATTTTGTAAAGCCTTTCTAACAGGAACTTTTCTACTTGGACCCTCATTAAAAGATCCCACTCCTCCTTGGGATTTAAACATTGTTTTACAAACCTTAATGCAATCACTCTTTGAACTATCAGCTACATGTGAACTAAAATTCTTGACCTGGAAAACTATCTTTTATTGACCATTACCTCTGCTAGAAGAATATTAGAATTAAAGGCCCTGTCATCCAAACCTCCTTATTTGATTTTTCATAACAATAAAGTATCCTTACAGATCAGTCCTTCCTTTCTTCCCAAAGTGGTATTGGAATCCAGTATTAATCAAACACAGAACCTTCCATTTTTCTTTCCAAATTTCTCAAACAAAGAAGAGTATATCTTACACTTATACCAGTAACCACAGCAAACCAAGACGCAATAAGCAAAGTCACAGCATAATTCTGCAGAACTGGATTGTAGTATATGTTACACTGGTTGGATGTTCACAGACAATTGTGGTTTTATCTACACAGAACCAAAATTTTCAGGAGTTCAGAACAATTATTTGTCTCTTTTTGTGGAATCAAAATTAGACAAACTAGTTTCTGAAGTGGTTAACTGATAGTATTACCTTCATTTATGAAACATTGGGCTTCTCTTTACCAAAACCACCAAAAGCACATTCCAACAGGTCTATAGCAACTTCTTCAGCCCTTTTATCTAGACCCTTATTGGATGATATTTGTGTAGCTGCAACTTAGGCTAACCTCATACTTTTATTGCTCGTTACAAATTGGATCTTGTCTCTAGGGAAAGAGCAGCTTTTGGCTTAGTGGTACTCAGGAATATCCTTCCTTAGAATGCAACCAGGATTTAGGTAGCTAAGGACTCTGTCCCAACAGGTGAGAAATTAATTAAAATGACAACATCAGATAAAAAAGTTGGGCACTCACCATAATGTTCCATCTGTGTTGTCCATTTTAATTTTTCCTCAACTTCTCTTCTTTTTGACTTTTGGAAGGATCAAAAGATACTGCATGAACTATTGTTTCTTTGTTTGAGTCTTGATTCTGTTGTTTCATCATTTCTTACTGGCTTGCAGGGTGTAAGGGGCAGCAAACAAGAACTGAGGTATGTCAAGGGATTAGGGCATTATGGATAAGGAAGGAGCTCGAGAGTTTCAGTGTTCCATGAGCTAGAAGAAGTGGCTGGGTCAGATCCAAGGATTGGATCTGAACTGAAAGTTGAGGAAGAATGAAAATGGGCAACACAGATGGAATGTTATGGTGAGTACATAACTTTTTTTTTTTAATAACAATAGAGCTACGCCTTTAAACAAACCCATAAAACAAGATAATACTGTACATCTGCTGGTGCTTCTACCTGCAAACCCTGGTTTACAAATGCAGAGACTGAGGTTGTACTGGAGGCACTCATTCTCCATTCCATTGACCTACCATTCCATGACCAAACTTGGTGTGAAATTGTCAACAGTGTTAGTATTGTGGGTGGTCAAAATCACAGTTATAATATGATTCACAGCAGGATGACTGACATAATCCATGCAACCACCCACAGAACAGGGACGAGAGCAGAGGCAACAGTTGTTGGCTTGTTCACTGATTCATCTCAAATGGAGATGGGAAGAGGTCTTGGCCTTGCTTAAAGGCAGTACTACCTCCACAGAGTCCCAAAATGTGGTGCTGGATATCAAGGCAGAGCTGGACAGGCTGCAGATGCCCCAGATATGTAGTCCTATATCAGAGTATCAGTAGCTGCAACCTAGTCACAATAAAGTTTCTAATATCTGTTTGACTTATGGCATACAAGTATGTTGTGGATCTATGTTTCACATCCATCTGTATGAGGTATATCCAGGGATATTAATTATCACATTTTTATATTTGTAAAGATACCATTTGCATATGCATTTGTTGTGCTGTGTCCTACTTACACTGTATACTTCTTTTGCATTGGTGTACTCACAGGTGATTCTTTATCCAGCACATCCACTGCAGATAGGGTTGCCACCTTTTCAAATGGCCAAAGTGGGACATTTTTGGTACAAACATCAGCTTTTACAGGCAGACACATACCCACGGTCAGTACAAAGGATAGAACCTAACTGTTTTGCCTCAATAAAAGTTTATTCTTGTAGCATTTTAGTTGCTTATTCTGTTTCTTATAACATTTATGTATTTTAGATACAGAATAACTGTTTTATGTAACTATTACATAAAAATATAGGAAATAATTTTGTCCTAAAATCTCAGGACATTTGCCACTTTTAAATTTTTTTTGTCAGGACACAACTGCCCAAAGAGGGACTGTCCCTCGCAAAGTGGGACAGGTGGTAACCCTAACTGCAGAATTGTTCCCGTCTGGTATTGGAGGATCTGTAGTCTCTGATAATGAGGGCAGGAATGAGCTAGCACAGTCTGGGTGCAAATACTCAGGAAACACAACCATCTGAGAGTTGGCAAGTTGATGGGGATACGATGGATCAGGGAAGTGTGGTGTCTTCCAGATCAGAGATGTGTTCATCTGCCACTTGCCCTTGAGGGCAAGTGTCCACACAGGGTGTTGGCAATGGTACTTTACCAGCAGCAGTGTAGCTAGCATCAGGGTACAACTGCCCCAAGTGCAAAGGGTACAACTGCCCCAAGTGCAAAGTGTTAGGTACATGATTGGCCATTTTATCCTGATTGCTCTTTAGTGCATAATAGCTTTTAAATGTCAGCATGTCATTTGTTGTCAAAGCTGAGCAGTTTGCTACAGCTTAAAAGATAGTGTTTTTTAAGTCAAGACTCATAACTGAGAACTGTAGCACTCCTTGCATGGTATAACCTGTAGCAAGCAGTTTACTGTAGTTTAAAGTAAAAAAAAAATCTTTCTTTTTTAAACTAAAAGATGAGTGCTGTAGTGCTCTATGTATGGTAGAAACTGTAGCAAGTGGATGCTACAAATGCAGCAAACAGATTACTACAGTTTAAACATTTTTTTTTTGTATTTTTGGATTGCTCTTTAGTAATGTTAAAGGGTGCCAAATCAAGGAAGGCTCCAACACTAGATGAGCCAGTCATGCTTCTGCTTACTGGAGGCAAGCTTAATACCCTCTCCTTGAGGTTGATGCATCAGTGGCTGCCATCTAATATATGTGCATGGTCACCATAGAGGCACAGGCTAGTTCCACAGCCATGGCTGAGAAAGTGAGGGTGACCCAGGCTAAAATATATGTATCTTCCTGCAGCATTAGAAAGCAATGTCTTTAATGCACTATGCTATTTTTATAATCAATGCAATGAATACATGGCTTAGACAGGCCTTTTACCTATATACATGGCCCATATGCACTTATATAACATGTTTTAGTTATTCACCTGTACTATGCATTCTGGTAACAGCAAACCCAAATCATGTTTTTCATCAAGCACTAATATTCTCAGACATTAAATACTAATTTTGTAGGCCTATATTTTATGTAGATGATAGACATTTTGAGTGACTATACATGAGATACATGACTGGATTCAGAAACTTCACTTATTCTGCCTCATAAAGGCAAACTAGTGCAGTCAAAGTAGCACAGTGTGGCCCAAAGCTGATTAAAAATTTAGTATAAGTAGAACTAGTTATTCAAACTAATTAGGGAATCTGCTGGTGAAAACACCAGAGGCCCTGTAATTATTGGCACTGACATACATAGTTTCAAGTGATCTCATTATCCCAGTAGCAGGTATGTAGCATGCATGCATGCAATGATGCAAATTTACACACACATTGAGGCACTGTTATGATAACAGCTGGGATCTCTTGTAAGTGTTTTGCTGTAAGGGCTTCACAGCAAAGCACTTCTGTTTTTAATATAAATAGCAAGGAACAAGATACACAGGACAGTTAGAAAGGGGAAAGACTAAGTAGGTCGACAAACACAATGTCACTGGAGAGGGAAAAGTGGTGTGGTGATGGGGAAGGAGGCGTGGACTAAGAGGGGGGAAGATGCCCACTTTTATATTTTCAAGAAGGGAGGAGAAAGTAATGCAGCAAGCGAAAGTCAAAGGCAGGAAAGTAAGTATAATGGTTGCAGCGGGGACAGACAAAAAACACATAGACAGATGAAGACTAACTGGGAAAGTACTGACACAAACGGGTGAGGAGTGCAAATGAGAGACACAGACAGATGGACTGAGGGAAGACAGTTGTTGATAGGGAGAATTAGACTACTAACTTAGAGGGAATTAACACACTGGAGGGGGAACATAATTATGAGGTACAGGGTAAAGAAACTGCTGAATACCATGCTACCTAGTGCAGCACCATACCCACAGTTAGTTACTTCCATGCCCACCCATTTTTTCTGTGCCCAGCCACACTCAGTCCACTATTCTGAACCAGGTAACCATGCAACTCTGCCAGCTTCTTTATAATGCACTCTAGTCTGCAATGTGCATGTCCAGCTACCAGCCCACCAAGGACATCACCAGGCATTCCACCACCTGATGGTTGACATCAGTGGGGTCAGCTACACCCCAACCAGAAGCAGATCATCAGAAGACACCGAGCTGTCCACGTAACTTACTACTAGATTACCTATGTCACACTTCAGAGGTGCTGGCCTGGAGATAGCTGTGGACACAAGAGGTGATAGTTGGGACAGCTGCTGCTACACTACAGCCTTTGCCATAGCAGACACTGCAAAAATGCAAATATAAATGGAGAGAAACAAAACAGCAAATAACACGTAAAACATTAGATGTAGAAAGAGAGTCACACAAAAACAAAAAGTAGTTGTGACTAATATATCTATATCTATTTATCTATCTATATATATCTATCGATATAGATATATATATATATATATATATATATATATATATATATATATATATATATATATATATATATATATATATATATATATATATATATATAGACACACACACACACACACACACACACACACACACACACACACACACACACACACACACACACACACATATTAAGACTTACACTTATTTGGACAACATTATTTGTTCGATGCAGATAGATGGTCAACAGCTGTGAGAGCTTGACAATGCCCGGGTAGGGGGAATATTCCCTTTCTGTGCGGATTGTGCAAACTCAGAGTTAGTATATAAAATTAGCTAGAGTTGTGGGAGTGCAGTACCCCACATGGGGGATTCAGGGGGGCTTGCACCCTCTAAAAAAATACTTGATGTTTAGTTGAATCTGCTCCAGGGTAAACCCTGGTACATGAGCAGAATGCGTTGATATTTGTCATTCAGTCTCCTGGGTGTTGGCATTGTGTTCATTGTGTCTCTACACACACACATATATATATATATATATATATATATATATATATATATATATATATATATATACATATATATATATATATATATATATATACATATATATATATATATATATATATATATATATATATATATATATGTGTGTGTGTGTGTGTGTGTATATATATATATATATATATATATATATATATATATATATATATATATATATATATATATATATAATATAGATATCACATTTTGTGGCAGAACAGTCTCTGTGGAAGTAAAACATGTTTATTATGCAGTGGAAAATAAAATACAAAATGCATGATAAATAAAAATGTAGAATACCAAAAAGTATGTTATAAGTGCAGGATTAAATGTCTACTAACAACCCCCCCTTGTATGTAGGACATGGGAATAGGGCATACATTGCACAGCGGGACCATGGAAGCTGGCCTGAAGAACCTTATGTGCCTGAGGTACTTTGCTTAATGTGCAACCAGAACTGGTTACACTAACAAAGCACTGCCATGGCCTTACTTTGCACTTTTGATCCTCACAGAAGTTTCTCAGCAGGCACTCCCAGTATCTCCTTTGTAGGATGTAGAGAAAAATTTTTGTCTCAATCCTGCACCACATGGGAGCCCTTCCACTCTCTGCCCCCTCAAAAGCCATGGCATTTCACAGTTTTCCATCCTGAGAAAAAATGGTAGCAGATTCATGTTGGTGCACATTGCAGGTTTTAAATGACATACAGCTCATATTCTTCTTTATACGTGCACTGCAGTGTCCCTATCAACCATAAAGCTACTTACGAATCAGTTTACCCTGTAGAGATTATGGATGTACCTATGCATGTGCATTGCGCTTCACAGTCATAAGTATGTTCACGAGCAGTTACACAATTCAGTGCACGTCCAGCTACCAGTCCACCATCCAGGTATGCTACATACTGTGTTAAATACATGATTCAGAGACATTTTTCCAAACGTTGTCTCACTAGTATAATTGCTGCTCTAAGAGCTTCATAACTGCATGATAAAAACAGGTACAGCCATTGCTGTGGTCATTGTACTTTAGAAATTTGATAGTAAAGCAAATGAATGGAATAGCGCATACTATTTACTTAGAAAAGACCAGTCTACAGCTGTTTTGGTAAGGGTACATAAAATTGTAGCAAGTGTGGAGAATGTGTGCTTTGGGAGTAGTACTCTTTTGTTGTTATAAGGAGTTTGGTTCACAACAACCTACTGACATAACAGTGGGAGGGCAGCGCAGGGAGGTATGTGATGGAGCTCTGCAATACATTGCCACAGTGCTCTACAGTGCAGAGGAACAAGTGACATTCCTAATTACTGACCATAAGCTGCATGCCCATATTTACAGGTTGTGACATGACACTTAATGAATGAAAGCACCTAGAGAAGTTCTTCCAGGCAGAGATGGGCATTGCAGGCACTCCTAAAGCATGGATGGTGGATCCTGAAAACAGGTAAAAGTAACCGGGCCTTTCACTGTCATGTGTGCATGAGCTGACAGTAGATGTGATTCCCATTTTTCATTTCTTAAGATACTGGAAAATATTAAGGTACAACTCAATACCTTAATTATGGATGATTTCAACTACCCTACCATCAACTGGGAAAACTACTCATGTACTACCTCATTAGTTCAACATTTTCTGGAATTCATAAATTCTAATGCCTTAGATCAGCTTGTCCACACTCCCACCAGGGGCAGCAATATCCCAGACCTGGTCATTACCAATATGGGTAACTGGTGTTCCACACCAGAAGTCAACTCCTCGCTGGTCAAATCTGACCACAAGCTAATCATCCTAGACATCCATAACCCACTCCCCATTAAGGAAACCACCATCAAAAACTACTCCAAAGCTAGCTTCATGCTTCTTAAGACAGAAGTGGCAAACTTCACAACACCCATGCAGACAGAAAATAGAGGTACAACTGCTGAATCTTACACAAATGCACTGTATAAGCACATACATGAGTGCATAGATTGTGCCATCCCCAACAGAACCAAGATGCCCTCCTCCAAAAAAAGGAAGCCAATCTGGTGGTCCTCTGCCATAAACAATCTCTACAACAGAAGGAATAAGCTGTTGAAAAAAAAATAAAATCCCAAGATTGGAGGAACTCCCTGGTCAGCCTCAGCAAGAAGCTGAGATCCCTCATAAAATCCTCCAAAGACAGTTATGAAAATCAACCACAAAGCGTTCTACAGTTATGTCAAAAATCTCAATGGCAACATTCAGATCTGCTCTGAGCTACAGTACAATGGCACTAAATATACAGAACCAACCAATATTGCCAACATCCTGGCAGATAGGTTCAGTGCTAATTTTGCCCCCCACTCACCCTCCAAGGGGCCCATCTTAATACCAGAAGAATGTGAAGCCCCTGTAATCATGGATGAACAAGTAAAGACCGCACTCTCCAAAGCCAAGAACACAGCATCCATGGAACCAGACAACATCCCAGGCTGCATACTGCATGAACTACAGAATGAACTGGCACCCCACCTAAGTACCATGTTCAATCATACCCTCACCTCAGGCTATGTGCCTACTGAATGGTGCACAGCAATGGTTATCCCACTCCACAAAGGGGGTGCCACCATGGACCCCGGAAACTACTTCTCCATTAGCCTGGTCTGCAAGACCATGGAACATATCATCTTGGAGCTTATAAACAAAGACATAAGTAACCTCCAAACCCTGGACCCCACTCAGTTTGGGTTTTTAAAAGGTAACTCATGTCTACTAAACCTGATTTACTTCTTTGAAGCAGTAACTAGAGCCGTAGACAAGGGCAATGTAGTGCACACAGCCTATCTTGACTTCACATACCATCCCCCACTCTGGAATTATAGATAAACTCACTAAACTGGGCATAAATCCCTATGTCACAAGATGGGTGGCCAAATGGCTCACTGACAGAACCCACACAGTAAAAGTAGCTGACTCCAAATCTGACTTCAGATGAGTGATGATTGGAGTACCACAGGGTTCCTTCCTGGGTCCTGTCCTCTTCAGCATCTACTTCTCTGAAGTGCAGGCCAACACATAAGGTCTTTGGCTAACAAAGTTCACAGATGACTGCAAACTGGGAGCCATAATAAAATCACCTAATGATGTAGGCATTCTACAAAAGAGCCTCACAGAGACAGATGCTTGGTGTCAAAAACATGACCTCAAGCTCAATGTCAAGAAGTGCACTGTCATCCTCTTTGGGAAAAACTCAGTACCCATGAACTACCACATAGGCGATAGCTCACTGAACACTGAAAGTGTGATAAGAGACCTCGGGACACAGGTGGACAGTAGTCTCTCCTTTAATAACAACATTACCATAGTAGTCAGAAAATCCTTCTATGTGGCACACCTCATCACAAAAGGGTTCTCCTCTAGAAAAAAAAGGTCATTTTCCCTCTCTACTCAACCCTCTTCAGACCAGTTATAGAGTACAATTCCCTGTTTGGTATGTATCTCACAAGGCACCTACAACAATTGGAAGGGCCACAGAAATACCTCACTAAGAGGATTACCAGCCTCAAACAGATGCCATACACAGACCGTCTCAAAAAACTCCAGCTCTACTCCATCACATATCGCCTACTCAGAGGCAATCTCTGCCTAACATACAAAGCTATATCAAACCCAGAGGTGTTGGACATGCTACACTTAAAGAAATCCCAATCTCTCCAAACCACATGCCCCAGGGACCTAAACCTTGTCATCACAATAAACAGAACATGCTGGAGGGATAGGTTCCTGTCCTAGAGACTTAACATACTCTGGAATAAACTACCTATTCATGTCAAGCAAAACTCCTCATTGGCCATCTTTAAGAAAAATCTTGATGACTAGATGGGAAATAGAAAATTCGCCCCTGGGATCACTTCTGTGGCACTGCTTGACAGGGGCACAGAAAAATTATTTTCTTGGGTGGCGAAAGCCAGGGAACCTTTTTGGCTAGGCTTATATAGGCCCCAGGGCTGATAGCCTAGTATCTGCCTGTGAACCTAAGTTAATACTGTTGGTTGCCATCACATGGTAGAGCATTAGTTTGGGCACATGGTCACAGATGCAATATCCCATGCTAGCCAGAAAGCTCTTGCCATTACACAGGAGAGGATAGCTACAGCTATGGTTGGGAGGCCCATTTTCACTGACAACCCTGACTACCATGAAGTAGTTCCTTTTTGCTCCTTTCTGTGGATGTAGAAGACATGTTACTACCTGGCCGTGTTCTGGATTTTGGAACCGAGCTGGAAGCATAATCCCATGTCTCTGATGCTTACCTCTCAACTGTACCAATCTCCTCAGTATTTATCGATTTTGAGGGCAAAATAATGGGGTGCCACAAATTTCAGAGTAGCCTCTTTAATTCCTGATTTTTTTTTACTTGTTATTTACAATTTTAAGTTATGGTTGATGCATTCACACATCGCCAGCATATCCCACAATGTCATCAGGGGCATCCGTGATGACATCAGCTTCATGAGGCAGTGCCTGACTGCCTGTCAGACTCTGAGACTGGGGCAGGACTGGGAGTAACAATAAAGGCAAGGTTTGGCTGAAGCAAAGAAAATGCATTTCTACTGAAACTTTAAAAAACATTAAAAAATCAGACCAATCTTGTGAAAATATCATAGGCAATAAAAATCTACTTAGTCCTTGCTATATTTTAATACATATCCCAAATCTTAGTAATACCTTGTAGTAAAACCTCCTGCCAGCATGGATTGTCGTGATTCATTAAATCACAGAGCACATGTGATATTTGTGCATATGCTACGGTGTGCAGGCACTGCTATGAATTACTCATCTGCAATGAGACAAGCCAGACCTGAATCACAGCAAAGAAGTGACCTCTGACCAATCAAAGGTGCAGCAGTGTCAGTAAACATCACACCATCGAGTACCATTTACTTCCTTTACAGCATTCAAAAGCTGCAAGACGCTTCAGAATCGCAGTGCTACCTTTAATATAAAAGTCCAAACAGCTCCCGTTTACTTTAACTTCTTTTTGGAGATACAGAAACACAATGCACTCTTAAATCGAGCTACACCTGCTAACTTGGGACACATACTAAGATGTTATTTTTGACTGCTGCCAGTATACACCAACACTCTCACTTACACTGACATCACTACTTCTCCTCTACTTCCAGTACCACCTCCTCAGATGTCATCATGTTATCTTCCTGTTTTCTTGTTGCTACTGGTGACTTGGAAACAAGACATGGCAGGGACCCCTCCTTCTGCGACCTGCTTTTTATCCCCTGAAAATTTGGAGTGATGTGTGGATATGGAGGCGTATAGCTCTGAAGGTGTTGTCTTGTTTACCTGCCAGTCCCACTTTCTCACTACTGCCCCTGTCTATTGTGGATGTTAGATTGAATTTCACTGCAGCAAATAAGGCTCAGCTTCCAGTTTGTTTTTGTCCTGGATGTATTCTTTGCTAACAATGGTGGTCTACATCACAGAAATAAAACATTTTTAATGGCTATTTTAGACTTACATGTTACTCTAAGTAAAATCATATACATGATACATATATGGAATAATACATTTATGCATAGCTCTCAACCAATCAGAACATATTTCAATAGAACCAATGATAAATCTATTAAAAATCAGGGATATTTTTAAAATATTACGAGATGGATGGAGAAAGATGTGTTCTGCTCCAGCATTAAGCCTGGAAATTTTAGGAGGGATTGAGAGAGAGAGTTAAAAATTTGAGTCAAACTAAGGGACAAAATCAGGGACAACCACGAGGTATGATGGCTTTCAATATTAAAGTTTCCCCATTATTATGTTTCCTTGAGTTGCAGCATAGCAGATCAGTTGATAAACATTTATTTACTTTTTACCCTTGGTGGTATTTAAAAATCATTGGGGTGCAAGTTTCTTCATTAAATTAACTTTCATTATAAGATCTAACCTCATGTACAATAGTATATGCAAATTCAAAAAGGTTAACATGATTATTATAAACAACTGCCATTTCTTACCAATCATTTTGAGAATGTTTCTAGTAAACTAACACACATTTGCATTTTCTCACATTTTATTGTAGTAAACTGCTACTGTAAGAAAAAAATACCAGTGTGAATATTTAACAACTTGGGGTAAGTGAAACCCATCTTTGGGTCGATAGTGACATCTTTTATGGCACACTGGAAGTTGCAGTCTTCTGTGTTATGGCCGAACTACAGGAGTCTCTTGGTTGAATTTCAAATTGTGGCTGGTGATATTGCTAGTAATTGTGTATCAGTCAGTTGGAGACCTGTAGTGTGACTTTCATTTCTTTGCTTGAATTGTTGTTTAATTTTGTTTTGTTTTGTTTTTTTTACCCAGATTTGGCATTCCTCAACACAATTAGTAAGTGAAATACAAATAATGCCCTGGCTAAATATCTTATTAACAGCCTTAGTTGTGCTGGCTTTAAATTTGGTACTTTAGAACAAATAAATGAGTGTCGGGGGGGGGGGGGGGCATTAAGGTTCTTTTGGAAGAAAAAGAAACTAAGTGCAAACTTTTGTTGAATGCTTGACATCCCCCAGGTATCAATGACAATATTTCTCTTCAGCCTATTTTAGTATTAAGAGCTAATTACATTTAATATCGTTATACATTTTTATGAAGGTTTTAACATACAGAACTTGCTTTATCGATTAATATAAAAGTCCTTCCTTTTTGTAATTGGTTTGATTCTGATGAAGTCCACATTAATATAGAAAAAGCGCTTAATCACTTTTAATAAAGTAGTGTATTATTGTTTTAAGTGGTGCTCTGTTGTATTCTGTGGTTCGTTGACTGCAAGGACAGCTAATTTTGTTTTCATTGTTGGTTGGACTTTGGGCATCATTTCACCTATTTTTTATTTGGTTGGTCATTTCTTTTTTGTGGTGCAGTCATCCACATGGATTCATTAGATGAAATACCATCTTTATTCTCCCCAGTCTAACAGGCGAGTTTAGCAGAATGAATTCAGAAATCCAGATTGTAATAGGGAAACTTACCATGCTGATAGAACTTATCAGCTAATCGGGAAGTGGTTTAGTCAATAAGCAGAAGCTTTACATCATCATCAGTAATTTTGAATGCCATTCATTCTCAGAACATCAGTTTTGAAAGAGAAGACTCTTTATGTCAACCTAATGAAGGTTTGAATTTGTGGAAAGGATCTACTTTGAATAAAATAGTAACTCACAGCCCTTCTGTAGATGATTATATGTGTTCCAGAGGGAGACCAAAAGGCTCCGTACCTAAAAGGACTTATGTTGCAGCTGCAAATTTTTTGATTAGTAACAAAGGTACAAATGTTAATGCTGTTGCTTCAAATATTGTTGTGTGTGGAACTGGTTGTGATATGCAAAATGTTAACAGTTTTTATACACAAGTATATACTGACAAAGAAGTGGTTAATTTTTAAAAGTTTATTAGTAATGACTTTAATTTTACAATTGGTCGTGGTCAAGTTGAACAGTTTCAAGATGTACATGGCCGCAGTAAATGTGAATCCTTAAAAGACTGGATTATTTTATTTGGACAAAAATTGCTAAAAGAGAAACAGATGCAATTAGATAATGCTTGCTTGACTAAATGTCTTGATTTAAGGATTGTTCCCCAGGGATTATGATTTTTTTTAAATGCCTTTAGGATTAGATGTAAACAATGATTTATGTGACGAATGTTCTTCTTTGTTTGATAGATAGTTTGAATATATGAGATTGCTCATTTAGTGCAATGCCACAAGAAGTCGAGAATATGAATTTACAGTTGTCTGTCCACAAGGAATTGAATGTTCATCTTCATTAGTTAATCCAGCCCTCAAGGATGTACAATTCAAAGAATTAATTCCTTGTAAAGTATTTCCTTCATTCAAAAGGCTCTGTAAGCTTGTAGAAGCAATGTTGCTTCTCCTGGAGTGCTCAGAGCACATCTGAAGTCATCAGGGGCCCTGCCAAGGAAGGAATCAACCTTTTTAGTTAATCCTTGCACAGTGGTGGTTAAATTCAAAACTGCTTGCTGAAGAGTGTTAAAATCAGTCTCCTGAGTTACAAGAGGAGCACATAGATCCATGCTGCCCTCATCAGCCATCCAAACCAGTGAAAAAACAAACAAACAAAAAAAACTGTTGGAAACACAAAAATACCAAGCAGGAATAGTAGGATGAACCACTCCAGAGTGAATAAATGCACCAATTCAGGCCAAATTCAATAAAATGAATGCTGGAGTTTATTGAATAAAACAAATGATAAGCGCTTTCGTCCTGACCACTTCAGAACTTCATCAGATAATAAATTTAATCACACAATTAATTTATATACTACAAAAAATCTAGTTAAAAAAGTTATTAACAAATTAATAAATTATTACAACTGACACACCCCCTTAAAGAAAAAGACATTTAAAAGACTGTATTGTATGTGTAAAACATAAAATCTTTATGAAATGGAATAAATAGATGATAAAAACTCTCATTGTAATATAAAAACATAGATATAAATGTAAACAAACTAATAAATGATATTTAAAAATGCATAAATAGTGAATAAATAATTAAAACACTATTATCTTTCTAGGGCTTTTAATTTTAAAAGACAGCTGATAGAAATGTGTTCATTTAAGCCTGGCCAACTAGATACATTAAGACACAGTTGCCAGTAAAGCTCCCTCTTTTCTAATAAATGTGACCAGGCTCCACCTCGAGGTTCTGTTTTAATAAAAGAGACGAGGCTCCACCTCGAGGTTCTGTTTTAATAAAAGAGACCAGGCTCCACCTCGAGGTTCTGTTTTAATAAAAGAGACCAGGCTCCACCTCGAGGTTCTGTTTTAATAAACGAGACCAGGCTCCACCTCGAGGTTCTGTTTTAATAAAAGAGACGAGGCTCCACCTCGAGGTTCTGTTTTAATAAAAGAGACCAGGCTCCACCTCGAGGTTCTGTTTTAATAAAAGAGACCAGGCTCCACCTCGAGGTTCTGTTTTAATAAACGAGACCAGGCTCCACCTCGAGGTTCTGTTTTAATAAACGAGACCAGGCTCCACCTCGAGGTTCTGTTTTAATAAAAGAGACCAGGCTCCAACTCGAGGTTCTGTTTTAATAAAAGAGACCAGGCTCCACCTCGAGGTTCTATTTTAATACAAGAGACGAGGCTCCACCTCGAGCTTCTGTTTTAATAAAAGAGACCAGGCTCCACCTCGAGGTTCTGTTTTAATAAAAGAGACCAGGCTCCACCTCGAGGTTCTGTTTTAATAAAAGAGACCAGGCTCCACCTCGAGGTTCTGTTTTAATAAACGAGACCAGGCTCCACCTCGAGGTTCTGTTTTAATAAAAGAGACCAGGCTCCACCTCGAGGTTCTGTTTTAATAAAAGAGACCAGGCTCCACCTCGAGGTTCTGTTTTAACAAAAGAGATCAGGCTCCACCTCAAGGTTCTGTTTTAATAAAAGAGACCAGGCTCCACCTCGAGGTTCTGTTTTAATAAACGAGACCAGGCTCCACCTCGAGGTTCTGTTTTAATAAAAGAGACCAGGCTCCACCTCGAGGTTCTGCTTTAATAAACGAGACCAGGCTCCACCTCGAGGTTCTGTTTTAATAAAAGAGACCAGGCTCCACCTCGAGGTTCTGTTTTAATAAAAGAGACCAGGCTCCACCTCGAGGTTCTGTTTTAATAAACGAGACCAGGCTCCAACTTGAGGTTCTGTTTTAATAAACGAGACCAGGCTCCACCTCGAGGTTCTGTTTTAATAAAAGAGACCAGGCTCCACCTCGAGGTTCTGTTTTAATAAAAGAGACCTGGCTCCACCTCAAGGTTCTGTTTTAATAAAAGAGACCAGGCTCCACCTCGAGGTTCAGTTTTAATAAAAGAGACCAGGCTCCACCTCGAGGTTCTGTTTTAATAAAATAGACCAGGCTCCACCTCGAGGTTCTGTTTTAATAAAAGAGACCAGGTTCCACCTCGAGGTTCTGTTTTAATAAAAGAGACCAGGCTCCACCTCGAGGTTCTGTTTTAATAAAAGAGACCAGGCTCCACCTCGAGGTTCTGTTTTAATAAAAGAGACCAGGCTCCACCTCGAAGTTCTGTTTTAATAAAAGAGACCAGGCTCCACCTCGAAGTTCTGTTTTAATAAAAGAGACCAGGCTCCACCTCGAGGTTCTGTTTTAACAAAAGAGACCAGGCTCCACCTCAAGGTTCTGTTTTAATAAAAGAGACCAGGCTCCACCTCGAGGTTCTGTTTTAATAAAAGAGACCAGGCTCCACCTCGAAGTTGTTTTAATAAACGAGACCAGGCTCCACCTCAAGGTTCTGTTTTAATAAAAGAGACCAGGCTCCACCTCGAGGTTCTGTTTTAATAAACGAGACCAGGCTCCACCTCGAGGTTCTGTTTTAATAAACGAGTCCAGGCTCCACCTCATGGTTCTGTTTTAATAAACGAGACCAGGCTCCACCTCAAGGTTCTGTTTTAATAAAAGAGACCAGGCTCCACCTCAAGGTTCTGTTTTAATAAAAGAGACCAGGCTCCACCTCGAGGTTCTGTTTTAATAAAAGAGACCAGGCTCCACCTCGAGGTTCTGTTTTAACAAAAGAGACCAGGCTCCACCTCGAGGTTCTGTTTTAACAAAAGAGACCAGGCTCCACCTCGAGGTTCTGTTTTAACAAAAGAGACCAGGCTCCACCTCGAGGTTCTGTTTTAATAAAAGAGACCAGACTCCACCTCGAGTTTCTGTTTTAATAAAAGAGACCAGGCTCCACCTCGAGGTTCTGTTTTAATAAAAGAGACCAGGCTCCACCTCGAGGTTCTGTTTTAATAAAAGAGACCAGGCTCCACCTCGAGGTTCTGTTTTAATAAATGAGACCAGGTTCCACCTTGAGTTTCTGTTTTAATAAAAGAGACCAGGCTCCACCTCGAGGTTCTGTTTTAATAAAAGAGACCAGGCTCCACCTCAAGGTTCTGTTTTAATAAACAGGACCAGGCTCCACCTCGAGGTTCTGTTTTAATAAAAGGGACCAGGCTCCACCTCAAGGTTCTGTTTTAATAAACAAGTCCAGGCTCCACCTCGAGGTTCTATTTTAATAAACAAAACCAGGCTCCACCTCGAGGTTCTGTTTTAATAAATGAGTCCAGGCTCCACCTCAAGGTTCTGTTTTAATAAACGAGACCAGGCTCCACCTCAAGGTTCTGTTTTAATAAAAGAGACCAGGCTCCACCTCGAGGTTCTGTTTTAATAAAAGAGACCAGGCTCCACCTCGAGGTTCTGTTTTAATAAACAGGACCAGGCTCCACCTCGAGGTTCTGTTTTAATAAAAGAGACCTGGCTCCACCTCGAGGTTCTGTTTTAATAAAAGAGACCAGGCTCCACCTCGAGGTTCTGTTTTAATAAAAGAGACCAGGCTCCACCTCGAGGTTCTGTTTTAATAAACGAGACCAGGCTCCACCTCGAGGTTCTGTTTTAATAAAAGACATCAGGCTCCACCTCGAGGTTCTGTTTTAATAAAAGACACCAGGTGCCACCTCGAGGTTCTGTTTTAATAAAAGCGACCAGGCTCCACCTCGAGGTTCTGTTTTAATAAAAGAGACCAGGCTCCACCTCGAGGTTCTGTTTTAATATTATCAATGACAGTAAAATGAAAAGAATTACCAGTATTTTCTATTATGTGCTTGCTAAGTGCATTTGTATCTTTTTTTGATTTTATGTCATACAAATGCTCATAGATATATACCATTTACTAGTTTGTTTACATTTATATCTATGTTTTTATATTACAATGAGAGTTTTTAACATCTATTTATTCAATTTCATAAAGATTTTATGTGTTACACATATAATACAGTCTTTTACATGTCTTTTCCTTTAAGGGGGTGTGTCAGTTGTAATAATTTATTAATTTGTTAATGACTTTTTTAACTAGATTTTTTTTGTACTATATAAATTAATTGTGTGATTAAATTTATTATCTGATGAAGTTCTGAAGTGGTCAGGGCGAAAGCGCTTATCATTTGTTTTATTCAATAAACTCCAGTATTGGTTTTATTTAATTTGGCCTAAAGTGGTGCATTTATTCATTGGGGACTGGTTCATCCTAATGTTATTGCTTGACAATTTTGTGTTTTCTAAATGTGTTTTCTCCCAGTCTCAACCTGAGAATTTGTCATGTTGTTTGATGGACTGGATCATAGTCTCCGCATTAAGTATGCCTTTGTTTGATTTAGAGTAAATTGCCTTTCTCAGCAAATGGATTTAATGTCGTTGCCTCTTGTTTTTATTTGTTTGTATAGAAATAATAACTTATTCTAATACATACCTCTATCTCTCAGAGTAAGAAATCTGAACAAAGCCAGAAATAATGGAAGGACAAAGGCCAAAATTAGGGACAGATTTTAAATATTGCTCTTACAAACTCAGATAGTTTCTAGAATAACAGGTTTTGCATTATGCATTTTCTGAGGGATATGAAGTCTGAAATTCAGTTGTCTGCCATTACTTATTATTTAGTGACTTCAGTCATCATGTTGGCATCCCACAATTCCATTGGAGATGGTGGGGTTACATGGTTATGTACGCAAAGTTTGTTAATCAGTGTCCTGATTTTTGGCCAGTTGTACCTACTTTTCATGGGCCTTTGTCCAGAGTTTTGATGTTTCCAGGTAGAGAGATATGCTCTTATGGGGATGCATCAGGGTGTTATTATCTGCAGGGAAGCTCAACACTAGCATCTCTCCTCTACAAGCAAATCTGTGATGTAGATGCACTAGTGTACCACATAAGGTAGGTTCACATAGTTATAATCAGTAATACAATCAGAGGTCATGGCACCACTGTCAATAACAGTGAGCATGGAGGACACACTAATGCACACGTCTAGTGACACAGCTCTGTTGTCTGTGGAACCCATGGCACATCTACCCAGAACTCAGGCAAGGACAGGTCATACTCAGGTCATGCCCTTTTTCTCTATGCTTGCTCTTGGAAAGGGCAACTACACTTCCCCAGAGGCTGGGGACAGGGATTAGAGAGGTGTGTTGGTGGCCTACACTGCCATGCCTCTCAGTCATTACCTTAGATGTGTGCCACAATGGTTATTATATAACTCATGTGCAGGACAGTCATTTATACATAGGCAGATGTCACCACCACCATGACAGAGATGATAATTGTACTGTGAGATGTGATGAAGTATATGAGGACTTTTACTACATGGCCCATAGTATTGGTGTATTGGACAGGCATCTCTGGACTTGCACTAATTTGCACACTGGAGCCAGTGCCATTTCTCTAGCTTTCACTCATCTGTCTCCACTGTGAACACCATCCATATAGTGGGCAGATCACATTCATGTGCTGCTACTTCCACACCACCCACCAGTGAGCAGTGAGGTGGCTTGTGAAGCACAGAATGGCTGCCTGTGAAGACAAGGAGTATGTAGTAGTCAGGCACATGTTATGACCCGGCTATCACAGCCTCAGTGTTCACTGTCTTCCTTGCTAGTAGCTATTTGTATCAGTGGCATTGCTCTGAGGAGATGTGTACTGACCTGGATCATCCATAATCTGTATCCTCTGTGACACCCCTCATCTGAGCCAGTGATCAAGGATCCTCAATTCTCACCACTGACACCAGTGGAGAACCTTCACTTTGAGAGAAAAAGAAGCACACACAGCATTTTTAGATGCAGATCTTTGCACTGAGAACAATTTCCCTTAAGAGCACACAGGCAATGCACACTCCAGTCCTGGGGATGGACTTCCTCTCCAGGCTCCAAATAAGACTCCACACTGACCACCTCAGAGTTGGGTCCTCAGCCAGGTGTTCCAGTCCAAGTCCTCTACCACCCTCTGTGTGAAATCAGTGCTCTGTGTCCCTGTTCCAAGTAGCTGACACACACACTCGTTGAGATTTTATTTTCTCACACACACACAACAGCTGGGAAAGGCTGGCACAGATTTACCTGCTATGTCACCCCCAACCAGACTATAAGGTAGATTCTGCCAACCAGAACACCCCAAAGCCAGCTACTCTAAGGCTCTTAACAGGGTACCCAATTATACTTAGTAAAATTAGTACTTTTACAACTGGCAGTGTTTCCAAGCAGCAAGACTTTCAGGAATGTGGAGCCATAGTGCCACTAAATAAATGCAAGTACTCTTAAAGGTTAAAATATTTTCTAAAAGGCCAGCCACAATGAAAGATTTAAATATATTTAATAAAAAAATAAATAAGACAAAACTTGATATCTATTCACAATAAACACCAGAGTTTGAATTCACAGGAAATATAAAAACAACACAGATGGAAAGATTTAGACAGATACAGAAAAACAATATTTAACTAGTCTCACCATATTTTCCTAACTTACTGTCTCCTAGTTTCTAGAGCATCGCAAGATGAAATGGGTGAGTGTCTTTGTTGTCAGTTCCAATAACAGAGTGCTGGGTGCTACTGACACATCTCTCACTAGTAACTAAATACAGTTGTAGTGCTGGCTGCAGAATAACATCACATCTGGTTACCTATCTCTGTGGTTCTCCCACCACCATCTCACTAGCAACTGAGCCAGGATTAGGCACATGTGTCACAATGTACACACAGAACTTTCCTAAGGTCTAATACAGCATCAGAAAGCTATAAAACAATTCCAACATTTTTACGCTTCCTGCAGAAAGGCATTTCATAGACATTGTGGCTCTGGCTGCATTCAGACCTGAGAATGAATCTTTATGCCTAAACCAAGTCATTTAATATCAGGCTATTTTTCTTAAGGTTATCTGGGCTGAGTTTAACTCCTTTCCTTCCATATTTTCTGTTGAAATATATAACATTTCAGCAGTTGCAACAATATAGCCTGGCATGCATGTATATTTCTTTTCTATCCAGCAGGACTCACTGTTGATACATTTTTAACACACACAACTTTACAAATACATTTTCTCCACAAGCCTGCTGGTATAAAAGCAGATCAAATGCATTTATCTGTGCCTTGTATATAAGAAAACTTCTCCAGTTTAAAATCCTCTATAGGAAACACTCTTCATAGTCTCCCACTGCTCACAGCTGCTCGAAAATCTGCCAGTTTGTGTGGAGGGTAGTACCACCACAGTTCATCTAACCAGAGCTGCTCAACATTTGGTGACTTTTGCCAGAGATCTGGAGAAATTCTGATGAAATCCAAAGCTTCTACTGCTAAAATAAAAAATAGGTACTTTTTGAGTTTTCTTTGCACTTTGTGTTGATTGCATTTTATCATTTTGCTGCCAAATTTTGTTGATTTTTACTTTATTTTTCTGCACATTAAAAAAGCTGTTCTGTTGCTTTAAGTTGCTAGTACATAACATAGACTAGATTCATATCTGCTGAATCTAGACTGTATTGTTACACTTGAGTGCTATTCCAGCCATCTTACATTAGGAGGACCCTGCCTGCACCCTTATGGCAGAAGTGTGTAGTCTGCTCCTCATCTGAGTTGGAGATTACTTGAAGAAAGCTCATTGTGTGCTTTCCCATTGGTAGTTTAGCTTAAAAGTGTTTAGTTTTACCTGTATTTAAGCCTTGTGTTTCTGTGTAGCTGTGCACTGCTCAAAATGGTTCATTGGTGGCCTGTATAGATGTAAACACCTTCAATATAATTTTCTCTTAAACATGTGTTAGAGAACCCTCCCAAGCTTCTCTGCTCAATTTTGGAAACTCAGTTGTGCACTGAGAAGCATTGTCATAGTTTTACCCCTATCCTTCAAAAGAATAAGTTCCTTTGTTAATCTGAGAGCAAAATCTGATCAAAATAGCCCCCTCCCCAATAGTAGTTATGGTAAAAACCTGCCATAATGGACGGTCAGTTTCCAACCATTTCTCTGGCCAGGCTGACTGACATGGGCATCCTTAGGCAATGTAGTAATTGCCTCACGTATACTGACAACTTACTTCTAAAATAAACAAATACAATATGTGAGAGATGTAATTACACTAGGAATTTGGAATCAGTTCTCTCATGTAACAACAAATCATACATCAAACAGGTTGTCAGCACACACACACATTACCTCTCACACAAAACAGGGTCACAAAACATAAACCCACACACTCAGAGGTATTTAACAGAAGCCTACCAAATGATCAGACAACTTGTAAGTTCAAACCACTTGCACACAATGCAAAGCAAATGGAATCCATTACACATAATAATACACACACCAGTGTCTCAACAAATAAGCCCATAACGCAAAACACCTCATAACCAAATGTCCTGGTCATGGGGGACTCCATAATGAGACACACATATGTCCCCCTCACCAGGCTGGATAAGGAAAATATCACATTCAGATGCCTGTCAGATGCCAGGATCCATCAAATCATGCATACACTCAAGTTACTCAACAATAAGTACCGTTATGACTGTGTCATAGTACATGTTGGGGTAAATGACTTGAGACATACCTATTCTGTCTGAAGAGAGACATGGCTGAACTCTCAGATTATGTGCCCCAGGCAGGTATGTTACTAGCTCTAAGCAGCATTATACCTTCACCCAGGATGATGCCACGATATAGTCACAAAATGATTGACTTCAACAATTGGCTTAGCTTCTGGTGTTAATCCAGGGTGACCCAGTATATGTCAACCTGAGAAGGCATGGTTGAAAGACCAAACTGCTTTGCCAGAGATGGTCTTCACCTGTCTCCTCTAGGCTTTCGTATACTGGCAAAGGTGCTTAGCTCCCCCATAATGCCTTTTTTAGGCAATCTCAAAACAACAACATTTCTGATGTAAAAATATCCACTGGAAACATGCTCAAAGTTATGCTGCTTAATCCTAGGAGCCTAAACAGGAAACTGCACTCCCTGAAAGTACTGCTTACCTAGGAAGATGCTGACATATGTGCAGTCACTGAGCAGAGAACACCCCGGCCATGCAAGGCTACAATGCCTTCCGTACGTTCAGACCCCAAAATGAATGTGAAAGAACAAAAGGTGGAGGTGTAGCCATCTTCACTAAAGCCAAATACACCTTGAGACTAGTTAAACAGTATGACTCTCTTGAGCTACTCCAGGTCCAAATAGCTATAGGTAAAGCACCCTACCACTTCATTGCTAGCTATAAGTCCCCCACCATGAACCAAGACAAACACACCACATGGACTTACTAGAGTCACTCACTATACAGCCAAACACTTTGGTCACGGGAGATTTCAATTATCCTTCCATCAATTAGGCAACATACATGAGCACACACATGCTTACTCTGAGGTTCCTGGACTTTGTTAAATACAAATGCCCTGGAACAGCTTGTCTGCACACCCGGAAGGGACTAAAATGTCCTAGACTTAGTACTCACCAACATGGGGGGGGGGGTCACTGCACTACCCCCTGTATGTTTCCTCCCAGTACAGTCAGACCATAAATCTGTCTTGTTTGAAGTAATGATCAGACCTGAGACCCCCACAGAAATAAAAAAATTGAAAAATGTCTCCAAAGCAAACTACAGCGTATTAGGTGATGGTATAAAAGGTTTCAAACCCCCTGCTAACACAGCCAACAATGAATCCTATGTAGAAGAGTACACAGATGCCCTGTATAACCACCTAAAGAACTGTATAGACTTGGCTGTATCTGAGCGGATCATAACCAGTTTCTCCTGAAACAAAACAGACCACCCTGGTGGACCTCATGTATAAATAGGTTATATAACTAAAGGAAGAAATGGATGTCTAAGAACCAGGCAGAAGTTACTCAGCAGAAAAAGAATACCCTCTACAACTTGAACAAGCAAATCAGATATCTTGTAAAGTCCTCTAAAACTAGTTACAATGCTAAATTAGCATTCCTAGCTAAGGATAATCATAAGGCTTTATTTAGCTACATCCAAAATCTAAAAGGGAAAGCCCAATTATGTGCTGAACTTATAGTGGATGGTAGCTCTCATACTGTACCTGAAGAAATTGCCAACCTGCAAGCTGATAGATATGCTGCAAACTTCACTGCCCATGTCCCTAGCAGCCATACTCCAAAGCTTAGCTGACAACAGTCCTCTATTAGTATCTCCAAAGAGCAGGTCACATCCGCACTACCCATGCCAAAAACACAGCCTCTAGAGGACCAGACAACATCCCAGGTTACTTGCTAAACAATCTAAAACAAGAATAAATAAATGAACTACATGCTGAAATAAAGGAACAAAGTGTTTTACTAAATAAAAGACTCAGTAAAAATTGTACAAAAGTAAGCGCTTTCATGAGGCACATAGACCAAACTTCATCCGACAATAAAATAATACTACAGTTCAGCTTATATACCACACCCACACCCTTCAATTAATCATGAATACTCACACTAATTGATAACACAAACTGTTGCACTTAGTCATAATAGAAAAACATATAAATTGCATAAGATAAGAATATATAAAAAATACATATATATAATTACACAAAATTGATGCATATAAAATTCATATACAAGATAGTATTTGTATACTGCAATGAGAACATCTCATCTATCTAATACCCTGAGCTTTAATTTACTATTAATGGAAATAATGTCAGTCAACCCAGAGGGGACATGAGCGTTGAGAAAGACCTGCCACCAAATTTCTTTATCTTCTAACCATAACTTCCAAGGTCCACCACGATATCCCGGCTTGACCTGCTGTAACACCACAAACTTAAAGGCATGGTCAGGAAACATTTTGATATGTCTAAATAAAGCATTTTTTTCTTCATACTTATGAACATCATATAGATGCTCGTAAATATGCTGATTCAACATCCGTTGAGTTTTCCTGACATAAAAACTGGGACATTGCAGACACAGTTTCCGCCGGTTTCTGAGAACGAGGAGATGATTGAATTAACTGTCAGTAAACTAATTATTGTTTTGAACTCTAAGGAAGATTTTAAAGTGTTCAATTATACTGACTTTGACACTTCTATGCAGCATGCCGATGTGTTTTGCAAAGGTTTTAATTATGTACTTAGTGACAAAAGTGATATCAGTGAGCTTATATCTGATCTTAAGATGTACACACGCAGATTAAACTTGAAATTTATGCATAGGAATGACAATGATGTCTTTAATGATAACAATCATTGTTTGAGAATGCCTAGTATTTATAATCCTGAGCTCCATTATGCTAGTAAAGCTTTTGAAAAAATGTGTGAAACAGATTTTCAGCATTTTTTGGGTAACAATGTTATTGAGGCTAATATGTCATCAGTAGAAAAAGATTGTTTGAACGAGTTAAGAAATGAGAGTTTGCGAATTATGCAACCAGATAAGGGTGGAGGGGTGGTTGTCATGTCTAAAGCTGATTATGTGCAAAAAATGTTTGACATCCTGTATGGGGACACTTACACTGAAGCTTCATTAAATGAGGTTAATATTGCATACAGTAAAATTGACAGTAACCTGTTGGATATGTTGATGCAGGATCAGATTGACCTGGATGAATATAACTATATGTCCACGGATGTTTCAAATGTTCCAGGGATCTTTGGTATTCCCAAGATCCATAAGGACTTGGTCAATCCCCCTCTTAGACGCATTGTGGATTCATCTTGGTCCAAGACTAGCTATATAGCTAAATACTTAGATCACAAGTTAAAGGAGAGAGTCATGGCCATCCCTCATTTGTGCAAGGATTCTTGGCACTTTTTGGATAAGTGTAACAGCATTGATATGGTTAACCAGAATATAATTTTTCTTACTATTGATGTGAAAGAGCTGTATAGTTGCATCCCTGAAAATATAGGCCGTGAATGGTTTTCTGAATTCTTGTTTGAGGAGTCCGGGTTACCTCAGGGTACTAATAATATGTTAACACAATTGATGGAGTTAGTGCTTAGGAACAATTTTATTTATTTTGAGGGCACTATTTCAAACAACATGGGGGAGTGGCCATGGGTTCTCCATGTGGACCACTTTTTGCCAATGTTGTGATGGCCTGGTGGGAGAAAACCTATTTATTTCCCTCTCCTTTTTTCAGCAATGTTATCTTGTATCTGAGGTATTTGGGTGATTTATTTATTGCATGGAAGGGGTCTGAGGAAGGTATTGCAGAATTTATGAATTGCATTAATGAAAGTACCACATTTTTGAAATTTACATACAATCTTGGAGTGGATGGGATTTCCTATTTGGATGTTTTGTTGGTTAAAACTAAGGATGGTTTGAAATCAAAGATTTTTAGAAAACCTACATATTCGAATAGTATTTTACACTTTGATAGTAGTCATCTCATGCACGTTAAGCGAGGTATCATCAAGGGGCAATTGGTCAGAGCAGCCCGGATGGTGTCAAATTACAGTGATTTTATTGATGAATGTGATTTTATGTGTCAAATGTTCATGGATAGAGCTTACCCCGAGTATCTTATTAACAATATTAGAAGAGAGGTAATAGAAAAACGTGAGAGTGGTTATTTTAAACCTATTTTGAATAACTTGGGGGAAAATGTTTTGAGCATGGTGGGTTCATCTTCCAATGTTGACATAACCAACTCGGTTGACCATGATGTAACTTCTAATTTAGTAACTGTGGACATGTCTAGGTGGTTTGGAAGGAGGAATGACATGTCATGTCCACTGGTGACTACCTTTTCCAACAACAGCTGTATCATGCAAGCTATAGTTAGCAAGAATTGGACCATTTTAAACAGTGATTCAGGGTTGGGATCTTTTTTTGGAGAACACCCTGAATTTTTGTTTAGGAGGGATAGGAAAATAAAAAATCTATTGGAACAAGTTAAGGACTGCAATGTACAGGGGAAAATGACATCTTGTGGTGCGTGTAGTCAGTGTAAAAATATCTTATTAACATCTAAGATTAAGATATCTAATAGGGTTATTTCTATTAAGGGCAAGTTTAACTGTCACACACAAGGGGTGGTTTATGCTGCCCTGTGTTCACAATGTCCCAGTTTTTATGTTGGGAAAACTCAACGGATGTTGAATCAGCATATGTATGAGCATCTATATGATGTTCATAAGTGTGAAGAAAAAAATGCTTTATTTAGACATATCAAAATGTTTCCTGACCATGCCTTTAAATTTGTGGTGTTACAGCAGGTCAAGTGGGGAGATCATGGTGGACCTTGGAAGTTATGGTTAGAAGATAAAGAAATTTGGTGGCAGGTCTTTCTCAATGCTCATGTCCCCCCTGGGTTGAATGACACTATTTCCATTAATAGTAAATTAAAGCTCAGGGTATTAGATAGATGAGATGTTCTCATTGCCATATATAAATACTATCTTGTATATTAATTTTATATGCATCAATTTTGTGTAATTATATATATGTATTTTATATATATTCTTATCTTATGTAATTTATATATTTTTCTATTATGTCTAAGTGCAACGGTTTGTGTTATCAGTTAGTGTGAGTATTCATAATTAATTAAGTGACGGGTGTGGGTGTGGTATATAAGCTGAACTGTAGTATTATTTTATTGTCTGATGAAGTTTGGTCTATGTGCCTCATAAAAGCGCTTACTTTTGTACAATTTTTACTGAGTCTTTTATTTAGTAAAATGCTTGGTCCCTTTATTTCAGCATGTGGCTCATTTATTTATTTTTATTGGTTGGTGTTGTGCTTTGTGTCTTCCTAATCTAAAACAGGACCTTGCAGAACCACTTGGCACTCTGTTTAACCTGTGCCTGAGCACTGGCTTTGTTCCAGCTGAGTGGTGAACAGCAACAACAATCGCCTTGCACAAAAGGGATCCATCAACTGACCCAGGGAACTATAGGCCCATAATCCTAACCAGCCTTATCTGCAAGGCTATGGAAAGAATCATCATGGACCTTATCAACAAGGACATAGGTGTCCTTCAAACTCTTGACCTGACCCAGTTTGACTTTGTTAAGGGAAGATCATGCTTAATGAACCTGGTGGACTCCTTCAAGAATGTCACCAGATATCTGGATGAAGGCAAAACAGCACATACTGCCTATATTGACTTAGTCAAGGCTTTTGATACAATCCCCCACTCGGGTATCATTGAGAAACTCTCCTAGCTGTGGATTAACCCATACATCACTAGATGGGTAGCTAACTGGCGCACTGAAAGAACATATACTGACAAAGATGGAGTAAAACTGTTACCAGTGGTGTTCTACAAGGATATGTGCTGGGCCCTCTACTGTTTGGAATCTGTTTCTTGGATGTGTGAAAGTAGAAGGCTTGTGGCTTACCAAGTTCACTGATGATTGCAAACCGGGCACAATCACTGAGTCCCCACGCAACATAAACATATTACAAAAGGAGCTAACATAAACAAATGGTTGTTGCCAAAGCCACGGACTAAAACTAAATGCAAAAAAGTCACTTCGAATTGCAATACTGACAGCACCCACCTAAGTTCAAACCCAGTGGTACGAGATTTGGGAACTTGGGTTGATAGCAATCTGAACTTTGATCAACCATGTGTCCGCAGTGGTAAGGAAAGCCTTCTACATTGTGCATCTCATAAATAATGGCATTGTATCCAAGACCAAGGGTGTTATAATTACTCTGTATTCAACCTTCATCAGACCAGTAATAGAGTACAATTCTTCTTTTTGCATGCACCTCACCAGACACCTGCAGCAGCTGGAGAGACTACAGAGGTTTCTCACCAAGAAAATTTAGGTCCTCCAAAACATAACTTGCATGGAAAGACTGGAAGCCCTGTCACTGTACTCTGTATCCTACAGGCTGCTGAGAGGTGACTTTGATTCATAGGTTAGTACTAGGCTAAATGCCCTTGTGGGCCATTTCAAGCCTAGCCAATTAGCCCATGTGAGAATCAAACCCTGCACCTTGTTTCTGTAAGGTAAACACCGTAACCATTATGCCATCCTCCCACCCTATTATGCCATCCTCCTGGCCTAGAGAGCAGTCTCTGACCCTGCCTTAATGCAATTGCTACACATCCAGAAATCAAATGGGACAAGAGTCACTCACTCTAGGGATCTCAACCTAGCCTGTGACATTAACAGGACATGTTGGAGAAACATATATATCTCCCAGAGATTGCCACTCCTCTGTAATAAACTCCCACTTCATGTGAAGCAGAGCTCCTCAATATCCCTATTCAAGTGCAACTTAGACAATTGGATGGGAGACCATAAATTCACCCCAGAGGTGGCATCTATGTCCTTCATGGACAGAGGCAGTCAGTGCTGACCATAGACTCACTTTGACAAAAACGACCATCTATCAAAGTCAGTTAGGGAACATGGCTATAACATGGTGACGTTTGTAAAGACACTAGGGCCATTAGCCTAATAGGCTCCTATGAACCTATGGGTTTAAAGGGTGAAGGGGAATTCTCATGGAAACATTGGATTTCTCCTATTGGCCCATGGTGTGCCAGTTGAGATTCACTGTGCCATGCAACTGGTGAGTCTTTTGGTGGGTAATAAGCTGCAGAAAGGGCTAACGATCACTGGATAGCAACAGTAGTTCTACCTTCACGTCTACATGAATGATGGCTTCATTCAGATGGTTCTAGCCTAAGTCAGTGGCCATGTAGTCAGTGATATGGAATGATCTAACACTACTCTTTGGCAAAAACAGAAGGGTAACACAACATCCAGATAAACTTCAATAACAGATTTTGCCAGTCATTCATAACATAATGCCTCCCTATAATTTAAAAACTTTTATTGACTATCACAAGTTCAATATTATTTGTGTTAAAATGTCCAAGGTTTTGTTCATTAATTAAAATCTGTCATCATCTTTTTAAAATTTATAGTGTGCCATGCACTCATCCAGAGCCTTAATTAATGAATGGGCCAGATTCATGAATGGCTGATTTCTGCACTGCTATCATGTAGGTGTCATGCCATGCTAAGCACATGACAGCACTTCATTTATATTCATTAAAGATCATTAAAGACAAAAGTTATATTATTAGGCGAACTGTCACATTGCTACTTATCCTTTGTTCTGCTGTTTTCTAGATTATGCTCTGTAGCATATAGTGTAGTCTTCTAGTTCACCCTCAGATATTGTGTTAGCTGGGTCTTCCACAAGTATAGTTTTGTTTTTACTGCATTTATCTGTAGTGATATAATTACCTGCTTAACTGTTGCTTTTACTCCATACCTGCTGACTGTATTTGTTTTGATTTCCTGCTCTCTGCCACATTTCAAATCACATTTTCTCTGTTTCCTTTTACCAAACTGCCTATACTGTGTCTATAATTTTCACCTCTAATAATCTTTTTCAAGTAATCTACTTTCTATACACCCCTAACAACCTTTTGAACTCTTTTTCTTCAGTCTGAAGTGCTGCTTGCTCTCCACAGGTCCACCCCTCCCCAGCTGGTCCCATTCACCTCGCTGCATGTTGTACTTCCTGCTCAACTAAGGACATACAGAGGTTACAGTATAAGAATTGAAACCTACTGTTAAGCTAATGTAGGTGCTTTCCTGTGATAATACCTGTGAACAACTTCAATTTATTGGCATAGTACTACCTATATTAAGTGGAGTGCACACTCACAGGGACAGCAACTGATAGCGCCCGCACCAGCACCCCCCCCCCTTTTTTTCCACTCCTTGCCTGGCTGACTTTCTGCCACTAGGTGGCAGTAAAACACCACCCTCTGAGACTATTCTATGTACTAGCAAGGCTCAGTCAAGCTGTTTTCCCCACGGAGACTCCAATTTGATCACTGTCTCCCAGCTAAAAGTGCTGCTTACAAAGCTTAACATACTGCTGCTGTAATAACTAAAGCACCCCCGAAAACTAGCAGTCACAGCTCCCACTTACTTACTATTCCACAGTTTAAGTTCCAAGTTTCATTGATAATTTTTTTTTTTAGCATAAGTTGGGCTGGCTCTGCCTGCCCCGTTCGCCCTTGGGCTCACTCTGCTTCCCTACCCTACCCCCTTTCCCACACACCTTTGCACCCCAGATTTATACTTAGCAGTCAGTCCACCCTCTTCAATCAACTTTCGCTAGCTCACACAATCCATTTTTGACTGCACCCTCCCCTTCCTCGATATCCTCCTCCCCCCTCTTCCCCAATCTCCACTCATAACAGACCTTCCACACTCCAAAACCTTCCTAAATCCATTTTACAGGTATGGCATACACTACATAATCCACTCTCCCCAATCTGTTTCTAACTCTTGCCCTTAGCCTACTAATTCTTATTACCTCCCCCAAATCTACACTTCAGCCCCCCAGCTAGTACTTCTGCAACTTCTCTACTATGCAGTGACAAACCATTAAACAGCTTCCATAATATATCACTCAGCCTGATCGAATACCATGCCATTCATTTATCAAAACTAAAAATATTGCCCTATACACCATAAATAAAAACATCTACCACTATCTAGCAACCTATAACAAAAAAAAACTTTCTTCCAAAACACTCCCTGAACAACCAAAACAGAATATCCCCATGTGGTGACATCCATCCCAACCCAGGACCCTCAGGCATAACTACACTCAACCAAACTCCATAACTGGCTAACACAAAACACCCCTGACATCCTAGCAGTCACTGAAACCTGGCTAAAACCCCAAATCCAAGATTTTGAAATAACACCCTGATGTTATAACAATCATGGAAAGATAGAACCAACAAAAAAGGAGGTGGGGTATCCTTAATTTATGCCAACTGTATCACAATACTACCCTTCCAGAAAACACTCCCATCATTTTTAAATGCTGAAATCCTAATAGGAACCTTACAAATTAACACATCTAACCAGCTATGCATAGTTAGTCTATATATCCCAGCAGGACAAAATATCCAAACCCTTGAGGGCATCCTGTCCTGGATGTCAGAAAAATATCTGCAGCGAAATTATTATTATGAGAGATGTAAAGATGCAAGATTTAACAACTGACTCCCCAAAAAACATCATAAACCTCTATAAGTTCACCCATCTCATCACCAACCCTACCAGAATGCTCAACATCAATACACCAGGAGCCACCATCGGCTGTATCTTAGTTTCAGATCCACTTAAATACTCAAATCCAGAGACCCTACACAATATACTCAGTGCCACTTACCTGTTTTCACTTATAGATCCACTACACATATAGCCAAATCTCATAACTAAAAAGCAACCAGAAACCAAAAAACATTTTGAGCTACAAGAATTTATCAGCATTCTGAAACTCTCATATTGGCACCCACTAAAAACTCTCCCATTGGATGATGCCTTATACTATTTTAATAAAATGTTCCTAGACACACTCAACAACCTAGCCCCTCCTCGTACTAAAAGAGTAGAATCAAACCATGCACCCTCGCTAACAAAGGTCACTAAACAACTCCTACAAAATAGGGGCAAGTCCTGGAAAGTATGGCATAAAAACAAAAAATAATGCAGCCTACTTACATACAAACAGTTACAAAACAAAGTTAAAAAGTTAGACTGTACTGACAAGAGAAACTGTTTCTCTAGCCAACTGAGTAACCATAGAAACAACCCAAAACAATTTGCATCACTAATCTCCTTAACCCTGTCACCAAACAAAACCCATCACCATGCCCAGAAAAAAATACCATCACAAATAGCAACTATGCTCAACTCACATTGTATAAATAACCTATGCAAATTAATAACAGAATCCTCTCCCTCTACCCTCACTTTACCAAATTACTTTCCCCCTCCTCCTCCTCTATCCCACAAAAGCAGTCCTCACTTAGAAAGATCTTCTCCCCTCCTCACAGACACTTCTTTTCCCCTTCACCAAAGAAATACTACACCATCTTGCCTCTTCTCACAACAACCAATACCAACCACAGAAATTCAGAGACTCCTCAGATAATTAAAACCATGCTCTCTCACCCCTGATGACCTCCCACCAGAATACTTCAAACTCACTGCGAAGGCCATAGCATACCCCCTTAGCATTCTGGTCAACTGCTCAATTATAGAATCCTATGTCCCCAACCTCTGGAAAAAATCCATCATTATCCCACTTCACAAAGGAGGTAACTCCAATGAACCCTCTAACTATTGTCTAATCTCTATCCTCTCTCCACTATCCCACCTCCTCGAAAAGTGCATCCATAAACAATTACTTCAACATCTCACACACAACAACCTACTCAAACCCACCCAACATGGCTTTTGCCCCTCACACAGCACAAGCACTACACTTATCTTCTTAAGGGATACTGTACAGAGATCCATTGACTTGGGTAATATTACCTCTATACTACTACTAGACCTGTTGAAGGCTTTTGATTCAGTATCACGCAAAAAACTTCTACAACACCTTTCTAATATTGACTGCAACCCACCCACCCACCAATGGTTTAATAGCTACCTCAATAACAAGCAACAATGTGTAAAATGGTGAAATACCCTATCATAACACCAAACCAACCAAACTAGAGTACCATAAGGGTCCATACTTGGACTTTTACTCTTAAACATATTTAGCAACAAACTTCACACTGCGTCTCCTCTTAGCTGTATTATCCAGTATGCTGATGATACTACCATCATCTCCTCCTCACATAACCTACAACACCTCGAACAAATAACCCAAGATACCTTCACCCCAATCAAAGCCTGGTTAACCGAATCACAACTATTCGTTAATCACAAAAAAAAACAAAGCTTATACTCTTTGCAGCAAAACCCCTCTCACCTGACGCTCACTTTCATATTTTCTTCCAAAGCAACACAGAAATTGAAATCATATCCCATGCTAAACTAGTAGGTATTACCATGGACAATAAACTTACATTTGAACAACATATTGGTAATGCCATTTAAAATAGCATTGCAAATTAATAGCCCTATACAGACATAAACATTTCATGGACAGCAACACCAAAAAGGCTTTCGCCAACACTTACTTGCTCACCTCCCTATTATATGGTGCCCCCATTTTAACTAACCTGCACTCATCTATACAAAATAAGCTCCAGTACCGCTACCATAAAATTGCCAAATTTATCACAGGTAGCTCATATCACTCACATTACTGCCAAGTCTTAAAACAATTAAACTGGCTGGAATTTCCACATCACCTTAACCTCTTTCAACCTTCCATAGCACATAAAATTATCTATAATCCAAACAAATGCCCTGCCCTTAAGAACATTTTAATACCCTATAGCCCCACAAGAACCCGGAAAATAAACAACTCATAACTGTTCATGTACCAAACAAAAGAGCCGGACACTGCCTTTACTCATACACTGTTGCTAAACTATGGAACTCACTTCCAACCTGCATAAATATCATTACCTGCTTCAACAAATTTAAACTCACCCTAAAGAAGTACCTTCTAAATACTAAAATCTGCTCCTGCACCTATCCAAATAGATAAACATCCTACTCTCCTTGAGCCTTCCTCTAGCTTACCCCAATCTTTACCCATCAAAACCAGTACGAAATTCTTTGATCTATAAGTTACTTTAAATAACTCTATTCTTACTATAAATATCACAAACCTTAACTATCCTTCTACCCATTCACCCCTTTAAAACTACCCCACTAGTGACTTTTCTTTCCCTGTATTCTTTCAACATAACATTATCCTTCTAGTGATCTTTTCCTTTCTTAACTTTCAACCTATTTCAATATTTACAACAAACAACTGTGTGTGTGTGTGTGTGTGTGTGTGTGTGTGTGTGTGTGTGTGTGTGTGTGTGTGTGTGTGTGTGTCTATAAATATATATATATATATATATATATATATATCAATATCTTGTAAATTACTCTGTTTTTCTCTCTGATATTGTAACTTCCCACAATTTATTAGTCTGTTTCTCATTTTGTTATATTGTACTGCATTGTACTGTAATTTCTATAAATTCTTGTAAAATACTGTGCAATCATAATGTGTTTGTAGAGTTTTTTTCCCGGGCCTCCCCTGAAAATGGGCTCCTGTCCCAGTTGGACTTTCCTAGTCAATAAACAAATAAATAAATAAATAACTAAATAAATGGCTCTATACATCATGAAGAGCTGACAAAGGTAAATAGCAGTTTGCCAATTAAAGGAAAACTAGCTGAATTAGATGCTAATTAAACTATCTAAGATGGTGGAGCTATTCAGGAAGCCATAAAGTAAAGATGTACACTTAGTGTAGCCCATTGCCTTGAACTCCAAAACACTGTTAGAATACAGGTGCCATCACACTTAGAAAAAAAACAGTGTTACGAGTTGCTGCTGCTCTCTTGCATGTGTATATGCAACAGACTCAAATCTATGCTGCTGCTGATATACCTCATCCAAGGAGAAGAAGGCTTTTCAGACCCCATGTAATATAACATGGAGTGCAAGATATTGAAATAGTACAGAGATACTGCATTACATACATACATACATACATATATTTCAAGCAAACATTAATGCTCTTCTAGCTTGCCAATATACCAAAACACTTGTTCCCATATTAAGTGTCCAGGCTGTTCTTAAAAATATCTAAACTATTACTTGCTTTAATGTAATTTGGTAATCTGTTCCCTGCATCAGCTACTCAGTCAGAGAATCAATCAGCACACTTCTCATTCCTATAGAAACTTCTACATCGGTTGTCTGATGATTCTCTAGTACTTTTTGATAACCCCAAACATTTCCAGAGGTAGTTGTCTCTAAATGTCCTATATACTTGAATAAGATCTCATCTTAGATATCTGTAAGAAACACTGTACAAGTTCAGATATTTTAGACTTTCATAATAACTTAGATTTTCACATCCATGAATCCCCTTGGTATATTTCTGCTGCACTCTTTCCAGTTTACTCATGCCTGTTTTCTTATAGGGTTTCCATATTCTTATTCCATACTCAAGTTTGGGTCTAATGTAACTAACAAACAATGACTTCATCATTTCTGATTTCCTAGACTTTATAAATCTTTTATACAACCTATAGTTCATAACTATCATTAACCAATTGGTTAATATGATTAGAAAAACTCATAGCTAAATCTACCCATATACCCAGGTCCTTAAATAAGTTGACAGTTTTAATCACTGAGTGCTGTATTAAATATTCACCTTTCATTTTATGTCTCCCAAATCCCATATGCTTAGTTTTGATGTATTTATCAACATATTATTCTCCTGTGCCCAAATGGTCAATTTAATCAAGTTATTTTGCAGACGTGCCTTACATGTAACTTCTGTAATTAGTTTACTCAATTTCAGGTCATCTGCATATAGACTATAGAACACCTCAGACAAAAAAGTTAGGTCTGAAAGACACAATCTAAATAAGTAAGGGCCTATGACAGAGCCCTGTGGGACACCCTCATTGTAACCAAGGATTTCACCTGTCCAGTTCCTGTATGATACTTGCAATGTTCTACTTGTAAGCCATGCAGCTATCCATCTAATCAAGAGTATATCAATACCTAGCTGTACTAATTTATTGACCAGTGTTTTGTGTATGACCCTGTCAAATGCTGAAGTTAAATCTATATAAATTACATCACAGCACAATTTTTCATTCAAAGCTGCTATTATATTGTTATAGAACATTATGCTACAGGTGGTAATAGATCTATTTTCAGTATATGCATGCTGATATTTGGTTTCAAGTCCCAACTTACCAAATTCTAAAAAATACTTATCCAACATTACCTTCTCCATTGTTTTTCCACAACATGAAAGTAGACTTAAGGGTCTGTATGACTCTGGGATGGACCTCCTCACCTTTCCCTTGAAGACAGGTTTAATAAGTACATGTCTCCAGTCTTGAGGAATCTCCCCATATTTATATGACCTAGTGAATAATAGATATAATGATACAGTAAGTTCTTGCTGAAGTGTTCTCAGGTCATTATTACAAATTCTGTCTCCTCCCTGTGATTTGTTTGGATCCAGTTTGCGCAGTTCTTTTTCAATATAATCTAATTTGATTCCAGTATCTGGGGTACCATGGATGTCACTAGGACAACTTATCACCCCTTTTCTGGAGCCAAACTGTTTTACATAAGATTTTGTAAATATATCTGTAATCTGTTGCGTCTGAGAATAAATTTTAGAATTTGCACACAGTTTATCATTTTGTGTGTCTTTAATCCTTCCACATCTTATGCATCTATAAAAAGGTTTTCTATTATGCTCAATATCTTTATATACATTTTTTTCAATTTTTCCTTGATCTTGTCTCACACTATGCTTAATCTGTTTGTCTAGCGTTTTTATTTCAGTTTTCAAAGTTGTAGTTCGATCTCTCTACCATTTCTTATATTTTTTGTCTCTCACCTTAATCCGATATCTTGTTCTTATGGTAATATATCCCATTGATGTTGTATGCCTAGATCCTGATGTTAAACATTTCTTTGATTTTTTGCACTCAAACAATATCTCTTTCAAAACTTTCTACATTCTATCTGTAGTTTTTCCACTGAACACCTCACGCCAGTTAGTTTTACTTTGCAAATGTTTTGCTTCCATATAATATGTACTTAACATTCTGTGCATTGGTTTAGATTTCAGTTTGGCAGAATTTTTAGCACTGCACATGAGTGGTGGTAAAACTTGACTTGAAGTAACAGTAATTTCTTTAGGAATGCACACAATGTCTACTATGTTCCATCCCCTGGTAGTTTTTTTTTTATAATCTGAAGCAATTGTTGTTCCTGAATATACATTGTGAATAATTTACTTAGTAACATTGTTGAATAAATGTTATTCCAGTCTGTTTCTAGTAAATTTAAGTTCCCAGCTAATATTAGTCTTCCCTCCTGTGTTTCATGTAAGAAATGTATGCATTCCTCTAAGTCATCTGCACTTGACTTTGGTGGTCTATACACTCCAATAATTGTTATATGTTCCAGGGTTGTCTTTATTTTCACAGTTACAGCCTACAGTATTGGTGTTATCATTGAGCATGTAATAATCACAGGTCACATAAAGGGTTGATAGGAAAACACTACAGCAACTCTACAACCTCTGCTGCAACCATCTCAGATAGAGGGGAAATTGAAGAGAACCTATACCAGTGGAAACACTAAAGTACACATACCATAAAGAATATTAGCTACCGGTACAGTCCAGACACCCATAAGGGATATACTAGGGATGTCTCAGGCCACAGCCTCCAGAATATGTTACCAATGTCTCAATGTTATGCTAGAACATGCAAGGGAGTACATCTTTTTTTCCATACACCCCAGAGAACAGAGCATGAACAATGCAGGAATTTTATGCTGTAGCACACTTTCCTAAAGTCTTGGGGCCCACAGACTGCACTCACACAGAAATAAAAGCTCCACATTTTGAGCAGAGAAGGACATACATCAACAGGAAAGGGTTCCACTCAGTCAACAACCAGGTTGTCTGGTGGCTATATGAGAACATCGAATGTTCTAAATAGCGAACGCTCACATGAGCAAAAATGCAGGACCTTGAAATAGTTACTCCCACACCCCCTGCTAAATATATATTCCAACTCCAAGATTGCACTACAGTGAGGAAAGGCAAATATTCCGATCTTCATTGTACCGCAATCAAAAAAAACTTTGAGGTCCCGCATTTTCACTCATGTGAGCGTTCAATATTTAGAACATTCGATGTTCTAATATAGACCCAGTTGTCTGTAATGCCTGGGGGATCATCCTGAATGTCTGTGCAGGTAATACAGGCAGTTATTATGACTCACACATAAGGCACACATCACAGCTTTATACAAGGTTTGCTAGGGGTGATGTTCCACAATGCCTTCTACTGGGTGATAGAGGTTATGCACTAGAACTTTGGCTTATGAAATATGAAATGCACACACACTCATGGAGGAAGGATACAATAATGGCTATGCTCAAACTAGAAACCAATTAGAGCATGTGTTTAAAATGCTGAAGTCACAGTTATGCTGTCTACACACATCAGGGTGTGCCCTGCAGTACAACTCAGGTACCTGTGTCAAAATTCTTACAGTCTGTGCCATGTTGCACAACATCATCCTGAGAAAACAGCTGCAACAGGGACAGTAAAGGCCAGGACCACACATTCCTGGACCACGGGTAGTGCCATAATCTCCAGCACATACAGACAAGGATTCTGATGGAGAACCTCCAGCTGTAGAGGTAGTTATTAGAAGTAGGTGCACACAATAAGCCCTTGTCTTGGTTAAGAGGCAAAGGATAGCACACATACTTACCACCCAAGACTCAGAGGTTAGCGTATACACTCAGAAACTAATAGACAGCTGATTACACGTGTACGCTTGCCAGTGAGGGAATAAGTATAAGAACCTAAGCACATATAAATATTAAAAGTGTTGCCATCTGGTGACCACAACCTTTACTAACCCATGTAATGTCTGTGTACAGATACCATCAGACAGAAACAGCCCCACAGCACTCGACCCATAACTGCAGTAATATCAAAGTAAGTGTGGAACCTATATTATATGAACAAATGTGTAAGAAGATGAACTACTTGCATAGTGTCAGTGTCTTACTTATTCACTACATGCATCAGACATATACGCAACCCTAAGTCAAACCAAAATGAACAAAGGCCATGGCAGAGCCATTATCATTTTCACAGGGTTGGGGGGGCAGTAGGACAAGGCTAAAATGAAAGTAGTGAGCACGTGTGAGTAAGAAACACAGAACATTCAGTAAAGTATAACATATCTCATGGACTGTGGCAGGAGATGTATCCAAATAAGGTTTTCTACCTTGCATGTGTGTTTTTCAGTATGGGCAGTTTTTTTATGAAATGTGTATGTGACTGCATGAGCACACTGAAGCTCTGTGCTAGCCCTAACTGTGACTGTGTACACATCTATCACTGATAGAGCAGTGAAAGCAGTGCCATTGGGTATAGGATCTGGCACAGTCAAGTCAGTTAACATCAGGGGATGTTATGTCTCTATGGACACATGGATGCCAGCTGTTCCCCAGCAGATATTAAATCAAAGACAGTGCCCAATCCAGTGACTCACTCATTCTCTCCAATGAGTCATCCACATGATTGAGGCAGTCAAGCAATAGAAAATGATAACAACCATGTGATTTAAGCATACTAACTTGGAAAGCACAGCAAGAAGTGACATGTGCTGTGTACAGAAGTGAATTTTTTAAATTGAATACATGTCAAAATAGCATATTGAAATACATTCAAAATATGAACATGTAAGTAAGTTGTGAAGAGGACAAACATAATGTATAAAATAGGGCAGTAACTTTTAGACCAATCTCCTCCAAGTAACTAGCAGTAAAGGTCTGTCTGTAGCCAATCAGTCTCCCCTACTTCTACTTCCATAGCTAGACCTTTAACTTTATATAGTGTAATACAGCTGCATTACTAACTTTATATAGTGTAAAACAGCTGCAACACTACCATTATATAGTGTATATAAACTACACTGTTACCTTTATGTAGGGTAAAACAGTGGCACCACTACCTTTATATAGTGTAGATAAGCTACACCATTTCCTTTATATAATGTAATACAGCTGCACCATTACCTATATATAGTGTAGATAAGCTGCACCATTACCTTTCTATAGTGTAGATTCAGCCCTCTGAGCACTGTGAAGATGCACATGAGGTGGAAAATCATTAGCATTGCTGAATATTAAAAAAAATCACTTAGTGTATTGGATGCAAACATGGTGTAAGCTTAGTCTATTGGATGCAAACATGGTGTAAGTAGATACACAGATGCATGTACACACCCTAGGACTGCAGAGAGAAGCAATGGCAATTGTCCCGGTCCCCTTCAATAAACACATCACACAAAATGATGTTTGATGACCTTTGTTAAACTTCCATAACATAGCTTTAATAACCAATATTTATTAATTACAACTGAACATAGTATAGCTGATTATGATCACAGCATAAACATCCATGTAATGTTAATCAAGACAGTGTGACCTCACTTATCCTGACCCAGTAAGCAGCGCCCATGCCTCCACTCACTTATTTTACTTATGAAGCAGTGTCCCAGTACTCACTTCATATACCATTTATTGAATTACACCTCCAGCCAAATTAATGGCGTCCTTACCTCCACTCACTTATATTTGCCACTTATTGAATTAAACATCCAAACCAATAAGCAGCATTCTTACCTCTGCTTGCTTATTAATTTATCAAACAGCCTCCAACTGCTCACTTTCATTTCCCAACTTATTGAAATGAACCTTCAACACCAGGCGGGGAACAGAAGAGGGCAAGCCTGTTCCTCTTCCCTGCCCTACATGGACTGATAAAATAACCATAATCCACCAAAAAAGAAGAGGTAGGGTGGGTAGCAAGTTTATGCTGAAATGTGATTCCTTACCCAGCTACACTTGCCTAAACCCCTTAAGCCCCTCCCCACCCTTACCTCATTTCCTCACAATCACCTCTCCTTCCCATTTAACCCTTTCATGCCCCCCTACCCTCTTAACTCTCACTAATATATTTATCTAACCCCTTCTGAAGATGTCCCTGGGCAAATTGCTTTGTTACCAAACCTCATTAGCCCTGGTCTCCTTCAATAAGCACATCACACTAAATGATGTTTGTTGACTTTTATTAAGCTTCAGTAACATAGCTTTGATAACCAATATTTATTAATTAAAACTGAACATAGTATAGCTGATTATAATCACAGCATAACCATCCATGTAATGTTAATCAGGACAGCATGACCTCACTCATCCTGACCCAGTAAACAGAGTCCACACCTCCACTCACTTACTTTACTTATGAAGCAGCATCCCACCACTCACTTCATATTGCATTTATTGAATTACACATCAAACCAAATAATTCAGGACAGCATAACCATACTCATCCTGACCCAGTGAGCAGCGTCCATACCTTCAATCACTTACTTTACTTAGGAAGCAGCTTCCAACAACTCACTTCATATAACATTTATTGAATTACACCTCCAACCAAATAAGTAGTATCCTTACTTCCGCTTGCTTATATTTACCACATTGAATTAAACATCCAAACCAATAAGCAGCATCCTTACCTCCACTTGCTTCTTTATTTATCAAGCAGCCTCCAGCTGCTCACTTTCATTTCCCAACTCATTGAAAAGAACCTCCAACACCAGAGGGGGGAAACAAAAAGTTGCAAAACTGTCCCTCTTCTCCACCCACTAGCCTGACCAGGCTGTTCCCCCTCTTCCCTACCAGAATTTCAACAATCTAACCACCAATACAAAAGGGGAGGAGCCAAACATCATTCAGTGTACCCATCCTCTCTAAACCCAACTGGATCCCTAGCAGCAACCTCAAAAGCCCTGTCATAGAAGCACCAAAAGCTGCCACTTGACTAACAGTTAAATAAACCAATGATCTCTTTCAAATACTAAAATAACAACTATATCTTTGCATAAATTCTGTATCTTAACTAACTTCTCACTCATTCCGACTACCAATGTTAACATCATAATGAGCTGAGCCCTGGCACATTACCTGCCCTAGGCAACACCAAAACCTTAAACCCAATGCCACATGAAATCATGCAAAAGCAAGTGCCTACCATCATCCTAATAGCAGCCTTATATAATAAAATCCAGAAGGAATCCTGCCATCACTCCAACTATCCAGTATAAGCGTAGAACGTAATGACCATCCTAGCCTTTGCTGACCCTCAAAACACTTTTGGAATAACTAAATACAGCCATAACATAAATGCCACAGAAACTGTAACCCCCTGAAGCCCATATCCCAAAACCAATCCCAGCAACTAAACCTATCTTGACAATAGTCAGTCCATCAATCCACTCTCTCAACCAACCTACCCGACCCTTCAAACCAATGACCACTAACCAAATTCATTTGCTTAACCTTGTCATCCATGCAACTGAAGTACTCATAACTAGATCTTCTTGACCAACTGAACTGCCTTACCTTGCTCCCAAGCCTATCAAATAACTAAATATTTCCATCAAAATTCTTCCCTCCGACTGCTGTAACCCTCACCTAAGTAAGCTAGCCTCACCATACAGTATGCTTTACTTATAAAGAGGTGCCCCAAACTCCTGCAGCAAGCCTTTAACCTTGAAGCAATGTGATACACCTCCACAAACAGACAACACAACCCATCCCACTGGCATCTTACACAACTGACATGAACCCTAACCTCCAACACATGCTAAACCTACTCGATGTGAAATTGAAACTCCAAATACTCAGCATCCCCACTTGTCCCTTCATCCTGTCATTCACCAAACCACAAACAGCTCCCCCAAATTATGCCCCCCAACTCAACACCTCCTATAATATGTGTAAATAAAATGCAAATCCCCAGCACCAACCCTATCCATCTGCCCTGAGGGCCATCCCAGTGAATTAACCTGAAGGTAACACAATAGTAAACTACACCAATTTATTAACCCCTACCTAAGCAACCCACTTAAACTTACCGACATGCATCTTCAGTAACCCATGAATCCTTAATCTGTTGTTTGACCCCGGATTCCCCTCGAACCTTTTCTTCCGTTTGATTGGTTTGAATCTGTTAAGTAAATAAACATGCCCTACATTTGCAATGAATCACAAACAGATGCCATACATAAGACTTCTGCTTAACAACAGAATATCCAGTACCACCCACATATGTACAATGCTCCATCAAATCCTATCTAGCCATCAAAATCACACCTATATCGAGCACCACCTACCAGCCCAAAGCAAAGTCAAATGGTACACCTGTCACTTGCTCCAAATCTTAACCTGCTATATGACATCAATAAAAACATCTTAACGGACAAATTTGTCTCCCAGAAAATGCCACATTCAAAACAAAACCCCTTCTTGAACCAACCTTCCTTTAGCCCCCTACAAACAACTGGATGTGTAAGCATAAATACCCCAACAGATCCAACCATGTCCCTCTTAAAGTACAATAGGCCAGGATATGACCTCCTGACTTGTCCCCCCACTACCCCAAATTGCATCAAATCTGACCTAATTAAATGACCTCCACATAACTAAGATTACCTGAGCCCTCACTGTATGCAACTCCAGTAAATGGAATCTCCACACCATCAGAATCAATTAACTTTGTCATCCACTTCCTTCAGGCCACAGTCTGTTGCTCACTTTGCACTCCCCCACTCGGGCCTCTTTGCGCACTACTCTAGTGACAGGGACATCCACCACAATAGGCAACATCACCTATTGAACCCACTTCCTGCAGGTCACTGACTGATATCCACTCTACACTCTGCCACCTGCAAAAGAAAGAGGAACTGTAAATTATCAGTGCACACATATCACAAACATTTTTAATGACAACAATAAGTGCCTTGAAAGCTGTTCCACACTCCATGTTAACCATCAAACTGCTATCATTAGTAAACATAACTAAAACACTATTTCATTAAAAAAACCTATACTACAGATAAATTCAACACATTAACCATCCTACGGGTTACCTAGCAAAGCTGATAGTGAGTCACAAATGTAATACCCAGTGGTTAGGTGCTAGCCTACAATCACCTTCAGCCTTCTGGCTGACTCCCCCTTTTTATTCAGCTATCCCTTCCCTCTGTTGTATGAATGCTATTTAGTTATATCAAAAACATGAATTAGTGATCCACTGCTCGTGCCCACTGAACAGTCGTTATATGCAGGTGTCTCCAAGCTTGCGAAACTACCCAACACTTGACAATCAGCTGAAATCATCCTCTCAATGAGTCCTCCTAGCGGGATGCAGCCAAGTTATCCACTGCACATGCCCGCAGTAAACAAAACTTACTCAGATCCTAGTGAAATTAGGAGGATCAACAATATAACAAAATCCAGGAGGTAGTAAGTGAAGAGCTATAGACATTCCCAGCTCACATCTGAACTTAAGGCATGTACATGCACTTCTTCCAAACAACCTCCCCCCCAATGTGCATGCAGGAACACTTCCCTCCCTCCGGACTGCACACTGCTATGCACTCATTGTGTGAGTTCCAAACTGATAGAGTCTGTTGCACTCACAGGTTTTTTTTTTTTATGAAATCTGAAAACAAATGTATGCCATTACTTAGTGACTTCAGCATTGAAATCATGCAAGTGATTAGCCAGAAAAATCACAAATTTTTTGAGGTACAGACTGGTGAAAAACACTGTACAGATGAGGGGATGGTGCAACTCCAGTAGAAGTCTGATTCAAATGGCCGTAATCCTCCTCAAATTGACCAGATGTGCAAACTTCAGTGAGTGAAGCAAGTCAGGACAGTAGACACCCCTTCCACTATGTGGACTACAAGATAATATGACAACACAACAATGCCACTATTCAATCACATACCCACCATTTTGCCCTGCCAAACTAACCTCCCTCCATAACCCCCCTTAAGTAAAATGCACATGTAATAATTGCCCAATTCAAATCAAACAGACAGCTAAGCAACAGTGGGGGAAAAAAGGGAGGTAACAGCCTTTCAAGTAAAACGGAAAGGCAGTGAAGTCTCAAGGTATGTAGCAACCCCCACAAACAGATGTCATTCATAGCTCATGAAAGCAGTCAGTCTTGTGATAAGGCTAACACAAGTATTTCAGACATTATGTATTATTTTTTCCACTATCTTTTTTTTTTCAATACCAAGATGGGTGTTAATACTAAAAAGGAGCACTTAAATACGAACAAAAGATGACTGACTTTAATAATTGGCTTAGTTTCTGATGTCATTCTAAGGGAGTGCAATATATGTCAGCATAGAAGGAGATGGTCAACAGACCACACTGCGTTGCCAGGGATGGTCTGCACCTCTCCCATCTAGACTTTTAAATATTAGCTAAAACATTGTCTTCCCCCATAGTGCCTTTTTTAGGCAATGCCAAACTGAAAGTACTTCCAACATAGCAAATAAAACCCAAGAAAATCTAAAGGAATTACTGCTTAATGCTAGGAGCCTAAACAAAAAGTCCACTCCCTTGAAGGTCTCTTTACCCTACAGAATGCTGATATCTGTGCGGTCTCAGAGATGTGGTTTAAAGCTGTGGACAGCACACCAACAGTGCAGGGTTATAAAGCCTTCCACACATTTAGACCAGCTACTTCACAGGCAAGGACTAAAGGTGGAGGTGTCTCTGTCATCAAAAATAAATATACTTCAAGGCTGGTCAAAACAGGACAATTCTCTTGAGCTGCTCCATGTTCAAATTACCATAGGTAAAATCCAATACCACTACGTTGTAAGCTATAGGTCCCCCTCTATGATGCAGGAAACCCATACCATGTATTTAATCTTTTTAGAAACATTAACCATCCAACCCAATACCATATTCATGGGTGACTTTAATTACCCCACAATTAACTGGGAATCCTATACAACATCAAATGTACATGCACAGAGATTCCTGGATTTTGTAAACCCAAACTCCCTGGACCAAATAATCAATACACCAACCAGGGATGCAACCATATTTGATCTGGTCCTCACTAATATGAGAGAGTGCTGCACACCCTCTACTATAATGCCTTCCCTGGAAAGGTCAAACCACAAAATGGTTTCCTTTGAAGTAAAAAGAAAACTTGGACCCCCATCTAAACCGGGAATATTCAGGAATTATTCTAAGGCTAACCTCCTACTATTAAGTGAGAACCTGGCAAAACATCAAGCCCCTATAAACCCTAAGAACACTTCTGCCTATGCAGAACTGTTCACAGAAACCCTGTACAGGCAGGTTAATAGCTGTATAGAGGCAGCTGTACCCACCAGGAATAAGTACAGAACTGATTCAAAAAACAAGCCACCCTGATGGAATCACAGAATCAATCGGACGCATAACAGGAGGAAGAAAATCATGGCAAAACTTAGGAGGTGCAGCACCCAGCAGGATAAAAACACTCTCATTAAACTAAGCAAACAACTCAGAGGAAAATAAAGTCTACCAAAGCCAAATTTGAGGTACATTTGGCCTCTCAGGCCAAGGACAACCACAAAGCATTCTTTAGCAATGTCAGCAACCTCAAAGGCAATACACAATTGTGTGCAAAGCTCATTGTAAATGGAGACACCTATACTGAGCCAGAAGATATAGCAACCCTCCTGGCTGACAAATTCAGCTCCAACTTTACTCCTTTCTCCCCCTCAACCTTCCATCAGGAAATATCATAGGTTCAAAGGTTCACAGGTTGGTACTAGGCTATCAGCTCTAGGGCCTATACAAGCCTAGCCATAACAATTCCCTGGATATTTCTTCCCACAGTATTTATTTCCCTAGACCCCTGTCTAGCAGGGTGACTGACATGATCCCCGGGGTGAATTTCCTATCTCCCATGCAATCATCAAGGTTCCTTTTGAAGATGGCCAAGGAGGCGCTCTGGTGACATGTATGGGCAGTCTATTCCAGAGTATGGGGAGTCTCTGAGTCAGGAACCTATCCCTCCAGCATGTTTTGTTCATTGTGATTACAAGGATTAGATCTCTGGAGCATGTGGCTCTGAGAGATTGGGATTTCTTTAAGTGTAGAATGTCCATAAGCTCAAGGTTTGACATGGCCTTGTATGTTAAGCAAAGATCACCTCTGAGTAGACGATATGCCACAGAGAATAGCTGGAGTTTTTTTTGGACAGTCAGTGTAGGGCATCTGCTTTAGGACTGTGATTCTTTTAGTGAGGTATTCTTAGCCTTTCCAGCTGTTGCAGATGTCTTGTGAGGTACAAACCAAACAGGGCATTGTACTCTATAATGGGTCTAATGAGGGATGAGTACAGTAGGACAATGACCTCCTTTTTTCTGGATGAAAAGCCCTTAGTGATGAGGTGTGCCACATAGAAGGATTTCCTGACTGTTGTGGCGATGTGGTTATCAAAGGTGAGACCACTGTCCACCTGTGTCTCTAAGTCTCTCATCACACTTTCAGTGTTTAGTGTACTGCCACCTATGTGATAATTTATGGGTACATGTTTTTTCCCAAAGGGGATAACTATACATTTCTTGGCATTAAGCTTGAGCCCATGGCTCTGGCACCAATAATCTGTTTCTGTAAGGCCCTTTTTTAGAATATCTACATCATTTGGGGATTCAATAATGGCTCCCAGTTTGCAGTCATCTGTGAACTTTGTTAGCCAGAGTCCCTTAGTGTTGCCTTAACTTCAGAGAAGTAGATGCCAAACAAGAGTGGTCCCAGGACTGAACCCTGAGGTACTCCATTTGTCACTTGTCTGGAGATGGATTTGGAGTCGGCTACTTTTATAGTCTGGGTTCTGTCAGTAAGCCAGTTGGAAACCCATCGAGTGACATAGGGATTTATGTCCAGCTTAGTAAGTTTATCTATTATTCCAGAGTGGGGGGTGGAGTCGAAGGCCTTGGCGAGGTCCGGATAGGCTGTGTGGACCACCTTACCCTTGTCCACAGCTCTGGAGACTGATTTGAAGAAGTCAATCAGGTTCAGGAGACAAGATTGGCCCTTCACAAACCCAAACTGCGTGGGGTCCAGTGTTTGAAGGTTGCCAATGCCTTGATAATGCGTTCCATGCCCTTGCAGATCAGGCTCGTCAGACTGATGGGATGGTAGTTCCCAGGATCCAAGGTGGATCGCCCCTTGTGGAGTGGGATAACTGTAGCTGTGCGCCACTCAGTGGGCATGAAGCCTGAGGTGAGGCTATGATTAAACATGACACTTAGGTGAGGTGCCAGTTCATTTTGTAGTTCATGTAGTACACAGCCTGGGATGTCATCTGCTCCCACGGATGCTGTATACTATCATTAGGGAACAGGTCCTTAATACTCTCCCTAAAACCAAGATCACTGCATCAATGGGCCTAGACAATATCCCAGGATGCCTTCTAAATAGCATGAAACATGACCTATCAGGGCCTCTGGAATTACTATTTAACTGTAGCCATCAAACAGGCTTCATGCCTCATGAATGGATAAAGGCAACAGTCATCCCTCTGCACAAAGGTGGGCCATCATCAAATATAACTTCCCATACTATCACTAGGGAACAGGTCCTTAATACTCTCCCTAAGACCAAGAACACTGCAGCAATGGACCCAGACAGTATCCCAGAATGCCTTCTAAATAGCATGAAACATGATCTATCAGGGCCTCTGGAATTACTATTTAACTGTAGCCTCCAAACAGGCTTCATGCCTCATGAATGGAGAAAGGCAACAGTCATCCCTCTGCACAAAGGTGGGCCATCTACAGACCCATAAGTCTCACTAGTCTTATATGTAAAGCCATGGAAATAATTGTCATGGAGATGATCAGTACAGATATAGTAAATCTCCAGACACTGGATCCAACCCAGTTTGGTTTTGTAAAGGGCAGATCATGCTACTCAACCTGGTGGAATTCTTTGAGAAGGTCAACAAAGCAATGGATGACAGCAAAATCATTCACACTGCCTACCTTGACCTAGCCAAGGCATTTGACACAATACCCCACTCAGGCATTGCTGACAAACTCAAGTGGTTAGTTACAAACCCATATGTCACCCAGTGGATAGCCAACTGGCTCACAGACAGGACCCAGGAAGTTAGAATTGGGGAGCCCACCTCTACAAAGAGGCCAGTCACAAGTGGAGTCCCTCAGAGATCAGTCCTTGGACCGCTCATTTTTGGCATTTACTTCTCAGAAGTCAAGACCAATGTCAGTGGTCTCTGGCTGACTAAATTTGCAGATGATTGCAAATTAGGAGCTGTCATTGAGTCTCACACTGACATAAATGTTCTCCAGGAGGGGCTGACACAGACAAACAACCGGTGTCAGAGTCATGAACTAAAACTAAATGCCAAGAAATGCATAATAGTATCCTTTGGGAAGTTATTCATCCCTGGTAACTATCATACTGACAACACACCCCTTAGAGTTGACCCGGTAGTCAGGGACTTAGGCACACACATAGATAGTAATCTAGCCTTTGATCATCACGTGTCTACAGTGGTGAGGAAATCATTCTATGTTTTGCAACTTATATACAAAGGTATGGTCTAAGTCCAAGGAAGTCATTGCTCCACTGTATTCAGCATTCATCAGACCTATCATTGAGTACAATGCCCCCTTTGGTATGTACCTAACCAGGCATATCCAACAACTGGAATGTCCACAGAGGTTCCTCACTAAAAGAATAGAGGGTGTAAGTAATATGTCCTATGCAGACTGCCTCAAGGCCCTATCCCTGTATTCTGTCTCCTACAGGCTTTTGAGGAAAGATCTATGCCTGCCATACAGAGCATTGTCAGACCCCACTCTGATGGACCTCCTGCATATCCACAAATCAAACAGTATCAGAATTACCCGTTCTAAAGACTTAAACTTTGTCTGTGATATAAATAAGACCTGCTGGAGAGATAGGTATGTATCCCAGAGACTACCCAGTCTATGGAACAGGCTCCCCATCCATGTGAAGCAGAGTTCCTCCCAACTCAAAATTAAAGTGCAACTTGGACAACTGGATGGGAAACCAGAAATTCATCCCTGGTTTGGCACCTATGTCTCTGATGCAAACAGGTAACCTGTAAATGGTTCATCTCCCAGGTCCATGCTTACACCTATCAAGGGTATCAGAACTTGTCAGAGATTTTGGATGCATGGCTAGGCTTAAAAAGGCCCTTGTGGTCATTAGCCTAGTAAACCACAACTGTTTGTGACAGCAGCAATCCCCTTTCAGCCAGAGACCAAACAAAACTTCCTGGAGCAGGAGTGATCCCCCTCAGCTGCCCACGAACAGCTCGACACACCCCATACCCCAGCCACGCAGCCACCAATGACCCAAAACCAAATAACTTTAAGCTCTCTGCCAAAAAAAAAAAAAAAAAAACCTAATGCCCACCACAGTATAAACTATATGCATCCCAATGCCATTTACCTTTTTAACGTACATCCATACATACAAAAGTGGCTACATGACTGGTGAGATAACTGTCATAGAGAAATGAAGGTGATATAAATCAAACCAAGTACCCTGTGCTACTGGAAGCTGTTCAATGCCTGATTTCTTCTGTGATAACAGCCAAGCAGTTTAACTTTTCTGCACCCTGCACATCACTTAACACAAGATAATTAATTTGTATGTATAGGCTGAATACAATATCTCTGTGCTAATCTGTGCATGTGTGGCTGGAACCAACACTTGCAGGAGCCACTCTGCCTGCAAAAACACCTTAAACTGTGTCTAACACTTAGCTGACTGCAACCAGTCACTGACCCACCAATGATAACTCCACCACTGAAAGACATACTAAAAGTGTGAAAAATAGGTCCATTTTACTATTGTCTACCAATTGGAGAAAGCTGATTAATGGATTTACACTAGAATGAGTTTTCACAGGGGATAAACTTTGCCTCAAAAATCTAACATTATTTCTAACTTCAGTCTTTAAAGCTTTCCACTACTTTTGTCAGAAAACATGGGTTTATGAAGAACAGGCCCCAATTATAAGGCAGAATGCTGGCAAGAATCTGTACCATTTAAAGGTATGCTGAACAAATCTTCAGGAGGTGCAGAACACAACCACACTCCAAGTAGTGCCATCCACATATACCCATTCACAACTTACTTTGAGTAGTCATCTAGCAAGTAAATAATCACCCCCAAATGTCCCAACATTTACTCATTTCATCAGAGCAAAACACCTGGTAGTTAGAAAAGATTTTTTAACTAGCCACGACCACTCATCTCATTGCCATACCGCCACTTAAATGACCTTGCAACCCCACAAACCAGCAAACTGACCCTCTCACCATCCCCAAGCAACCATCCTAGAGAGATACAAGCAAAGAGAAAAAGAGAGAGAGAGAGAGAAGAGAAAATAAAAACTAATTTCACTCACCAAGCCTCACCATGTTCTCACTCACACCCAAGGCCCACCTGCACCAAAATACCTACAGGTCTTGTAGGACATGGTACCTGCCTTAGCAAGTTCACGCAAAAATGTGATTCCTTACCCAGCTACACTTGCCTAAACCCCTTAAGCCCCTCCCCACCCTTACCTCATTTCCTCCCAATCACCCCTCCTTCCCATTTAACCCTTTCACCCCACAACCTCTTAACTCTCACTAATATATTTATCTACCCCGCTTCCGAAGATATCCCTGGACAAATTGGTTTGTTACCAAACCTCATTTGCTAGCTGCTAATGGCTTGCAAGTGCTACTGATTGCTCTGGCTACAAGAAGAAGCAACACTGAAGTGAGTCTTCTCTCTGAATTGTGTGTATCTTGCAGAGTAGACTTAAAATAAAAAGTGTAATCACATTGAGAGTTATGACACAAACTTTAACAATATTGATATTTTGGCATAAGAGCACACTGTCTATTCTGTGTATAAAATCTGACTGAAACCCTTATAAGCTATATTACAAATTGAAACAAAGATGCAACGAAATGGCCATGATATTGCATGCCTGTAGTTAAGCTGGGAAGAGGGGAAGATGCTCAGAAAATAAAGAGAAGAAGTGGCTGGCAGTGCTGGCAACCTGACATCAATATGATGTGGACTATTATTAGTGTAAAGCTTTGGTCAGCATCACATTGAGCTAGACATGTTCACGTAAATGAGCAATGAACACTTTCTGGTTCCGTACTGGTGATAAGGGATAACAATCACAACTGCATCTGTGTTGTTATTACACTGAGTTTAGAGCTCATTTCCCTGCTGTCTGACAGAGTTAATGCATATTTCCTGAGCATAGGATCAGGTTGTACCACACACAGATCTGGGAAACTTCAGAGTATTGCATTTTCATTATTAGTGTCCTGTATTTATTACTACTGACAATTTCCTATTATTTTTTTTTTTTTTTGTGTTCCTCATTTGTGTGCATTTTGGAAGAGTGCACTCTTCAGTGGCAATGTTTCAAAGCAATGAATGACAGTTCACTGCCCAGGGTGCAAACTGATATGTTTAATTTGCTCTGCCATTGGTAGCACATTTCACATTGGCACAGGTGTGCTTTCTACAGCACTCTGAGCAGCAGTAAGAGAAGAAATTCTACATTGTATCTAAGTATTATTGTTGCACACGGATTAAATGAAATGATTTAAAAAAAATAAGAAAGAGGATGCAGGGTTGAAGCCACATGTCTGGAATGTTTGCAGCAGATGTGAAATGCATCTTGTGTTTTCTTGTGTGGAATATAAATTGTTATATAATTTTTTGATGTGTAATTTCAGAGTTGGAGGAAAGAGCAAACAATTTCATTTGTATAATTTTCATTAGTGCAAAGTTTTATTACTGCTGCATAGTATTACTAATGAGTGAGAGATGTGTGCATGCAGTATACCTGTTTCTGTGGCAGAAACTGTAAATACAGTGACTTTGGCCCCTTAACAGAGTTGCTCTGGGGTTCAAATCCATACTGTGTGAAGAGAATGCAGAGTTATGAATTACATTCATGCTTTTTTTCTGTTTCTTGCCTAGTGCACTTGCTCTCTGATGAGCAGCTTGCAATCAAGATTACTTGCTTAAGCAGAAGTGAAACATTTTATTTGGGCAGCCTTCTGTAGCACAAATAAGCTTAGTGTCAATGGATGGACATCTGCACTCTGCACAGAACTGAGAGGAGAACATCCACCTGTTATGTAACAGTCCCTGTGGCACAAGGTGTAAGTGCTCTGACTAAAGATAGAACATAAGTGATCCAGTGTTCAAATCCCGATAGTACTTCTTTTTACAATGGGTATCAGAATGCAGTTTCATTTTTAAATTCTTTATTACAGTTTTATATGCAACAACAGAAGTCAGTGGTTACACCATATCAGCGATACATAAGCATTAGAACATTAAAACGAGATACAAAGGATAAGATATCATTTAAGCCTATTGTCATACACAAACTATATACACAATATATATGTTCCACCACCACCCATCTCTGACCCTCAGTGAGTTTATACAATCTTATACAATAAGGAGATCTCTATATATATGGATTATATTATCAAAGAATTTCAGGGAGATTCCAAACAATCAAATCTGACTCAAAAGGTAAAATCTAGGCTCACTAGACTCTGGTTTTCTTTCTGGGAATATGGGTAATTGGTAATTAAAGTATTCCTAAAACTCCAAGAATCTACTATAAGGCGATCCGATCCATCCAGTGTTTGGCCATATAGAACTTAATAGACACACAATATTAATCAGTATAAATTAAGTAAGGTAATAAAATTTATATTAGTAATATGTAAGTAAGGCCATTTCCCCAAGATAATGTTGACTAATGTAACCCATTTTACTTAGTCTGACCTTTTTAAGAGAACACCATAGGTTGGGCATTTTACAAAACCATGAAATATATGGATAATAATGCTGCGTGTGGGTGTGAACAACAGGGGCAAACAGTGGATACAGATGAGTTAAATTTATTTAAATGAGTTGGAATCATAAATTGAGTAAAGTGAACTTCTTAAAAGGAGTGTTTAAGTGTGAGTTTTATCGAATCCAATTTTTGATATTGTAATATCTTGTTTTATTCAAAGTCAGCAAAAAAAGTTCTTTTCTCTATATAAATATACAGAAAATGCTTTGTATGCAATAGAAATCATATGTTTCTTGGAATCTAAACTTAGTAGAAGCTGTCTAATTATATTAACTTCCATATCTATGTTGATTTATTAAGAAAGTTGAGGTGAGTTCCTTTAATTGTCTCAAAGTGGTGGTATAAGCTTTAGACAGAGAAAGTTTTTCTCTCTAAGTTCTGTCAATGAGAGATGTTTTTACAAACAAAATCCGTAAGATCTTTAATTAAAGGGAAGTTTATTCAAGTTAACCATCTGTCCTCCTTTAATATTAATAGGGAGGGTGGAGAGGGAAGTAGTAAGAAAGCGCTACCAAATCTAACCCAATCCTAAATAATTGAATAACGAATCCTGAAAATTAATAAGTTATCTTAATAAGTTCTCTATTAGCAGTTTTTTGTCAAAAAGGTAAAAAAGGTAAAGCTCTGTTGTTATTGTCAAAGGTGAAGATGTATTATTTTTATCCATAAGGGAGTCCCACGGATGGAACCAGGAGTATAATTAGCAATTGCTAAAAGCCTATTAGCATGAGTAATTCTGTAATATAGAATGAGATTGGGCATCGCCATGCCCCCTCTTGATTTAGGAACTGTAAGTTTGTAATAAGACATTCTCACTGACTTTGGGTACCATACAAATTTTGCAATTTCATTCTGTATTTTCTTGATAAGTAGTTGCAACCCCGGGATAGGGATGAGTTATATTGATATAGAATTTTGGCAGAATATTCATTTTGACAATAGAGATTTTTGAAAGTGCAGAAAGTTTTAATGTTTGCCATCTTTTCATATCCTGTGAAAAAGTGGGGACATATCTATTTAGGTTAGCTTGCAGAACAGATGAATATGAATGGTCATAAGAGACACCTAAATAGTTTAGGGAATGAGGTATGGATAGGTAAAAAAAACGGGAAAAATGGGGGGCTTGTGTGCTAAGGGATTAATTTGAAAAATACTAGATTTATTGACATTGATCTTAAAGTCTGAGATTGCTTCAAAGGCATAGAGAGAGTTAACTAACTTCGCGTCAGTTAGGGGATACATAAAGTACAGATTCAGGTCATCTGCAAAGGCAGTAAATCTAATATAGAGTTACAGATTCTAGATAGCATGGTAAGATTTCTGTGATATGAACAAGAGCAAAACTTCTAAGTATAGATTGAACAATATAGGGGGATAGGGGCAGCCCTGCCTGGTTCCATTAGTGATTTTAATCGGATTTGAGAGTTTCTTGTTTATGTATAGGTGGGTCTTTGAACTATTATATAAAGTCTTAATAAGGTTTATAAATTCAGGTGGAAGACCAAATTTCTCGAGAGCTAGAAACAAAAAGTTCCAGTTCACTCTGTCAAAAGCTTTGCAGGCATCCAGAATCAAAGCGTTATCTGGGGTTAGGATCTTGTTTAGTTATTTTTATTATAGATTCTAGTGTTATGGTGTTATCCCATGTGTGTCTATTTCTCACAAAACCAGCCTGCTCAGGGGAGATTAAACCTCCATTACTTTCTTCAGTCTATTAGCTAGAATGGAGAGGATCTTAATGTCCACATTCATAAGTGATATCGGTCTGTAATTACTGGGGTTTGTAGTGTCTAATGTATTTTGGGGATCAGGATAGTTCTAGAATAATTAATGTATGGGTCTTTGATACCATGGCTGATCAAGGATTTAAATAGTTCTAAAAGAAATAGGGGCTAGAGTTACTTTAAATGCCTTATAAAACCATCTGGTCCTGAGCCTTCCCTAGTTTCAAATTATCAATAGCTTGTAATCTGGGATGCTAGTAAGTTTCTTTGTGCTTGGTCTAGTAACTGATGGGAAGGTAATCTCTTTTAAAAATGTTTTCATCTCTTCTTTGGTAGTCATAAAATTATTGTTATTGTAAGTTTGAGAATATATCTGATAGAAGAGTTGAATAATATTTTCATCAGATCTATATAATTGGTTGTTGTACTGAGGGCAAGAAATTCTGGGAGATCTAGGGGCATTAAAGATTAAGCTAGCTAATGATTTAGAGGGGGTTTGTATATATTCTGAGTATTTATACATCTATCTATGTTCCCATATAGATAGATTGGATTGGTGAAATTCAGACAGCTCTTTTTGTTTTGCAATTAGTTCCTTTTCTGTGTTTTCAGAGTAGTTATCAATTAGCTTCTTATCTAAATTAGTAATATCCTGATGTAGTTCAGTTAGCCTTTTGCGTTTTTTTCTAAGAAAGCTCGCTTTCTTAATAAAAATTCCTCTGAGTACAGCTTTAGCTGCGGCCCATCTGATATCGAAGACAATACTTTCATTTTGTTGGGTACTAAAAAGATCTTTTAAAACTAGCTTAATCTCACTGATTAAGGATTTGTCTTGTAGGAGATTTGGGTTCAAGGACCAAGTGGGAGTTGTATTAATTGGATTCTGTGTTAAATTTATTTCTAGCTTTATCCTTGAGTGGTCCGATAGGAAACAGGGTTCTGTTGAGAACTTATTCTGGTGTTGAAGTATAGTCTGAAATTAGAAAATAATCAATACGGGACCATGATTTGTGACAGCTAGAGAAGTAGGTAAAGTAATTATGTTTATAGTCAGACATTTTAGTATTATAGGCAATCGGGTCAGTTAACTCCAAATCATCAATCAGGTCAAGTAGGGCTTTGCAAGGTACTGAGTTCCTTGGGCCAAATCTACCCAATCGATCTACTTGAGGGTTAATAACCATATTCCAATCTCCTCCAACTATTAGTAGGTGTTTTGGGAATTTAAGTAGAAGATTATAAATCATCATAGTAAAATCTGAGTGTTCAGAACATGGACCATAAACGTTAAGAAATAATATCGGGTTATCTATTGCCTGTAAACAAGCAGTAAAATAACACCATCTGCCATCTTGGTCATTACCTTTCGAGATGATCTGTGCTTGAAAAGACTTCTTAATAATAATCGCTCACACCCCTGGGTTATTAGTCGAGCCGAAAAATAATCTCCTTAATCCATGACTTTTTACTTTCAGGAGCCCAATCCGTGTTTAGTAAGTGAGTCTCTTGTAAAAAGCATACCTCACATTTAGCTTTTAGGATCAAGTGCACAATTAACTTTTTTTTCCCCACGTTATTGAGACCTCTAACATTCCAGGAGGACACTGTCAAGTTATTCATCATATTAAGTATAATAGATTTAGGTATTCTAAGCAGAAATGAGAAGAGACAGTTCTGTGTTACATATATTATATAGATATTTATGTAGCATTGTAAAGGTAAGGAATAATGAAAAAGTGGCACCTACACTTATATCCCATAAGGTTTGGTCATTGAACTGTAGAACAATGGCACTGACATCTCTCAATATTCTAACCATGCCTACCCACACTCCTATAACTATTGAGAGGATGTATAAGTGAAAACATGTAATTAGACATGAGTAGTAAAAAACCCTTTTAACTATACTAACTATACTATATATAACAGAATTGAAATAATATTTACACAACTTATACACAATACAAGGGCGATGGTCCAACAGCACAGACATCAGACCCGACATAACGTCCTAGCAGCATCCAACAAGTCTTATGACCAAACTATAGTTGAAAGGCTTATATTTGCAGAGAAAAAGAATAAAAAAGGAGAAAAAACATTTTCCAGTAAAATGATGCAAAAGTATTACTAATTAGCATAAAATTAATAATTATAGCTTAGTTATATGCAATTAGTCAAAACAACAAATATGATATAATCTATTTAGGAGCGAGCAATATTGTGTTTGAAATTTGGTATACCATACCAGATCCTCTCCATCGGGGATCTCAGACAATAGTAAGTATCCATAAGAATAATAAAACAGCGAACAGTGTTAATAGCCTATTAAGTTATTAATAGGTCAACACATATGAGAAGCAGGCATGAAGTGGTATATGTATAGCGACTCCATGACCGATGATTTCCGTGGGGAAAGATGAAAACCCTACTATAACCGGGTCTAGGCTCTGTAGATCAAACCCAGTGCAAGCATGTAAGTCCAACAAACGCGAGGGTTCTTCCTGCACGCGGCACCAATTAGTGCTGCCTGTGTGTCACCTTCAGAGAAGCCTATTAACAACGGCTAGTAATGTAAACATGGTTCCTGAGGATTAAACCAGCACATCCAATCAATATAACATAAAGAAAGATTTATTTTCATCCTACATTCTTCACCTTACAAAGGTATTATATTTGCTGTAGAGGACCAAGGGCTTGATTTGCAAGTATATATTGCTTGTTTGGCAATGTATAGTTAGTTGGAAGGATCTGATCCAAAATATTTAAGGAACACTGCTCTAGCTTCGTTCAGGGATGAGACCGATAGTTTAAGCTCTTGGTGTGTGAAGGACAATGTTGAGGGGAACTTCATTTGGAACTTAATTTTCTTTTGTATAAGATCAGCACCAAGTTTGCGTCGCATCTCGGTTGAATGGAAGATCCTGCGTAATTGTTAGCTGTTGGTTATTCCATGTAAATCTCTTGATTTTTTTAAAGGTTGACAAAATAAGTTATATATCTTGAAAGTGAAGCATTTTAATGTAGACTGGTCTTGGTGCGGAGCTTGGCTGCTGGCTGGCTCAATCTATGAGCCCTTTCAATACTGAAGTTATGTCGGGTTTGTATCTTTACATAAGTCCTTGAATATTTCGTTGCTACCTCGATAAGCTGACTATGCTCAAATTTCTCATTTAAGCCCCTGATTATCAAGTTATTTGCCTCTAGGTCCACTAGTTTGGATTGTATGGACTTAATAACTTTATCCTTCTCTTGGAGGGAGTCTGTTAGAGATTGTATTTCTAGCTCATTTGTTTTGGATCTATCTTCAACCAGCTCTAGCCTGTCCATAATTTTGTGTAGTGAAGTATTAAATGTGTTAACTTTGGATGTCAGATCCTCAATTGCCACTTGCAAGGGTAGGCGGCATTTTAATTCATCCATTACCGACGCGCTTCCGGGTTCTGTCTAGCGGTTCTTTGGAGTGATCCGATATCGGTTTTGATGATCTCAGTCTTTTAGTCTCTTTTTCTGGGGAAGTATTGATGGCTGAGAATTTAGATTTGGTTGTTTGTGTGTCCATACTTTCCGAATCTCTTGGTGTTTTACTCATCTTGCGAAGGTTACAGGAGCTGTCAGTTAGAATGGTGCTGAAGTTAGGGCCTCTAATAGCGGAACAGAAGTGAGCAAAAATATGTTTATGGCTCTCTTAGTCAGCCCAAATGTTAATAGAGTCTCTGGTCACCTTTTTACAGCTGGTTGTTTATGGATTTAGCGCAAAGTATATTCTCAGCTCGATCCTGTATGGTTTAAAAAGCCAAAAACAAAGGTAATTGCCGGAGCTGCAGGAAAGGGTACCTCTTAGACGCCCACCATCTTGGATCTCGGGTATCAGAATGCAGTTTCTAACACCACTTTGATAAGGAAGATAACACTACATACATATGGCTATCATAACTATGTTTATTACTATACATGTCTCAATAATTTTTTGCTAAGTTAATTTTTCTAAGTAGCACATCTGATTACTGATTTAGTTATGAAACACAGTTGGATATGTGTGTAATTTTTTAAGCTGGATAATTATTGTAAAGAATTACAAATGCACTTAGATATCTATGATGGTCAGAATAGTTAAATGAAAATTATTTTCTTTCCTCACATAGGCCAAGTCAGTGTTTAGATCAGGAAGTGTAGTGAAGTATGTATGTATCATACCCCAACCTGTATTAATTACCTCATGGTGTGGGAGGTTGGCATAATGGTTAAGGTGGTTGCCTTGCAGCCACAAAGTGAAGGGTTTGATTCTCACATGGGGTAATTGGCTAGGCTTACAAGGGCAGTTAGCCTAGTACTAAACTGTGAACCTATGAAAGTCCATCCATCTGACATTATTTACAAACAGTAATATTGGCTCTTTAATGGGAATGCATTTCAAAGAACTTCTAAACTCACACACACACTAAGCTTATCTTCATTTATACTGAATTCAGTTTATCCGTAATGAACATGGTTGAAAACAGTTCTCCAGTATCACTGACAAATACTCACCTTGATTTAAATGCTGCATTATTTCTTCCCTAGGTTTGATTCCCACATTGGTCAGCTAAATTTTTACAGTTTGTAATTCCAGAAAGATATGTGCCAAATCATCCTACTTAACCTCCAAAACATCAAGGATAACAAGACAAACTATTGAGGTTGTCAGTGTTGACCACTTGAAAAAGTGTGAATATATTGAACAAATATAACTGCCTTGTTTCACACCTTCATGGCTGCTTGATAAAATAACTTCCACTTTGTTTGCAAATCCCTCTCTGTGCTTACCATCATGCAAATGCAGTTAGCATGGTTGTGTGTTTTTTGTGCCCTAGCCCCTAAATGCAACACTGGAATGTTGTGCCAGTTCAGATTTAGACTTGCTGCTTGATTTCTGCAGGCATGACTGGAATGGGATATGATGGTGCTGAATTTAGAGCTTAGAGATGGAGTGTGGAGTAGTCCAGTATATTTGTGGCACTCCTTGTGAAGCACTACAGCTGTAGGCTACTGCAGGCAGACTATACTGGGTCTCGGTATAAGACTGAGGCTTGGAACAGAGTAGCCAAAGCTATCTCCAGTGCAACTGGCATCCCACACACTGGAGAGAATTATCATCAACACTATAGTGACCTGGATCAAATTCTCTCTCTTTTTTGTCTCACCCAACACCTTTCCTGCTCTTATTTTGTTTTTTGGTTTTTTTTTTTTTTTGGGGGGGGGGGTTATGTTATATGGCTTAAGATGTTCTGTTGCCATATATTTCTACCTACAAAAACTGACATGCAGCACTAACACCCAGAATTTCAGGGTCCCATGCTGTCAGCCCTGCCTCCACAGCCTCTGCCCTACCTGCTCCATCTGCACCAGGTAGCTCTGCCCCAGCAGCTGGTGCACTGATGCTTTCTGGGAGTAGTATTAGTGGAGGTAATTTTGTCCCCCACCAAGAGCTGACAGGGCTGGTGGAGGGTAGAATGGAAAGGGACCTTGGTGCCTGAAGCTCCTGTGTAGAAAAGGACACATTGCCAAGACAATGCCACCTTGAGCACTGACACAGGAAATTGAGACAGATGATGCCATACCTCTCAACTGTACAGATTTTCACAGAATGTCCAGATTTTTGCCTCATATTTCTGGCCTGTTCCTCATAAAATTTATGTTTTTTTGTCAAATCACTGGGATGATGAGGACTGAAGTCACTAAATAATGATATACATTTGAGTTTCAGACTTCAAATCCTTCAGAAAACGTATGTTAAAACAAATCATGTTACTCTAGCAATTTTCTAAGTTTATAAGAGCAATATTTAAAATATGTCCCTATTTTTGGGCCTTTGTCTCCCCCCATTTTGTCAGGCTTTGTCCAGATTTCCTGAGCTAAGTGGTTGAGAGATATGGATGATGCTGACTGTTCTGAGGGTGAGGACTAGATTCTCACTGTTCTCAGGCTTAATGTAGGTGCACAAACAATGTCACCTACCTATCCCTAATCATGGTGTTTCCCAAACTTTTGTACACATCACCATCCTTGTCTGTCTTGTTTGTCCTGTATGTCTGCACCTGCTTCCTCAACTAACCTTCCTACCTAACCCTCACATTCCTAAGCGCCTTCCCCAACATTTCTCTTGCTTTGAAAGTAAAACAAAAGTAAAAAAAACAGGCACCTGTCTCACAAAAAAATTAATAACCCATATATAGCTCTCCGCCTATGTGTCTTCTTGACACATTTGATATGGTACAATTGGCTGTGCAATATTATTCTGTTTTTGTAACCTAACATTGGTGGGGTAACAGTCCATATTCAGCAAATTCCATCTACATTTCTACATTTATGTTGTGAAGAAGTGAATAGCTATAATTCTTTCCCAATACCTTACTTCAAATTCCTCTATTCTTTCCCCTGCGTCCTCCCCTCTACTTGCCCCCAATTTCACCACTTTCCTATTAAACCCTTTTTCACACATTTAATCTGGTCAAAAAATAGAATCACACACAGCACACAAAGCAAGAAATGGCCCATAAGAAAGCTTTCACTCTTTGACCTCAGCCTTTGGGCTGAGTTCGGCATCATGCACCCATACTCGGTGACGATGAATGGCTGTTCATGTCCTACAGCAAAACCGGGTCACTTGTTGCCATCAGCCATAGTAGTCTGGTTCTCCTCGCACAAAGGTACTTAAACATGCTGGCTATCGGAATACAGAGTAAAGGAATCTCTTTGATGATTGGATGGATCCAAGTGCAGCATCTTCTGCGGAGCTTTGACATAAATCATTTGTCTCATGTTTGGCCACAGCATCAAGGGTTTGATTCCAGATGTATGTCACTGTATTTCTAACTGTGATGTTACACTTCTCTGATATGTTTCATGAAACATACCTTACTTTTTATCCAGTTAAGCATTTGTCAACACATACATGGCCATAAGTAATTAGTAAACCACCCTTACTCTGCTCATGTCTTCATCAGGTTTTACCCACCTACAGCTTCTTGATCTCCAGAGCCATCATTAACTGATAGGGAACATGACTGATGAATACTGAGGAGACACCATGAAGATGTGCATAAATGACCCATACCACCACTCTTTCATACGTATCTATACACTTGTCTTTATTCACCCCTTCTCTCTCACCCCTTTGTACTGTTGACTATTCATTATCCTAATGGATGTAAATGTCAGGTTATGGCATTTTCAGTCAGACGAGTGGATGGGAGATCATAGGTTTACCCCAGGGGTCATCTCTGTGTCACTACTAGACAGAGGCACAGTAAACTAATTCTATTATGTAAGGGGGTCTTCACTGTGTCACTACTAGACAGAGGCACAGTATTCTAAATCTATTCTGTACACTTTTGTACCATTACATGGGGTGGCGAAAGCCACATCACTATGGCTAGGCTTACAAATGCCCCAGGGCAGATAGCCTAGTACCAAACTATGAAACTATGAATTACTTTGCTGAAGAATAAAAGCTACATCTTCCATTGACTCAGTATGTTATCCCTGTCCCTTTAAAGGTTTGATTTTGACACGCTTGAAGTAGGATTTCCTTGGTGAGGTGTAGAGATAATGATCAAGTCTGTAACCTTAGTTTTTCATCTTGACAATTGTTTGAATCCATAAACTCTTGCTCCCTTTTTATGTGTCCTTCATGTGAATGAGTTGCCTATGTATCTTTCTAAGCCCCTTCAGTAGATATTGCACATGCAAGTTGGCCAGGCAACATATTTATAATAGCCATTCCTGGTATTCATAAAGTCATGATAAAAACTTGCTATAATAATCACATTATGACTCCCTTTCTAAAATGATCTGCATACTGGAGTCAAATCCTGTTTTAGCTCTGCTTTTTCATTTAACTCAATGAGCCTACACCTTGTGACACAGAGGAAGCTAGGATGATAGGTGGATTTTCTCAGCTAAGTACTGTCCAGAGGGCTGATGGTCATGCATCACTGCTAACCCTGTTTGTGCTGTAGAAGGCAAACCAAATTAAAGTTTTTTTGCCTTTTCCTTTAGCAGTGAACTCTGTTTGCACTCCATGCACCATCATGAAATGGGGAAGGCAAGCACAACCCTTCATTTTTGAATTGATCTTTGGAGCTAACATGGAAAGGTATATAATAAAACATGTGGAGCATATGTCTGCACCATGTGAAGATAAAACAGATCTGTTGTAAATGTAATCAGAATCGCATTTCCTCGCTGATTCTTATTTGTGCAAAAGCTTGGCAGGAAGCAGCAGAGAACACCACTAAATAGTGGTACTTCACAATCCCAGTTCACCACATCTAAGTATAATCAAACATGAGCTAGCACTTGAACAACATCACCACAAATGCATTTCTCAGAATTTTGCTTTAGGAAGGCATTTGGAACATAAGTAAGAATTACTACTGAATTATATTAATTCATTACATGGGAATTGTTTAATGTACTTGTGAAATGCAGTGAATTGTGTGTTTAACTGACCACTTCATTCTGGACAGTTTGATTTGTACTGCAGCACTGACACTAAACACATACAGCCTTGATGTTATTGATGCACATATCCCTCCTGCATTGGAACATTAAATATTGATTGGTATTGACAGTCCACATTGTCCAAGCATGACCACATACCATCGCTAATAGTACCATTTATTAAGGTTTACATACCATCACCATAACCTGATGATCCATCCATGATTCATTTTGCATCCTGTGTTTCACAAGTGTGTAAGTACCTTCACATCAATTATCTTACTAGAATTTGAACATTTATCCTCCCCTCGTACATATTTCTGTATAGATATTTTTGATTTCTGTGCACATTGTCCTCAGTACACTTTTCCTGTCTAGTAAACCATGTTTTATAGTTGCCCTTGTTGTATTTCCTCCTGTCTTACTTATTTGTGTATTCATATGTTTGATTTCTGTGCACACTGCACTCAGTATACTTTCCTTGCCTGTGTACAGCTTATTTGCTTTACGTAGAGCTATCCACGTGAGTACGATTAATAGGTTTAGCCATAGACAAGCCTGACTGTTTACTGTCTGTGCTCATGCTGCTCAACATGTTTTCCTGTCCACAAACATTGTTGCTGGCCACAAAAAACATGCTTGTATTCATGTAAGTGTGATGAACAACATGCATATGCAATTAGTTCTGCTGCTCATCATGTTAATTGCTCAGCAGTGAAGTGCTGGACTGAGAAACCAAACTTAAACAGCGTGCAGTCTTATTTTTCTTATTTTAACCACATAGATGGGCTTACACAAATCTAACATTCTCAGTTACAGCCCAGGATACAAAATAATTCAGAAAAAGCATACACGAAACAAAAGAACAGTGAGCAGTACACCAATACACTGATATATAATAATGCATAGAAAAATATAATAACATTGAGATATGAATATTAATGCTTATACGTGTAAAATATTTTGGTATTACAACTGTAAAATGAAATGATCTCTGAATAAATAAATTTTCTGCTGGAAGCATAATGTATGGCAGTGTAATGATGTTTTATTTGTATCCATAAAGTATGAAGTATCAGGATTGTTTTTTTTTTTCATTTTCAGTTATAACATTAAGAAATGAAAATAAAGAATATATTTTCTCTTTATAAAACATTCACTTGTTTCCTCCATATAAATTTGTTTCTGTTGTTGTTGTTTCCTGTGTTAACATTCAAGAAACGTGCTTTAAAAATTAGTCTAGCAAGTTAAAGTATAATTTTCCATGAAATCCTCCATTTTATGTAAGTCACAATCTTAGACTCTTAAAGAAAACAAATGAATGGATATTCTTGAGAGTATGTTGCCCGTATAGGAAGTGCAATTTCTCCAGTGGCAGCTGGTGACTTCAAATTAAAGGGGGGATGCAGGAGACAGCTGAATGGGTGGGGCCAATGGGAATGGGGTTTGGCCAACCAAAAGGGGTGGAGCTATGCTCAAAAACCACAACAACTGGAATTTAATTAAATGCGCTGCCCTGGGTGCTAAACTATCATTACGAGAGTCCAATCAAGACAAAATGAAGTGTAGAAGAAAAAAATATTTCAATGCTTTGGCTACATGGCAACTTACTTAATATCTAGATTGAAACACAAAGGTTGTGAGGCATGAAAAAATAAATTGCTTTTTAAATATATTACTGGAATGCCAGTCAAAATCAAGTATAAAAAAAAAACAAGCAGCACTCAGCTCAAACCACTTCTCCTTGCACTACAGTTCTAATTATAATTTATATTCAGCTTTATAAAATTACCAAGTAACATGCTGAAAGTAGCAATCTCTGTGATACCCCCACTTGTAAAAATGTTTGTTATCCAAAAAAGACCTGCTGCCTGACAACAACTACTTGCTTCATGGGGAACACATGATCAAAGTAAAAAATAAGCAACGAACAAGAAACAAGCTCAAGATAAATTGCTTAAAGGATTACTGCACAAGTTATGGACCACACATGTTAGATTGGCATTCTGTTAAGTTTACAGGTAAAGCCTGCAAAGATAACTGCAAGTCTCCAACAAATGTAATGAGCTCCTGAAAATACTGTAATCCTGTCCTTTATTACAAATACTGTCATAAGCATTTCAATACCTAAGGCTTATATGTTATCTAGTTATGTAAATAATCTCTGAATGGCAACAATGAAAAGGCTTTCAATGTTGGTAATTCTTTAACAGTATGCTTATTAAAGCTTACTTGCATCTTAAAATCTCTGACAAGCTTACCTGATGGTTATTAAAGCATTGCTACTTTAATACAGAGCAACAGGGCACTACAACAGCATGCATTTTTTGAATAATAAGAAGCATAAATCAACAGTATAAAAATATGACAGAAAAACAGAACATTCTGCAAAATCAAGGACAGATGAAAAGCCACAGTCGTATTTGTGGTCTACGTTGGATGGGGAATACACTGCACACTTACACTGCATAACTGCTCCTTGCCTTGCTTGGACATATCCAGAGCCACTACAATGGGGAGTGGGGTGCAACAAATAGGTCACAGTTTGAAATGTCTCTGACTGATGGTGATGGCTCTGACACTCACACCTATCAACCTCAGAGCAGGAAATCTGGACAAATCCATACATAGAATTGAGACACAAGCCCATAAATAAAGACAATTTTTAAATATTGCTCTTATAAACTTAGAAAGATAATAGAATAGTAGTAGGTCTTGCATTAGTATGAATTTTTGAAGGTATGAAATCTGAAACTCAAATGTCTACCATTATTTTCTAACTTCAATCTTTAATGATTTGCTACTAATTTGCCAGAAAAACACAATTTTATGAAAAACAGACCAAAAATGTTATGCAAAAATATAAACTTGCCACACAATAGAGTTGGGAACCTGTCAAAGAAGGGACACCTTTTTAAAATTAGTACTGTTAACTTGAGCAGCTGACAAAATAAGAGCATCTACATGCATTTTTGAAATAAAAGTAATCTATAACTCTGATCATTACAATTATTTATAATTGTAAACCCTCCACGTTTTCTTCCAAAATTGCCATTTTGCAGAGGGATTATTGGGGGAGAGCAACATTTTGAGCCAAAATTGGGGACAGTTGAGAGGTTTGGATATTCCTAATTCTATAAAGCGATTTATTTGCATGAAACTCTCAACCTCTTAATGCAGGAAATCTGGACAAGGCCAAATATATTGGAGGAACATACAAACAGTACTAAAAATTGCTCTTGTATAAACTTAAGACAGTTGATAGAATAACAGGTCTTGCTTTAGCATGCATTTTTCTGAAGGTTATGACGTCTGAAACTCATTGTCTGTTATTATTTAGTGACTTAATTCCTAAATGATTTGGCAGAAAACCACAAATTTTATGAAGAACAAACCAAAAATAAGAAGCAAACATCTATTCATTCTGCAAAATTCTGGAGAGTTGAGAGGTATAGTTCAGCCGGGACTGTCTGAGTTTGATGCCCTTCCCCCCTCACAAAATCATGGTCGAATGGAGCGTCCCCCCTGCAGTCATTCCAATGTCCCTTTCCTTGGTTATTTCACCCCATTTGCCATAAACACTGTAATGTGCATACTGCTTTACTTCTGCGATGATATGGATTTCATTTGAAAGTTTTATTTTATATTTTGCAGCATAAACCCTAATAGATTTCTGCTAAACAAGCAATGCAGTCTCACAATGAAAATAGACTTAGCATTAAAACTTCTCTACCCTTGAAACTCACATTCATTGAAACAGCATTGAAACCCACATTCAAATAAAATACATTTTGCCAGTGGCAGATAAAGATTAATTTTGGGCTGTTTTCAAATCATAGGCCCCTTGAACATGAAACATACATATGCTCTTTGATACACCTTCCTGACTGTATTAAATTATATTCCTTGTACAATACAGTACAGTTGTTAGAGGGCATTTTAAATTTATTGTTTTGAACATTTTTCCAGTAAACAATGAAACAAAATGCATGCACCAGTAATGACAAAACTGCCCAATTCAGAACATTTCCATCATAAAATTCTACTCAAACTTCTACAGTCCACCAGTATCAGTAAATGTGCATGATCTCTGAAGAAGTAAAAGTCATCTAAATAATTCCACATTAAAGAAATCTGTTAACTAATGAAGAGGTTACTGCTAGCAAAAAACTTTATATGTCATTGTTTTATCTACAAATAAAGTGCCTGTTGCCCTTGAGGAATAAATTGCCTATGTTGCATTAAAGAAATGATAAGCTAGTAATATCGCATTAGGGAATGGATTGCAAACTGATAACAGGTTCATAGTTACTAGGTATCTTCACCAAAGAGGACTGCAGCATCCATCCCCTTTACAAAAGAGTACAGTATCAGCAATGCATCTACTTACTGTGGGAATAGAACCCACAGCCTTCTGCATCAAAAAAGCAAGTACACTACCTGTTATGCTATTAACAATGTAAGCAGATTTAGCATAAGCACCACTAAACTTTTGTTCCCCTGCAGCTCTCAGCTCCTTGTAAATTCTACTCGACACTCAGCTGTATCTCTGAACTTTGCAGCACAAGAAATCTGGAAAAAGCCCAAATTTATTTGGAGGTGACAAAAGCCCAAAAACCAGGGACACATTTTAAACATTGCTTGCATAATGTTGGAAAGTTGCTAGAATAAAATGCTGTGTTACCACCATATATTTCACTGCCAAGTACTGAACCCAAGACCCTGTGCAAAACAGTCAGAGCAACATACACTATGCCAAATCATTGATTTTATGAAAGAAAGGAAGACTGAAACTTAAATGGCTATCATTTAGTGAATACAGTTCTCACCATAGCTGTCAACATCTTAGCACAAAACAGCTAAACAAAGCCAATAATGGGGGAATACAGCCCCCAAACATATTCAGTGAGTTCAGTTATCACCATAGCTCTCAACCTTGGCACAAAAAACCTGGACAAAGCCAATAATGGGGGTCCAAAAAATAGGGACAAATATCCATTGAGGACACCAAAGCAAACCCACGGAAGACATGCAGACTCCACACTGAAGGCACCCAACCAAGAGTCAAACCAGACACCCTGTAGCTGTCAGGAAACAATGTTACCACTACACTACTGGCAGTGTTAAGTAACAAAAATACAGAAACCACAGATTTTATGAGGAACAGAACAAAACAAATATGAGGCAAAAATCTGCAAATGTTTTACAAATGGTGGTGGGTAGGGAATTCAGGCTCTTGTCACTTTGGCTCAAGGTACAGGATTCAAGCCTTATTCTCTACCCACCACCATGTAGCAAGTGGGGCATTACACACACACACACACACACACACACACACACACACACACACACCCTACTGGCGCCTCCAGCCTGTGGAGTCCAGGGCTACTCATGAAAGTTTATTTTTTATGTTCTACAGTGGGGGGAATTATTTTATTCATTTTACAGGTGGGTGAGCTGCAGTCCTGCAATCCTATAGCACGGGCCGCCCCTGAATTTCTCAAATGCATTTTTTTTCTGAAGCAATCATAATAATGGTTCATAACATCCAGTTTAGCATGCTTAATAGAGCACTAAAGCCTATTTCATTTATTCAGTGCCTATTGTGGAACTAGTCATATTAGTGAAATCTGTAGCTTTTATATTCATTTTCATCACTTCATGGCATTGTCATCACACATCTGCATGATTTGTAAAACATCATACCTTCTAATATTTCACAATCTTTAGAGCATCTATCATTAAAATCATATATGCTTTTTCTATGGCTCTTGCATATAAGGCTTTGAATACTTAATTAGAAGGAAATTGTACTAGTTTCATTTGTTCCTTCCAGTATAATCACTGTGTTTCTTTATGCATGATATTATTGCTTGATTTCCTAGGATTTATTTCATAATATCATCCTTTATACAATAACAAATATATCTAGAAAAGATCAATTTCAAATTTTAAAAATAATCTTTTTTTCTGTAAGCAGCATAAATGCCTGAAACATCATAAACAGTGCACTAATGTTTCCTACACAGAATGGGTTTAAAAAAATCTGTTAACTATGCAGGGGCCTAACATTTTTATGGATAACCACTTTATTTAAGTTACTTACAAATGAACAACATTTATATTAATTTTCTGACAGGAAAATATAACAATGAAATTATACTTTTGTCAAGATGTGTGGTGAGATGAAAATATTAACTATTGCTGATTGTTATTATTTTCATATTCTGTTCTTACTTTCAAATCTGCTTGACTTGCAATATACTTCTTCTTCTTTTCCCAGTTAGGGGTCACCACAGCAGATCACTGTCTGCTTATGATTGGCAGTGGAGTTTTACAGTGTTGAGTTGCCAACCCAGTGCCCAACCTTCCACAGAAGGCACACACACACTCACACCTAGGGCCAATTTAGTGTGTCCAATCCACCTACAGCATGTCTTTGAGATGTGGGAGGAAACCCACATGACCACAGGGAGGATATGCAGACTCCACACAGATGGCATCCCAGCAAGGATTGAACCGGAGAATCTCTTGCTGTGAAAAGGCAATGATAACCGCTGCACCACCATGGCCGCCCCTTAACTTGCACATTACTATTGAATTAAAATGTTGCTTGAACCACAGTGAAGATATGGCAGACACTGGTCAGACATTATTAGGAAGGAGCAGTTCTAGTTTTACCAACCATATTTCTTATAGACTGTCAAATGATATCTGAATAAAACTTATATTTTTAACAAGAGACATCTTTATTGAATTATCACTTATGACATAGACAATCATACATTTATATAAATGAAAAACAAATCATGCTAACATATTGTCAACTGCAAACATTAGGCATGATATATAATCATCTGCACAGACATTTTAAGTCAAACATTATATATCTCATTCAGTTCCTGCCTTTCCTTAAACCTCATTCCTTCGATAAAACATTATGCTGCATGGATTGTTCCCACAGTTCCCATTTTTCTGTGTAATTTGCTCCCACCATTTTCTAAAGATCCCACTTCCATTTCTTTTATCTCTGTTACTGTATCTACTATTTCCAGTAGAGTTGGTTTACACTTAGATTTCCATTTTCTAGTAGTTGCTTTTTCTGGCAGCCACCAGAATTAAATTCAGCAAGGCCTTCCTATGTGTAGGCAATTCTGATTCTGTATCACAGCTCAAAAAAATCAGTTTTTTAGTTACACCAATTAGCTCACCCAGTATCTCTAGCAGAGCAGTCTGCAGAGAGTCTGCCAATTCATTACACTCCGAAAAAATATGTTCCTAATTATTTCTTCCTTCCACATCACAGCTCCAACATTTGCAATCTACCTGAGGAAAAATTATTGGAGTCTGCTTGGAGTATAAAAATACCTTTGCAGACACTTTTAAGCAAAGATCCTAACTCTCCTAAATATTATAGCATATTTCAGAGCCATAAATATATTTTCTTTGAATAAAGCTTATGTTATATCAGAGAATGCTATCTCAACATATGGCTGTCACTTCCTCTCTGAAATGCAAATTCTAAAATCATAAAAATGTAAACATGGCTTGTTAAAATTGCTTTCTTCAAATCTGCCAAAGAAATGAAAAACTATATATGCATACACACACACACACACATATATATATATATATATATATATATATATATATATATATATATATATATATGGGTTCCATTTAAGTGATCAAAGTTTCATAATGTCAAATCTCATATGGCCGAAACCATATGATCGAAATTGTAAAACTTCGAACACTTAATATTCCCTTTTCCTCGCTGTAGTGCAATCTTGTAGTTGGTATATTTTAATAGCAGGGGAGTGGGGGGTTCAGGGGGTCTTTCCCCCTGCATAAATGTGTATTAATTTGTTTTTTTTTTTTGAATGTTCGAAGTTTTAAAACTTCGATCATATGGTCCCAGCCATATGACATTCAAAGTTTTGAAAAAAAAAAAAAAAAAAAATATATATATATATATATATATATATATATATATATATATATATGGGTCCTATTTGTTTAATTGACAGTATGGTTCATCAAACCGTACTTTGTTGAAATTAGTTTAGTGAAAGTATATTTTGTCGAAAATGCACTTTCACTAAAGTAAGCAAACAAACAAAAAAAAACCATGCAGTTTGCATGTCACCTTAGTTGTACATCAACCTATAATGTTGATGTACAACTAAGGAAAGTTTTGTTGAGATTGTGGTATTGTGGCAATAAGGTAATATTCCCTTTTCCCCAGTTTAGTATGATCTCAAAGTCAGAGTATTAAAGTAGGGTGGTGTGGGGGGTGCAGCCCCCCCACATTAGGGGGGGTGCAGGGGGGGCTTGCTCCCCTGCATAACACTGTTTAGTGTGTTATTTTTCGTTTTTTAGTTATTTTTTATTTTTTTATTCCACAAAAGTGCATTTTCGATAGAATGCACTTTCGCGGAAGTGTGTTCGAGGAAGTATGGTTCAATGAATCGTACTTTCAATTTAAAAACATAGCTTCATATCTATATATATATATATATATATATATATATATATATATATATATATATATATATATATATATATATATATATATATATATATCTGGGATCCAGACAGATGCTCAACTAGCATATGTCTGAATCACAAAACATCAAACACACATACACGAAAGCGCTTAACATCGACAAGTGCTTCCGTGTATGTGTGCCTGTTTCGTAGATCAGCCTACACTGTGGGTAAGGAAAAATTCCCTTTTCCCCACTGTAGTGCAATCTCAGAGTGAGAATAATAAAGTAGGGGGTGTGGGGGGTGCAGAGGGGCAAAGCCCCCCTGCAGAAACGTAGATTTTTTTTTTTGAACTACACATACACAGAAGCACTTTTTGATGTTAAGCGCTTTTGTGTATGTGTGTTCGATGTTTTGTGATTCAGACATATGCTAGTCGAGCATGTGTCCTAGACCTATATATATATATATATATATATATATATATATATATATATATATATATATATATGGGTCTGTTCATCAAAATTACACTTTATCGAAGAACAAAAGTACGAACCCACTTCAGCAAAAGTGTACTTAAGTGAAAATGCACTTTTGCGAATTACACTTTACCAAAGCACAGTACAGTGGGGGTAAGGGAATATACCCTTTACCCTCCTGTAGTCCGATCTCAGAGTTAGTATATTTAAGTAGCAGGAGGGGGCCTCCCCTGCAAAAATGCATTTGTAGTGTGTTTTATGTGTGGTTTTGTGCATCGGTAAAGTGTAATTTGTGAAAGTGCATTTTCGCTTAAATGTACTTTCGCTGAAGTGGGATCGTACTTCTGTTCTTCAATAAAGTATAATTTCGATGAACAGAAGTAAAATACAAATATGTTCGTGTGAGTAATGGCAATGTCTATAAATGCTATATGTGACAAGCAGGGACTACAGTCTGCCAGTCCATATAACTGCAAACAATTAATACATTAACTTATCAGTTTAGATGTGATGGACAGATATTATGGTGTCTTGATCTGCACTGATCCCTCTAGCTAACATGTCATGGTCAGGGTTACTGTCTTTCAGTCAGTACCACTGAACATCACATGATATAGGTGCAGAAGAGTATGAGTATAGTAAATGCACATTGCTGCACTGAGTTATAACAAGCTTTGTATTCATCAGCTGTAGAGTAGCATACAGAGAATGTACAGTAATGCTGCTTGTGACAGGAAATAATATGACTGTTGTCAGAAAGCAGTTCCATTCTACTATATGTAGTTGTATCATCTCTGAAAGTGCAATTCTAAATTTCACACATCCGTTCTGCATTTTATAAATTTGCTGCATTTTTAATGAAAAGAACAGCCTCCCCAGTGTAGGAGGTAGACAGGGTCTGTCAGCCAGATTAAAAAAAAAGAAATTAGACAAATGTCTGTTTGTAATCTATTAATTTCAGCTTTACTGTTAAATTGACTTATATTTGTGCATTTGAGAAAGAATGTTCAATACCTTTTAGGAGATTCTTGGTACTTGCATTGTAAATGGTACGATTTGAAAAGATATTAGCATTATCTATACTAATTAATTACAGAAATAAGCATCATTTTCTAATATCTCTAAGTCCCATAAAGCAAGAATCTACAAAGAATCTGTTTGTAATAATATAAAAATTCATGTCAAACAGAGGATGCGTGTCAAGCTTGCATTGTGAAAGTGCTAGTCTATCAAATATCTTCATCATTAAGTTGAGTACAGAATATCAGTGGCATTCATGTATTCGGTAGTATGGATAGTTAAAATATTTATATTTGATTGATAAATACTTTTATATTATATTATTATTTGAGCACTTTCACAAAAGTTATATTGCAACATTACTAGACATATTTAGCATTCCTATTTAAGTAACTATACAATGCCAATGCTTGAAACAAACTTCCCACAAACATTGGCTCAAACATCATCTTCCTATCATTTAAAAACACTTTAAAGGAATAGTTATTAAAGCATGGATTTGTTCCTGCTGTAACCCTACTTGACACTATATCCTTCTGAAATTACCTTTCCGATTATCTTTATATACAATATCCACGACTCCTTCCCTTGCTCCCTTCTTCTTCCCCTTTCCACCTTTTATTTCTCCATCAATTTGTAATAGGACTGCATTTTGCTCTGATATCTCCATACCTGACTCCTTTCATACCCAAACTACTTTCTTTATCTCACTCTAGCTGTTTTCTTTCACTCATATTTTACTCATCCCTTACCTATTTAACCCACTTGTTCTAAATTCCTCTGTAATCCTTACCCTGTTTTTCTGCACTTGTTACTTTACTGTTTTTCATTACCCTTAACATATAATTATTATTAGTCTATTTTTTCCTATAATAATATATTATATTTATTGCAATGTTTTTTACTTATAACTTTTTTTTCATTTCGTTCTTCCCATGATCATTTTATACTTTTATTGTCTTGACATCTATATTATTTTTTTTAATGTATTCATATAACGTGTCTAACCTTTCGAAGGTTTTCTCCCCTGGCCTCTGCTAAAAATGGGTTCCTGGACCCAGTCAGACTTTCATGGTAATCAAAGTCACATAAATAAATAAATAAATAAATACATAAATACATAAATAAATAAATACATAAATAATCTTTAATAATGCTTAAGATTTCCATGTTGTATGCAGCCAGAAATGGATGTGACTGTCTGCAAGTATGATTGAGCGAAGGAGTTAAAAATATATGCAAATGCTTCTATAAGTTACAGATGCTGTTAAGTCCACCAGTTTGTAAATGTTTGCATGATAACGAAGAATGGTTAATTACCATTGTTATAATTCAACTTTTACAAACATAGGATCAGTGGTCTGAGCGATGTGCCCTTTCTTCAAAGCATTAATTGTGTGTTATGCAGGTTTTGCAGTCATAAAGGACAGTTCAACATTAGGAGAGTACAAGCATGTCAGCACTTAGTTTCAAGTTATATCACAGGAAGTATAATTAATTTCAGAGCACAATAATTCATTTACTATGCACAGCCCAATGGTGCAGTGGATCGCATTGTCACCTCACACCATAAGGTTCTCCATTTCAATTCTCAGCTGGGGTGTCTTCTGTGGGAAGTCTGCATGTCCTCCCTGCATTTGCATGGGTTTCCTCCAGGTGTTCCAGTTTCCTCCCACAGTCCAAAGACATGCAGTGGGTGGATTGTACACTCTAGATTAGTCATAGGTGTGTTTATGTGTGCGCATTAGTTTGCTTTATGCAAGAATAACCACGACACTACTAGCCACCTGGCAATGTGAACTTTATTTCTAGATGTTTGTCACTGCTGAATTGACACCCCCACTCCATGTGCAAAAATGAGAAAGGGGGTTTCAGACAGATTGCAGTTAAAAATCACTTTAATAATCTTACTCATGGGGAAATCATTGCAACTGGTCTGAAGTAAAAAAAAAAAAGACAGCTGTCATATAGACCAGTTATATCTTCAAACAGGACAGATTGCTGCACCATTGAGCTACACATTAGCAAATGAAATGAATACAGTAACTTTTTTAAGAATGTACCCAGGCATAATCAAATAATTATGTATACTTAACAAATCTGTTTAGTCTAAGCAAAGGAAGGAAAATAAAAGTAAAGAAATGATGTGTCTATAACTTAGTTATTGTACGTTATACAGGCAAGGTGAATTATCACACTTTAAACAATAAATATGCATGAGGGTTCTAGTTAAGCTGAATGTTTCAGAACATAATAATGATCAGCCCACGTAAGGGTGAGCCACACAGGTAACATACAGGTAATTGTGGCTGGCTTATTATACCGAGTGCACTTTAAAGACCTGTGTGTCATTGTGCATCTTTGAAACTTTGTTCTGAAACTCTTATTTTTCAGAGGAAATTTTCATATGTAGTAAGGTGCCCTGCCACATGAGTTTTTAAGTATGTCTGCGCACTTGTTTCTATATTTTTCCAGTTTTTCCGTCGTACTCTTGCCATTTTCTTTCACATTTTTAAAAGTGAATGACTTGCCTAATCTAAATCTGAGCTGAAAACGGTTGTCAGACTGCTATGCTACCATGAATTGCTCATAACAAGCTGCTTATAAAATTTGCCTTGTACCAGAGTACCTTATGCCAAATGTTGATTTTTAACTTGCATTAATATAATCAGAACTAAGATCATATTCTCTGAACCTGCTTGCAAATTCAGTCAGACAGACTGAGCAACAACTGTAAAGGGCCTGAAAATCCAAATGTGTAATGTATTCTGGGAGAGCTTCGCAGATGCTTCTGTGCAAGAAGAGATCACCTCCCCTCTCCATAAGAGCTTCTCTCTTATTCCACTAGGGTCGGGGACATGGTGTCTGAATGGTCTCATTTGAAGATTTCATAATGTGAACTGATTATTTTTTTATTACAGCAATCATGAGGCCTGCTGATGTGCAGTTGCTGTGAGGGAGCTTTCTAATTAAAGAAAGAGGCTTTCCATACAGTGCTGGTGTGGGTGGGTCTTTACATTTGATTAGTTCGTTCTGTAGTTCATGCAAGATGCAGCCTGGGACACCATCTGGTTCCACTGATGCTGTGTTTTTGGCTTTTGAAAGGGCTGTTTTCACTTGTGCGTCTGTGATTTTTGGGACACTACACTTTTCCGGTATTGTTGTGGGCCCTTTAGGAGGTGAGAGGGGGGTGAAGTTTGTACTGAATCTATCTGCCAGGATGTTGGCAATATCAGTAGGTTCAGTATATTTTGTGCTATTTTGCACTAGTTCAGTGCATATCTGTGAGTTACCACTTAGATTCTTAACATAGCTAAAGAAGGCTTTGTGGTTATCTTTTGAATCCTTGACTATTTTTCTTTCAAAGTTAGCCTTGGATGATTTCATGATGGACCTTAGTTTCTTACTGATACTGATCAGGGATGTCTTTCCTTCTTGGGATTTGCTTTTTTTCTGAACTAGTTTCCTCCTTCTAATGTTTAGCCTGTTTATTGCAGGGGTCCACCAAACTGGTTTCCTTCTCTTAGAGGAGTGAGTCTTGGTTTTGCTAGGGATGGCATGATCCATGTATCCTTGTAGGTGCTCATAGAGTGCATTGTAAAGGTTTCTGCATCTTGGGCAACGATATCCTTTAGCATGGGGGCTGTAAAACTTACCACCTCTGTCTTAAGTAAGGTAAAGTTTGCTTTAGAAAAGTTTTTTACTGTGGTTTCCTTAGTTGGGGGCGGTGGTGGGGTGTGGACATCCAGAGTGATTAGTTTATAGTCTGATCTAACCAGTGACAGGTTGACCTCTGGTGTGGAACACCTGTCGCCCATGTTGGTGATGACCAGGTCCAATATGTTTTCACCTCTGGTAGGGGAGTTTACCAGCTGATCCAGGACATTTGAGTTGATGAATTCCAGGAAGTGCTGGGCCTGGGAATTTGTACTCGAGTAGTTTTCCCAGTGAATGGTAGGGTAATTGAAATCGCCCAATATCAGGGTGTTTGGTAGGACCTTCATGTTTTCCAGTGTCTCCAGAAAGGTGGAGTGGTGGTCCTGGGTCAAGGAGGGTGATCTGTAGCAGGCCACAATTTGCATTGCAGATTTACCCGATGTTAGTTGCACATGGATGATCTCAGAGGTATCATGCTGCACCACTAACCTGGAGGTGTAGGTATCCTTGATGAATATGGATACACCCCCCTCCTTTTGTGTTTCGGTCCATGTTCTGTGGCCAAAATGTGTGGTATGAGTTGTAGCCTGGTAGTGCTGGGGTGTTCTCTGGAGCCTTGAACCAGGTTTCAGTTGGAGCACAGATGTCGACGTTCTCCATACTGAGGAGTGCTTTGAGCACGTGCATTTTGAGATTTAAACTCCTGGCGTTGAGTAGCATAACTCTCAGTTTTTTGTTAATTGTGCTGTTTACAGATGTTTTTGCAAGTAGTTAAAGGATATGTGTTTTGCCGCTGATGAAATTTTAGACAGAGAAAATGTTGATTTCCAGAATGTGACTTTGCAGAGTCAACCTTTGCATATCAAACACTTGAATAAAAACATTGAGCTGTGCAGTGCATAATCCACAAAGCAGTAAGTATCTAGGAAGCTGTAAGGAAAAATGGAACCCTACTGGAAGAAATGCTTAGTCTAATCTCAGGTGCTAGAATCCAAGGCTTCTGACCCCTACAGCATGGAAGGAAATGAACTGCTTCCTCCCAAAATCAGTAAGCCAGGAAAGAATAAACATGTATCAGGAAAACAATGAGTATAAGATTAAACTTACTTTGTGAAGTCTGATGTGCCAGATAGATTTATGCTAAGAAACTTTGAAAATATAATCCCTTTTGAAACACAGAGCTGACATATCATAGATCATTTCCTTGCAAACAATGGGCATTACTAAGTGCATGTGCACCAGTCATAGCCCTGTAGCTAAAGTGTGTCATAGAGGGCATCTGTCTAGAGCACAGATTCTTGAGGATGTATGTTTGGCAATGCCAGTTATGCAGCAGTGAGGTACAACACTGATTCAGTACCAACACCGTCAGCAAAAATTTACAGACAACAGTTTTATGCTTGACAAGCCAGTACTGTTGACTATCTAATAACACTGTAAAACATATTACTGGAGCATACACAACTGGAGTAGTCAGTCTAATATCTTGCACTATTGTAAAAGTATATTTTCTACCATTATAACAATATACTCTGCCATTCTAATTACACTAACCTCTTGGGCAGCATAGCTGTTTTATATAGTAATTTCACTTACAGATAATGACATTTCTCTTAATGTGTTATCTCATGAAGAATACTTTCCAATGTTAATTTCTTTCCCTTTGGAAAATTGCTGATATCTCACTTGGGTTCCCCCTTTCTCCCTTATACATAGTTCACAGCACCTTCAGTTCTTTTCTTCTTCAGTGATATGTTTTCCAACGTACCTTCCCGCACTTTCTTCATTAACCCTTTCTCTTCATTTACAACTTCTTGATTTGATTTGATTTGCATAGCTTGATATTGTTCCTCTTACCACTCTTTAATTTTGTCCTTATTTCAATTACGCATTGTATCAAGCCTGTCCACTCTTCTCAGTTTATCTTATTCCAATTAAACTTATTGTCCAGAATTGTAAGTATAATCTTCTCTGTGTATTGTATTTCCTGTTTAGCTCCTCCAACATTTCTCCCCTTTCATTAACTGTTCCCTATAGTTTCCCTTTGTGGTTCATTGCTGCCACCTATATGCATTTATTCTTTTTTTCCTATCATCCAAGCGTTCCTATTTTAAGAATCTCCTTCTGCCACACTTTGAGTCCCCTAACTTGAAATATTTTACTGATTCCCTTAATTAATTCTTCATTTTGTCATTTTCCTTAGTTTCCCAGTTGCACTCCCCAAATTATTACTAGCCAAACATGCTCTTTCAGACATAGTTGTTTAATAATTATCATTTGATTCAACCTCTCTACGTAGATTTTTTTTGCTTTACAAGTCATGTGTGTCACTTTCATGTAACCCTCTACAGATCAGATATCCAGCTCAGCCCACTTTTTGACTGACTGCATCAACCTACTCCATTTTGCACAGGCATTTTACCAAGACCATAGAAAGTCCCTCAACCAACATTGGAGCCTATTTAGGGTTTCCCTACTTGGGGGTGCCCAGAATGATTGCACTTCATAAAGTATTTAGAGATTCACAGGCCATTCAGTATCATGACTTTATCATCCATTTCAAAGTTTAGATTCTTTCACTTTTGCTTTTTCTCTTGAATATGCCCCATTTTTAAGCATATAATTTATCCAGTGTCAGTTTGCCTGCATTGGCCAACCAAATTCACAGATATTAAAAGGCTTTTTCATCTGCATATGTGGATATTCGTTCATTAAGCTATTGATACCCTTTGCATTTATATTTTTTGTTCTAGTTTCAGATTTAGTTATTTCATAGCCCAATAACCTTCCATTCCTAATTATCTGAAAGAGAACTCCCATCTCTTGTTGCAGGTCAGCCAGTTTCAAGATCATATCATCTGTGAAGTGACTAATCTTTAATTCCAAGCTCTCCCATTTGTATCCTCTTATTCTTCAGGCACTCACTCTTTCCTTTATGGGCTCAAGATATGTGCCAAATAATAAAGGAGACATGGTGTACCCTTATATTGTCTCTCTGCAGAATTAAAATTTCCTGATATATCACCCATCAACTTTATCTGTGACATTGCCCCTCTGTATGAATATTTAATTATATTAATAGAAGTCCATGGCAATCTCATACTCTTTAAAACTATAAATAAGAACACCCAGTCCACTTGGTCAAAAACATTTTCTGCATCCAGGGGCGTAATGGCTACTTCTTTCCCTTCACTCCTAGCATCTTGAATTATCATCAGTATTACTAATATATCATCAAACATCCTTATTTTTGAATAAATCCACACTGGTCCAGATCTATTAACTGTGGCAGAATGCCTGCTAGCAACAGGGCCATTATACTCATGAAGCTTTTATAATTATGATTTAAAACAGTAAAAGGGCTATAGAAAATCACAACCTTTACATTTCTCCCTTCTTTAGGCAAGACTGCAATCAGCCCTTTTCTCCATAACTCTCGCAGTCATATGACTATTTCACCTTATTAAGTAATCAAAGCCATGTTTCTACTAAAGCTTCTCCCCCCATTTACCATGTATTATTTGGTTCCCATCTGTCACTGCCAACTTTTTTTTGCTGTCCTTGAATACATATATACATATATATTATTAAGCCACATAGAAAGATTCCCTCACTACCATGTACATGTGCTGGCTAACGCTCAGATTATTATCTATCTGAGTAGCCATATTTGTCACCACTAGTTCCATTCTTAGGGGGATGCTATCAAGGTTGTAATTTGTGTGGGTATTGTGCATTTCTTTGTATTTAATTTGCGACCGTGGCTCTGACACCAGTCAGTAGTCTGTATCAGTCCTTTATGTAGGATATCAACACTGTTTGGAGAGTCAATGATTTCCCCCAACTTGCAGTCATCAGCAAACTTGTAAAGCCAAAGACCATCTACATTTGCCTTAATACCTGTGAAGTATATCCCAAATAGAAGGAGGCCCAACACTTGAGCCATGTGGTACTCCATTGGTGACTGGCATCTGGCTGAATGAGGCTTGCCTCACTCTTATAACACAGGTCCTATCCATGAGTCATTTGGCTATCCATCTGGTAATGCAGAGGTTTATGCCCAGTGTTGTGAGTTTATCTATAATACTTAAGTAGGGTCTTGTGTCAAATGACTTGGCCAGGTCTTAGCCTGTCTTAGTCTTATCCGTGGCTTGAGTGACCTTCTCGAAGAAGTCCACCTGACCGAGCAGGCAGGACCTGCCCTTGATGAAGCTGAACTGTGTTGGGTCTAGAGTCTGAAGATTCCCTAAGACTATCCTTTCCATAGCCTTACATATAAGGCTAGTCAGCTTTATAAACTGATAGTTTTCTGGGTCCATTGATGGTTCCCCTTTGTGCTGTCTACTAATCTACTGGGACAAAGCATGTTTGGAGATTGTGGTTAAATAGAGATGCAAGAGGATATGCTAGGTTATGTTTCAAGCTATTTAATAGGCACCATGGGCTTCCATCAAGGCCCACAGATTCCATGTTTCTACCTTTAGAGACTGCACTGACAACCTGTTCTTTTGAAGATATTTCATGGGGTAACTGGAGGTGATGAGGGGGTGAAATCTGAGCTGAATTAACTGGCTAGCAGGTTTGCTATTTCTTTTGGCTGAGTATAGGTAGTGCCATCTACAGCCAACTCAGCACATTATTGAATGTCTCCCTTAAGATTTTGGACTCAACTAAAAATGAGTTATGGTTATTATTTGCTTGGGAGGCTGTTTTAATCTTGTATTTACCTTTTGAGTGCTTGACTAGTTTCCCGATTTGTCTGTTGAGCTAATGAGGGTTTTTTAACTAAGTTGTGCACCCTCCCACTTATTTCTATACAGGAATTTCTTCCTTTTGTTATATAATCTTTTAATGCCAGGATCCACCAGAGTGACTTGTTTTTCTGGCAAGACCTGAAGGTAATTTGACTTGGAAAAAAATGTTTAGGGTTTTAGGGTTTGATGGGGGGGGGGGGGGTTCTACCATTACATTTATTTCAAAGGAGACTGATTTATGATCTGATCTTACCGATGAGGACGTTATGCTGGGTGGATAGTGCAGTGCTCGCCCATGTCTAAGTGTACTATTTCAAGGATATTTGAGGCCCTAGTGGGAGTGCAGATCAGGTGTTCCAAAGCATTTGCATTGACAAAGTCCAGGAAACTCTGAGCCTGCATGTAGTGCTTGTGTATGTTTCACAGTTTATAGAGGGGTAATTAAAATCACCCATGAGTAGTGTGTTGATCTGAATGATAAGTGATTCTAGTAACTTCAGGTATGCAAAGTGGTTTTCATGGTTTGGGTCTGGGGATCCGTAGCAAGCAATGATATGGTGGGGGATTTTGTTTGTGGTCAGCTGGATGTGGAGTAGCTCAAGTGAGTCATCCAGCTTGACCAATCTTGTGGTGTGATTGTTATTACCTAAACAGAAACCCCTTCTCCTTTTGTTTTTTTCCTTTATAGAGGGTGGTCTGAATGCCTGATAGGCATTGTAGCATTGCACTGCATGGGTGCTTTCCACAGCCTTAAAACATGTCCCTCTAACTGCACAGTTGTCAGCATTCTCCAGGGGCAGAAGAGCTCACAGGAAGTCCAGTTTCTTGTTAAGACTCCTAGCGTTGATCAATAGTACCTTCAGCTTGGCATTAGAAGAATTTGTTGCATTGGTAGATTTGTTGGTTTAGCACTACCTAAAAAAGGCACTATGAGGGAGTGGTAATGCCATGGCCAGTATTCATAATACTAGTGTTGACAGGTGTGGACTATCTCTGGCAAAGCACTGTGGTCCCAGGCTGACAAATACTGGATCTGCTTGGAATGATGCCAGTAGCCAAGTCAATTGTTGAAGTCAATCATTTTCTGTTTGTATTGTGATATCATTCTTGGTGACAGTAGAATGATGTTCAGTGAGAGTCTTATCCCTACCTGTAACACGTATTCATAGAGGTCCATCATGTCTCTCTTCATGTAGTCAAATCAATCACACCCGCATGCACTATGACTGAGTCATACAGATTCTTCTGGTTGAGTGACCTGAGTGCCTGTGTGATCTTGTGAATCCTGGTCTCTGGCAGGCAACTGACTGTAACCCTCTCTTTATCCAACCTGGTGAGGGGGGCATCCATGTGTCTCACAATGGAGTCTGCTATGACCAATATTTATTTATTTATTTATTTATTTATTTATTTATTTATTTATTTATTTATTTTACATTTGTTTACTGGGTAGTGTCCAACTGTGCTAAGAGTTCATTTTCAGCAGACACCTGGGGAGAAGAGGACCAACAAATATAAAGTACAGAGAAATACAGTAGGATGTTACATACATGGTTCAAGATGATAGAAATACAGTACAGTGTATATACAGTTATTTATTTATTTATTTATTGACATTTGTTGACATGGTGGACAGTTACATATCTTAGAGTGCAGTATATATAATGGTAACAAGTAAAGGGTCTATATTAGAACATCGAAGTTTCAAAAAAGCGAAAGCTGAAAACATCGAACATGCAGAACAGCAATTATTTTCCTAGGGAAAAAAATTTGCTGTTCCAAAACACATACACACAACACAAGCACACCAAATAAATAGCAATCCACACACATACACCTAAAATCTTACACTTAACCCTACACTAAACTATACACACACCACTAACTATCCACTTACCTTAACCCAAACCCTAACCCTAAGGTCCGTCACTATAGCACACTCACCTCACCTGCGCCCTAACCCTAGATCACCTACCCCACCCTAACCCTCACATCCACACAATTGCACACTTACCTGACCCTCACCCTAACCCTAACTCACCTAACCTGCCCTAACCCTCATGTCCACACAATCGCACACATACCTAACCCGCACCCCAACCCTAATTCACCTAACCCACCCTAACCCTCACGTCCACACAATCGCACACATACCTAACCCGCACCCTAACCCTAACTAACCTAACCCACACTCAATCACACACTTACCTGAACCTGACCCGTAACTTTCCACCACAGTGCTGAAAACACTGAAGCAACAGAAATGGACAACCAAATTCTTTCCCTAGGAAAAAAGTCAGTTTTTTGTTGCTTTGATATTTTCAGCTTTCGTTGAATAGGGGTCAATATTAGAACATTTGAAGTTTTGAAACTTCAATGTTCTAATATAGACACAAGTACAACATATTTCAGCAGAGTATACATAGTTACAAATAGATGATAGATAGTTATAGTAGTAGTGTTTCCCCTTAGGGGCTTGCTTCTGGAAACAATATGATGTGCCTTGTTATGTGTAGTGGTTTTGTTTGCAAGTGGTTTCTGAGGGAAGCATATGGGAGGCCATTGAAGTTTTAGTAAGTTACTTGTGAGTACCTCCACATATGTGGGTTTATGTGATTAGACCTTATTTAGTGAAGGAAATGATCTGCATGTTCTGAGAACCAGGTTGTCATTTGATTTGTCAGTATGTGACAGTTGTATCTCAATTTTCATAGTATAACTACATTTCTCACATGCTGTATTTGTTTCAAGATTAAGTGGTGGTCAGTATACATGAGACAATTGCTACATTGCCTCAGGAAGCCCATATCCACCAGACCAGAGAAAAAGGTAGCAGAAAATTACATATCCATGGTTTAAGGGTTTTACTGTGCATTTAACCAGGGAAAAGAGTAAACAGATGTAACAGGACTGGGATGGTAGCTATTACTCAGTGTGAACTGCAGCTATCCAACAAGGCAATGCTGCTCTGCATGTAATGACTCAAAAGTAAAAACCAAACAACTGATAAAACAAAGGCAAAACATAGAAGTCTAAGTTCCAAAAACACAGTTAAATGTTAGTGCTTTCATTCACAAAATAGTTGAACTTCATCAGACTGATGTTCAACTATTTTGTGAACAAAAGCGCTGAGTGGAGAGCAGCTTAGAGAAAACACTGGGCTTATATAGAATCAGAAAAAATAGTTTAATAACAGCAAGGCCTACAGATCAATCAGGAAAAAAACACAATAAGCTTTCAGCCAGCAGCCCCCAACTCAGATAGGTTTGCAACAGCAGATGTCTGTCACAAGAGTGCAGTCAGAAAACACTCAATGTGAAAATACTGGTTTTAGAGCTCAAATGCAGGGAAACCACACAATCTAGTTACTACTAAAACTAGTAGGTACAATGTAATTAAGTACTACAGCAGCAGTGGAAAACGTTCAGCTTTGAAACTTTATTGAAGCGCAAGAAATGTAACAAATAATACAATATTCTTATGATGCACAGTAAAAATAACCAGCAGATGTGTAAAATGATACTTATTTTTATTCTTTTACCAGTGGATGGCTTTAGATCCTGCAGACCAGTGAACTACTACCCCATTCTTTTGAAAGATTGTTTATATTTAGCTCCATCAGATGCTCTTCTATTACATTTTCTTATTCTCTAATACCTTCTTTCCCACTGCATAGTCTGTCAAAGAACTTTTCAGATTCCTTAAGGATTGCTCTAGGAGTCTTGAATATACCACCACTACTCTCATTTTTTAACTTACAAACATCTCTATGCACCTTTTGCATTCTTAATTGTGCAGCTAAAGCACTGGTTACAACTGAGGAGTTTATATTGTTGAACACATGTATGGCTTTTAACCTTATTTTTTCCATTCATCCACCATCTTTTGAAACTTCACCTCTATTTTCTTGCTGCATCTTCTTGTCATCACTGAGATTTGTTTCTTTCAGTTGAATAACTCTTAGATTTTGGCTCATCTCTGCCCTGCCTTCTCTGTGCCTGTTTCCTATCTCATTTTCTTTGGCATTTTTCTTTCTTAAAATCTTCTTTCAGTGTATCCTACTCCACAATGATTTCAAGATTTGTTCCTCTCAAAAATTCACCCAACTTAGTTTTCACATTTTTCACATTATCTTCCTGTGTCAGTATATAGCAGATAAATCACTACATCCCCTTCTGTGGTTCTAATGCTGCAAATTTCACCCTTTGAATTAAATATACATAATCAGGGAATATTATTTGTCTAATGTTTGTTTTTTCAATCATCTATTTATGCTTCCTCAATACCAATAACTTATCGATCCTTTACCATAAGTGCCATTTAGAACTTTAAAAGGTGTAACCCCTTAATTTCCTTCCCAAATATCTGCTAAGCCCAAATGCCTTGTGAATCCAAGTACAGTTTTTTTTTCAATCTTCATTGCATTTTAACACTTATCCCCTTTGCTGCCTCATTTTCATAGAATATCATTTTCCAGTCTCCCTGCTAATATCAGCAACATTGCTTTTAATTCTCAGCAACAGTGTTCTGATTGCTTGCAGTTTTGTTTTTGGGGGTACATAGATGGATACCAATGTGATTCTACTCCTCATATAGGTCTCTCTCAAGGCTGCCAGACACCAGTTATCTGTTCTTAATATTGCTTCCCCCTTCAACTATAGTCGCTCATATTCCAATAGCATTGCTTCTCTTTTCATTGCCTGCTGATATGATGTTTGTATTAATATCCTGTATCCTCTGCACTGCAGTTTATTGTGTTTTTCCAGACTTAAACGTGCTTCTTGCACCATCAATATTTTATATCTTCCTTTCTCAGATCATTATACATCCACTCTCTCAAATGGGTTTGTCAGCTGCTTGATATTCCAAGTAATAATGTTTATTGGAGCTGTCACCAGTCCTCATGTTACTGCTGTTTTCCTCCTGTCCCTCATGCTCCCTTACTTGTTGTATACACCTTGGTCATCTCTCCTCTTTCATCTGCCCATCTTCCCTTTGCTTTTACTACTCACCTTGTCAGGTACTGCAACAATTTGCCACCCCATGTTTTATAGAATCTGATATTATATTATGATCTATAATAATAGGGTCATATTTTTTCCACTGTGAGGTATATAAATATTTATCTTTAAGTTTTTTAATCACTAATTTATATGCTTTGATAGTGGCTTGCCTTTGGTTAATATGGACAGAAAGTCTTGTAGAAATTTGATTTTGGGAAAAAGGGCACAGTTAAAAGTACTGTATATTTAGTGGTAATGAGGTAAATAATTTGAGATAAAACAATTAAGTAACCATTAGGTAAGTCTAATTTTTCCCTTAAATATTCCCGTAGAATTACATCCTATTGATTAAAGTCCCAGCCTGCTTTATTTTTAGTCAAGGGAAATTATGATATAGCTGGTGAGGAATTGCTTGGTTTAATATTATAATTTTGAATGATAGACTGTAGATAACCGAATTGTTCTTCTAAGTCAAAATAGTTTATTAGTCTGTGGAAATCTTTTAATGCTTCTTGGAAGAAATAATGTTTAGATTTTTTTATATCATTAGTCTTTATAAATGGAATACATTTAATATTATAGTGAGATGAAATGAAGTATTTATGCTAAATCATTGCCCATGTAGCAGTCTGAATTTTTTAGTATCTAAGTTTGGAGTATACCACATTCTTTGTGCTCTAGTTACTGGATAATAAAGCATAAAACCTGGTAGATTGAATCTACCCTGTGATTTTGGTGTTAGTAACCTGTTAATAGTTTATCCTAATTGATTTAAGGTGACAAATTTTGAAATATTAGATTCTATTTTGTTTAGAAATGTTTTAGGTAATGGGCAGTTTAGCACTCTAAAATAGAAAATAATTTTGAGAATATATTAGTTTAAGTTATAACTATTTTATATAAGAAAGTAAATTTCATGTTAATCCATCTATGTATGCTATTTTAAATAGCTATCCAACATTTATCAATATTAGATCGTCTATTTGAGGGTGAATCATTATTGTACGAAACTCTTAAATATGTGGAAGAATATTTTCTATGTAGAGTTTCTAAAATGGTAGTATCTAAAAATTATAATTTATTATAAGTAGAAACAGAAATTATTTTATCTATATTAATTTTATAATCTGCACAGGTAAAGAAATACTTGACTGCATTTAACATTTTTCATAAATCTTTGTTAGGATGATTTAAATAGATGTTTAAATCATCATGAAATGCAGTGTATGGGATCTTAAAACCCTGATATAATGGGGTGTTGAAATATGAATTTTGTATTAGAGCCAAGAAGAGAGGTTCAATATATAAATTAAATAGATAGGGTGAAAGAAAGCATCCTTGCTGTGCACCATTATTAATATTAATAAGGTCAGTAAGAACATTATTTGTAGCTAACTGGGTTTATATATTATTATATAGTTGCTTTATAATATTGGTGAATTAGTTTGGAAAGCCCATCTTACCCATTATGGTGAATAAACATTTAGTGTTTATTTTATTAAATGCTTTTGATGCATCCATACAGAGTAAACCATTAAGTTTTAATTTTGTAATACAGATTGTGAAATGTGCATAAGGTCATTGATTGATCAGTGGTCTGGCTGTTTTTAATTAATCCAGATGGAATAGGTGAAATAACTGTATGTGATATCTTTTTAATATGGTTTGCTAATACAAATGCTAGAATTTTAATATCTAAGTTTTTAAAGCACTGGGGTTGTAGTTTTCAATGTTTGAAGGATCTTTTAAAGATTTTTGGATTAGTATTGTTTTCGATCTGTTCAGGTATTGATATGTTTATACAATCTGAGATTATATTGTCAAATACTTTATATAGAACTTTTGACAAGATATCTGAAGAATATTTGTTGAATTCATATGACAGCCCATCTAGACAAGTCACCTTACCCATCTTCATCCTTTTGATTATATTTTGTATTTCCTTGAGTGAAACAGGGAGGATTAATAGCTTTGCTATTCTTGATTTAAAGCAGAGATTTTTTACAGATCAATGTAAAGTTGTTCTTTTCCTTAGATATCTTGGAAGTTTCAGGGTTATTATGCAATTGGAAAAGGCATTATATGATGTGTCTGTAATGCCACTATGTTGTTATATTTGATATTAGTCAAAGTTACTTCTTTGATATGTGTTTGGAAATTGTGAAGTTTTAGTATTTTGGATAGAAATTCTGATGATATCTGTACCCATTCTGCACATTGAATTAGTACTTTACTTTCATATCATCATCATCATCATTCTCTTTCGGCTTTTACTGTTAGGGGTCGCCACAGCGGATCATCTCTTTCCATTTCTTCCTATCTTCTGCATCTTGCTCTGTCACACCAACCACCTGCATGTCCGCTCTCACCACGTCCATAAACCTTATCTTAGGCCTTCCTCTATTCCTCTTACCTGGCAGCTCCATCCTTAGCATCGCTGATCCTCTAATATACTGATTCCTAATCCTATCCATCCTAGTCACACCGATTGCAAATCTTAACATCTTTAACTCTGCCACATCCAGCTCTGCCTCCTGCCTTTTTGTCAATGCCACTGTCTCCAACCCATATAACATAGCTGGTCTCACTACACTCTTGTAGACCTTCCCTTTCACTCTTACTGATACCCATCTGTCACAAATCACTCCTGACACTCTTCTCCACCCATTCCACCCTGCCTGTGCTCTCTTCTTCACCTCTCTTGCACATTCACCATTACTCTGAACTGTTGATCCCAAGTACTTAAACTCGTCCACCTTTACCAACTCTACTCCCTGCATCTTCACCATTCGTCTACCCTCTCTCTCATTTACACACATATATTCTGTCTTAGCCCTGCTGACCCTCATTCCTCTGCTCTCTAGAGCATATCTCCACCTCTCCAGAGTCTCCTCAACCTGATTCCTACTCTCACTACAGATCACAATGTCATCTGCAAACATCATAGTCCACGGGGCCTCCTGTCTGATCTCATCTGTCAACCTGTCCATCACCACTGCAAATAAGAAAGGACTCAGAGCTCATCCTTGATGTAATCCCACCTCCACCTTAAACGGATCTGTCACTCCCACTGCAGTCCTCACCACTGTCACACTACCCTCGTACATATCCTGTACCACTCTGCCACTCCTCATACAATACCACAACTCTTCTCTAGGCACCCTGTCATATGCCTTCTCCAAGTCTACAAAGACACAATGCAACTCCTTCTGACCTTCTCTGTATTTCTCCAACAACACTTTCAGAGCAAACATTGCATCTGTAGTGCTCGTTCCTGGCATGAAACCATACTGCGGATCACTAATCATCACCTCCCTTCTTAACCTTGCTTCCACTACTCTTTCCCATAACTTCAAGCTGTGACTAATCAGTTTTATCCCTCTGTAGTTACTGCAGCTCTGCACATCACCCTTATTCTTAAAGATAGGTACCAAAACACTTTTTCTCCACTCCTCAGGTATCCTCTGACTTTCCAAAATTTCATTAAACAATCTAGTTAGAAATTCCACTGCCATTTCTCCTAAGCACCTCCATGCTTCCATTGGTATGTCATCTGGGCCAACAGCCTTTCCATTCTTCATCCTCTTCATAGCTGCCCTAACTTCCTCCTTGCTAATCTGTTTCACTTCCTGATTCACTATCCCCACATCATCCAACCTTCTCTCTCTCTCATTCTCTTCATTCATCAGCCTCTCAAAATACTCTTTCCATCTACTCAACACACTCTCCACTCTTGTGAGTACCTTTCCCTCACTATCCTTTATCACCCTTACATGCTGCACATCTTTCCCAGCTCTGTCCCTCTGTCTTGCTAATCGGTACAGGTCCTTTTCTCCCTCTTTAGTGTCCAATCTCTCGTACAACTCTCCATATGCCCTATCCTTAGCTTTCACCACCTCTCTCTTTGCCATGCGCCTTATCTCCTTATACTCATGTCTACTTTCTTCATCTCTTTGACAATCCCACTTCTTCTTCGCCAGCCTCTTCCTCTGTATACTTTACTTTCATATAAACAGAGCTATTTATTATAACAAAGGAAGAGTTCATGTTATAAAACTCTGATTTGTTGTTCTAGATCAGTTTCTTGATTATGTACTTGTAGTCTATATAAACCTTCAGTTTAAGAATATTATTTTCAATTTATTTTTCTTTTTAAAGTAAGTTGTTTTCCTATTAAGATAATATTGTATTTGAGTTTTCAATGTCCATAGGTTCATAGGTTGGTACTAGGCTATCAGCCCTAGGGCCTATACAAGCCTAGCCATAACAATTCCCTGGCTATTTCTTCCCACACTATTTACTTCCCTGGACCTGTGTCTAGCAGGGTGACTGACGTGATCCCCAGGGTGAATTTACTTTCTCCCATCCAATCATCAAGGTTCCTTTTGAAGAGGGCCAAAGAGACACTCTGCTTGACATGCATGGGCAATCTATTCCAGAGTCTGGGGATTCTCTGGGTCAGGAGCCTATCCCTCCAGCATGTTTTGTTTATTATGATGACAAGGTTTAGATCCCTGGAGTGTGTGGCTCTGAGGGATTGGGATTTCTTTAAGTGTAGCATGTCCAACAGCTCTGGGTTTGACATGGCTTTGTATGTTAAGCAGAGATCGCCTCTGAGTAGACGATATGCGACAGAGTATAGCTGGAGTTTTTTAAGGCTGTCAGTGTAGGGCATCTGCTTTAAGCCTGTGATTTTTTTAGTGAGGTATTTCTGCAGCCTTTGCAGTTGTTGCAGATATCTTGAGAGGTACATACCAAACGGGGCATTGTATTCTATAATGGGTCTAATGAGGGATGAGTACAGTGGGACAAAGACCTCTTTTTTTCTGGATGAAAAGCCCTTAGTGATGAGGTGTGCCACATAGAAGGATTTCCTGACTGTTGTGGCGATGTGGTTATTGAAGGTAAGACCACTGTCCACCTGTGTCCCTAAGTCTCTTATCACACTTTCGGTGTTTAGTGTACTGACACCTATATGGTAATTCACGGATACATGTTTTTTTCCCAAAGGGGATAACTATACATTTCTTGGCATTGAGCTTGAGACCATGACTCTGGAACCAAGCATCTGTTTCTATAAGGCCTTTTTGTAGAGTATCCACATAATTTGGGGATTCAATAATGGCTCCCAGTTTGCAGTCATCTGCGAACTTTGTTAGCCAGAGTCCCTTAGTGTTGGCCTGTACTTCAGAGAAGTAGATGCCAAACAAGAGTGGTCCCAGGACTGAACCCTGAGGTACTCAACTTGTCACTTGTCTGGAGCTGGATTTGGAGTCGGCTACTTTTATAGTGTGGGTTCTATCGGTAAGCCAGTTAGCAACCCATTGGGTGACATAGGGATAAATGCCCAGCTTAGTAAGTTTATCTATGATTCCAGAGTGGGGGATGGTGTCAAAGGCCTTGGCAAGGTCTAGATAGGCTGTGTGGACCACCTTACCCTTGTCCTTGGCTCTGGAGACTGATTGGAAGAAGTCAATCAGGTTCAGGAGACAAGATCGGTCCTTCACAAACCCAAACTGGGTGGGGTCCAGTGTTTGAAGGTTGCCAATGTCTTTGTTTATAAGTTCCATGATAATACGCTCCATGGCCTTGCAGATAAGGCTTGTCAGACTGATGGGACAGTAGTTTCCGGGATCCAAGGTGGATCCTCCCTTGTGGAGTGGGATAACTGTAGCTCTGCGCCACTCAGTGGGCATGAAACCTGAGGTGAGGCTATGATTAAACATGACACTTAGGTGAGGTGCCAGTTCATATTGTAGTTCATGTAGTACACAACCCGGGATGTCATCTGGTCCCATGGATGCTGTATTCCTAGCTTTGGAGAGTGCGTTTTTACCTGTGTGGCCATTATTACCGGAATTTGGCAATCTTCCGGTATTGAGATGGGCCATTTAGGGGGTGAGAGGGGGTTGAAGTTGGCACTGAATCGATCTGCCAGGATATTGGCAATATCCTTGGGATCAGTATATTTAATGCCATTCTGTTTTAGCTCAGAGCAGATCTGAGCATTGCCATTTATATTCTTGACATAATTATACAAAGCCTTGTGGTTGTCTTTGGAATCTTTGGCAATTTTATTTTCATAACTAGCTTTGGAGGATTTTATGAGGGATCTCAGTTTCTTACTGAGGCTGGTAAGGGAGTTTTTTGCATCCTGGGATTTTCCTCTTTTCTGCAACAGTTTCTTCCTTTTGTTGCAAAGTTTGTTTATGGCAGAGGACCACCAGATTGGCATCCTTTTTTTGGATGAGAGCATCTTGGTTCTATTTGGGATGGCACGATTCATGCATGAGTGGATGTGCTCGTACACTGCCTTAGTGTAGGTTTCAGCAGTTGAACTTTCAGTTCCCGTCTCTATGGGTGTCATGAAGTTTGTCACTTCAGACTTGAGTAGCATGAAGTTGGATTTCGAGAAGTTTTTTATGGAGGTTTCCTTACTGGGGGGTGAGGGTGGGATGTGGATGCTAAGAATAATTAGCTTATGGTCAGACCTGACTAATGAGGGGGTGACCATAGGTGTGGAGCATTGATTTCCCATGTTGGTAATGACCAGGTCTAGGATATTGGAGCCCCTGGAGGAACTATGGATTAGTTGATCCAGGGCGTTGGAATTTATGAATTCAAAGAACCGTTGTGCAAAGGTGTTGGTACATGAGCAGTTTTCCCAGTTAATAGCAGGGTAGTTAAAATCACCCAGTATTAGGGTGTTTGGTTCTATCTTAATATTTTCCAGTATGTTTAGAAAGGTGTAGTGAGAATCTTGGGGTATGGTGGGGGATCTGTAGCAAGCTACAATTTGGATTGCAGTCTTACCTAGTGTTAGTTGCACCTGGAGAATTTCAGATGCATTGTGTTGGGCAACTAGCCTGGTGGTGTGAATATCCTTGGTGAATATTGACACTCCTCCACCTTTAATGTTTTGGTCCTGGTTTGGTGGCTGAAAAGTGTGGTAAGAGTTGTAGCCTGTTATTGCAGAGGTGCTCTCTGGAGCCTTGAACCAGGTCTCAGTTACTGCACAGATATCGATGTTCTCCATTTTTAGGAGTGCCTCGAGAGAGTACATTTTGAGGTTTAGACTTCTAGCATTGAGTAGGATTACCTTCAGATTTTGCATGCTTGTACCTGTTACGGTGGTGGTTTTGTCCTTTGAACTTTGTCTAAAAAAGGCACTATAGGGGTGGCAAGAGCCTTAGCCAGTAACCTGAATCCCAGGGGCGACAGGTGCAGACCATCTCTGGCAAAGCATTGTGGTCTGTCAATCATGTCGTTCCAGGCAAACAGATACTGGATCCCCTTTGAATGACACCAGAAGCTTATCCAATTGTTGAAGTCAATCATTTTGTCCTTATATTGTGGTATCATTTTGGGCGAAGGCAGGATGCTACTCAGGGCTAGGGTCATACCTGTCTGGGCCACATGATCCGAGAGCTCTTCCATGTCTCTTTTCATGTAATCCAGGGAGGTACGTCACAAGTCATTCACTCCAACATGGAAAATGACAGAGTCATAATTGTACTTGTTGTGGAGTGACTTGAGTGCATGTGTTATGTGGTGGATCCTGGCACCCGACAGGCAGCTGACTGTAATTTTCTCCTTGCTCAACCTGGTGAGAGGGACATCAGTGTGCTGGACTATAGAGTCACCTATGACTAAAGTGTTAGGTACATTGTCTTGCCTTAGGGGCTGTTGCTGGGTGGCACACTGGTGTTGTGAACTATGTGACACTTTGGTTGTGATTGGTGTTTGTTTGCGTTTCAGCTTCAGAGGTCCTTGTTGCTTGGGCAGGTTACAGTTAAGGGCCTCTGCATATGTGGATTTAGTGTTGCTATATGTGGGTGTTGGTGGTGTGGGTTTAGAAGGGCTATATGTTGCATGAGGTGTAGTGTGGGTGTTAACCTTTTCCTCTTGACTGTCTAGCACAATCTTGGGTAGAGAGAGCTTTGCTTCCATTTTGACTATGTAAGTGCATCTCTCACAGGTTGTAGTGTTGGGTGGTAGGAGGAGAGGGTTGTCTGTGTACATGAAGCAATTGCTGCATTGCCTCAGTATGCCCAGATTCACCAGGTGGACAGGAGAAATCACTGGAAGCTGACCCTTGGACATGCCTGGTTTGGTGCTTTTTTTTTTTGTAAAGTACTTTGCAATTATAGGCTAAGTGCCTACTATTAATTTCTCCTTATTAACAAGGAGAGTTGAGTACTTGCATCAGTTTAAGGCTTCCTAGTGCTTTCCAGCAGGTATTAGAGAAAGTGCTAGTCACAGGGATGCTTAAAGGTAAGATGAAAAAAATGCACACTGCAGTGTGCACTAGAGAAGTTAGATGTGAAAGTAGGTAACTTAAGTTTTACCTGTTTAAAAAGTTAAGGTTTAGTGGAGAGTTACTATTTTTAAAACAGCAAGATGGGTTGAAAGGGGTAGTCACTTTTGTATTCTGGTACTATGGAATACAGTAGGATGGCCAATAAATTTAAATAGTTGAAGGGGAGGGATTTCAAAAATGATGATTTTTTGATTACTCACATAAGCCAGTGAAAGTAGAGAGGAAACGAGATATATGGTCAGATTAACATAACAGGTAGGCATCTAAAAAGACAGTGGTATTTAACAATATGTTGTCAATTGGATGCATGATTTAATATTTTGATTTTGGTGTTTATTATAAAATTGCAATAGCATGGTTGATTAATCTTTTTTGAGTTCTTCATAATAAAGCATGCTAGAAATCAGAATTTATTTCTTAAAATGTGTGTTATATTTATAAGGAACATATAAATAAATGCATATTATCAGTCTAGAATGGTTTGAGTTAGTTTTTGGATCTGTTTTTATCTCTATTATAGCATTTAAGAAATAATTTCATATTAAAAAGTCAATTCATGACCACGTCTTGTGACATGATGAAAAAATGTATAATTATTTTTATTATGGCCTGCAAATCTAATAGAATCTGGCAAACTGAATTTATCCATTATATCCAAACTTATTAAAGTATTTTTATATCCTTACAGCTAGTGTCACCTCTACGATCCAATGTAGGGTCTATTACCACATTCACATCTCCACCCACAATTAGGTAGTGATTTCTTAAGGTTTTTGGCTGTTTAAAGATTTTTAAATAAAATTCAGATTGATTGTTGCAGGAAGAATATAGGTTAAATAACTAAAGGTTTGTCTAATTCTTCCATTTGACAAACTATACAGTGCCATCTACCATTTGTATATTGATAACTATTAAGAATAGTGCCTGTGAAGCTGTTTTTAATAAACTTGAACCACCTGCAGTAATATTCTTGATCCATTTTTCTACATTTGACTATTCAGTGCTGGTCTTATGAGTTTCCTGAACCAGTATGATTTGAGCATCATGTTTGGAAGTAAGTTGGGAAAAAATGTCATTTTTTTAGATTTTTGGTTCCCTTTTATGTTACATGTTGCATTTTTATACATTATCTAGTTAATTATTCTATAGTTTATGAATGATTGAATGCATTTTGTCTCTTGGAACTGTACTGCTTTGCCCATAAACTGGTTGTAAGTCAGATGACAATATTAGAAATAAAGTTACATCTAACAAGCAATAGATTACTTTTCCATGTTTTTGTTTTGTAGGTATAAGATGTTTTATAATATGTGAATGCATATTCTTTTCACCTAACTAATGGGCCTAACCCCCTGACCTAACTTTAGAAAGAAGTGAATTTGTTGGGAGTTAGAGGTCAATAGTAAACAACATAGATATTCAAATCTGAAACTTTTGAAACCTGAAATATGTGTTAATACATAGTAAAATATACCCAACACATTGATAAGAATAGCTTATTAAGTTAGCAAAGTTGTGTGTAGGAATACAGTAATACAGCAAATATCTAATATTATTACCATGCAGTGTTAATTTTTATCAATGGAATTATTACAATTTTATGTAACTTACAAGTACAGAACATCCTGTAGAATAAATCCTAGTGTATAATGGCTCACTGTACAGCACTTACAGTTATTTTTAAAGGTTACATGAATTACTTAAATTTAAGTGTACTACACCACAAAATAACACGTATTATGTCTTGAGTGTCACCTAGTTTGTTAAACCAGGTAGACTAGCTATAAGTTTTTCATCACTTTACAACTTGCAATAACAGCAGACCTAAAATAATCTGGAGATCCTTGTGCTATACCAAAAATAACATCACTATACAATAACCATCTGACTGCATGCCACTTTCAAGCTTTAGTAAAAGCAAACATTTTAAGTTAGTAGAGGTTTCTATATTTAGAAATGCTAATCCAGGATGAACCATTGAGAAAAATAATGGATTTAAGACCTTGCAGATTTTGTTCTCAGTTGTCCACTCTCGATAGTCTGGTTTGTTTATTTCCTTAAGATTATAGACAAGAGAATGTTTTCATCACAAAGAGGAAGTCCTTTAACGGTGTTTAACCTTTGTGCCGTTTCACTTCCTTAAGGTTGGGGTTGAATTAAACATTGTCCCGCTGAAAGCAAATACTACCCCATACAGTTGACTTCAGTTCTCATTTTATGCACTTCCGGTCACATTCATGGATATTAGTTTGCTCCTCTTACAAGTCAACATAAAGAACATCTGCAAGACCAGGACTATCATAAGGAGAATCAGTCAGTCAACAGTAAGGTTAGTAACTCATTATTAGTGATAGTTTATATACTATAATTATTATCACACATTATTTTAAACCTGTCTCTGAGCACATAACCAGAAAAGCCAAATAATTTATGAAATATAGGTTTTGCTTTTTCCATGGATACTATATGATGTTTGGTGGATTTTTATGTGAAGACTAATTTCACTGGAAATTACATTTGAAATTGTATTTTATTTTGAATAAGACATGCACAGAAGGTCACTAGGAGTTGTCTTTGCTGTTTCTTGGGTAATGTGATATTTTGAGAGATCCTAATTTTATCTCCCTTCCAAACAAGATCTTTTTTGTTTTTATATGCATCCTGGAAGTTATGTAACTTGGCATAGACCAATCTGAGATTTTGATTTACTTGTGATCTTCTAAGAACTTGATGCGCTCTCTCAATTGCAATGCTTAGAGATGAAGTTTTTGAAGGAAAAAAGAATTGCAAAATTTCTTACATAACCTTGGATAGTCTGGATGTTTAACCAATTCTTGAATGCCTCTAATTAGAAGGTTATTCCTCTGGGCTCGATGACCATATCTCTTGCAGGCCCATTCTGGAGATGAAATAATATCTTAGGTATATTTTATATTTTTTATATTTCATATTTTATATGTTACAATTTATATTTATATTTTACATTTTGTATATTTCATCGAATATTTGGTCACAGAAAGACATTGACAGATATTGTATTTTTGTATTCTTATATTAATTTTATATGTTATATCTTATATTAACATTATACAATATCCAATCAACATCCAATTACATTACAGTATATTAGATTATAACTTTAGTAGTATAGAAAGTGGATTCAGCATAATGTCATACTTTTATAGTTGTACATTTTTAGTTGCATATTTATTGGGATTGTTCATATAATATTTCAAATACACATCATTACATTTGCGCATAACATATTTCCATACATCTTATCAAGAACGTCACACAATGTATTTGTATTTGTATTAATTATTATATGCTTTCAAGCATTATGGATAGGAAGTTTCACTGTATTTGCATTTGTATGCACACTATCTAGTGTCTTGGAATATTTAATGTTTTTGATTTTATATATCATATTTTTGGAGAAATCCATTATTGATATGTTTTTTGATATGTTTTGTGAGGTGCCTTTTCTAAGATATGGCAGATTGAGCCAGACAGCTGGTACTAATATTTTTGCAGGTATTTCTGCAGGTACCGCTTTAAAAGTTCAAAAGCCCAAAATCTTAACATCAGCTGTAATTTGGCGCCAGTTCTCAAATATAAGGTGTATTCAAAATAACTACTACTATGTTCTGATGAAGCCCACTGTGCTGTGGGTGAAAGCGCTTAACTTTTTAATGTGTATACAGGTTGTGATTTCAATTACTGTTGTGGAATAAACACATTTTTTACTAACTCAGAGGTGGTTGTACACTCATTGGTGATTCCGTGGCAGTTACACTCTTGTTGGTTACTTTTGGTTTCATTCAGTAGTCGTTTGCAGAGCTATGGATATCACCGGTGCCAATTCCCCCAAAGGAACTGCAGAGGAGAAGGAGGACCTTTCTAGGCTTCGTGAAGAAATTGTATCGTTAAAAGGTGAAATTAGCAGACTGTTTGAATTAAGAACACGCATACAGGTACTGCTACAGTTTCACCTATGGAATGAATAGTAACAATAAAGCTGATTTCAAAGCTGATTTCAATACTGGTCATATCCGTAATGGTAAATCTGCTCAAGACACTTGAGAACAGGAGCAGAACACATCAGTTTGTTGCACAAACAATTTTGATAGAAGGGATACTTCACATTATGGAAAGAACGAACAAGATGATGACAGTTTTTCCATCCCCAACAGACAGAGCTCAGGGGTCAGACGTTGTCCTAAGGATACAGTAAACGTTTTGGACATTACTTAGCCACTCAACAGCAGTAAAATAAACATTACTCATTTTACTTTCGATTTTTCTATCTACGATGTTGAAGAAGAGGCTAAACGTACTGACACCAAGCCGAAGAGACTACTTCCACTAAAAACTTATTCAACAGTCACTGGCAGTACATTGCAACACAATAAAGGTACTGTTTTTTCTAATACTCATCCTATTGACAAGTCAGGAAGAGTTGGCGCAATAAGTAAAGATATGCTACTCAACAAATTTTTAACTACCAATTGTAATTGTGACAAAATTACACAGGATTCAGACAAAATTACCACTAATACAGAGACTGTGGGGAGTTTAAAAAACATGATATAGTTGTTGGGTAAAAAATTGAAAGGTATAAATGGTTTAAAGGCTGATAATGCATACTTGCATAAATGTATTACTATGAAAATTGTCCCAATGGGTTTAAGATTTTTCAAAGTGCCCATGGGTTTAGCTTTGACTGATAATGGTATTGCTCAATTCAACCAATTTTTTAATGAATGTGATTTTAATTTTATGAGAATGCTTATCAAATACAAATATGAGAAATTATGCAAATTGGTACAGGAAACTGAAACTTTAAATATTAAAATAACTAATGATTTGTTATTTTCAGAATGGGAAAGATTATATACTAAACAATTGAATATAGCTGAGAAATGGATACATAATATCTGTGAAAAGAAACATAAAAAAATTTTAAGAGATGTGGAACATTATAAGAAGGGTATGGCGTACAATTGGTACAGTGAGAAAGGAAAGGGGAAGTATGTCAACAAGACACTTAGTAAGGAACAGACAGTAGGAAACTTTCAGCATAGTGCACATTATTAATACAATTAATCACATTTTCAGAGGGACGAAATCCCACAAGGACAACCATACAGAAACAGATTTCAGCAGCATACCACACTCACACAAGAACCAAGCAGAAACAATGGTGGAAGAACAAACAGTGGTAGCAAATAGTGCGCATGATAACAACGTGCAAGGTAATAATATTGTAGTTAAGGATAAAACATACACATACAATAACTTCAATATCTATAATTATTCCAGTTTACAAATATATAATACACATTTCAGTTTACTGGCCAAGGGTATGAAGTACATACCTAACCCACATTTTGACCTAGTAGATTGTTTATGTGAGGTTAAGAAATGTATTAGAAAGATTAATCTTGCTATATTGTTTATAGATAGGTCAAAGATACACCAAAATATTAACAAAAAAACTTCAGACATAGTGATAAAGAAAAATAGCACCTTCATCCCACCCAGCCACCCTATGGTGAATACATATGAGAAAATTGTGACTAGAGAGATATATCAAATGTACAATGAGATTAAAAAAACAAAATTTGTAAGTAATTTTATGGAAGAAGAAGTGAAGATATTAAAAGCTTTACAACTGGATACTAACATTAGGGTGATGAAGCCAGATAAGGGGGCGGGGTAGTCATATATGATAGTACTGAATACATCAAAAAAATGTATGACAACCTTCATTTCTCAGGTAATTACAAACCTATTTCTATTAATGAGATCAATATTGCTTATCAGAGAATAGACTCATACACTGAGGAATTTCACATTGATGGTAGAATTACCAGTGAAACTTACAATTATTTGAGGGTGAAATATCCCAGATTAGCTACCTTAGTGGGCATACCAAATGTGCACAAGGACACACGCGATCCCCCATTTCGACCCATTGTCTCCGGTAGCAAATCAAAAACATTTCCCATGGGTAAACTCATAGACATGTGGTTAAAGCACATTTATTACAAGATACTTCACATGGTGAAAGACTCATGAGAGTTCTTAAGCACTTACCCTGCAGACGCTTGGAAAGAGGGATTGATATTTGTTACTATAGATGTCATCAACCTCTTTTCATGCATTCCTAAACAAGCAGCGTTAGATGCTTTTTGTAACAGCATCACTAATCATACTAACTTAAGCTGGGATGAAGTATGTCTAGTTTTGGAATGTATGTCCATAGTTCTTGACAACAGTTTCATTTATTTTGAGGGTGAGCATTTCAGGCAGACCAACGGGGTAGCTATGGGGGCAGCTTGTGCCCCCATATTTGTCATGCTAGATTGGGAGGACACCATACTGTTCCCCAGTGTACATTATCAGAGCATCAAGCACTATTCAAGATTCTTGGATGACATATACATATTATGGGATGATAGCATGGACAAATTTGATGCTTTCATACAATTTCTGGACAACAGTAGTGATTTCCTCAAATTCACACATTCCCATAATTACAGTGGAATAGCATACCTTGGCACTTACATATACAACCAGGAAGGTGGATTTAAATCTAGAATACATCGGAAAAGTACTTTTTCCAGTGACTACTTGGAATATGGCAGTTGTCATCCAGAGAAGCTAAAATGGTTCAAGCTCCAGAGAGCACCCCAGCACTACCAGGTTATACCTCATACCATGCTTTTCGGCCCCAAAACTTGGACTGTACTACAAAAGGAGGGGGAGTATCAATATTCGTCAAAGATAGTCACAGCACGAAGCATCAGAGACTATCCATGTGCAACTAACAGTGGGTAAAACTGTCTTCCAGTTTATAGCCTGCTACAGACCACCCTCCCAAACCCAGGAACCCCACTCGGCCTTCCTGAGAACACTGGAAAATATGAAGGTCTCTCCAAACACCATTATATTGGGCGACTTCAACTAGCCAAACATAGACTGGGAGCATTACTCTAGCTCCAACACCCTAGCCCAAAGGTTCCTAGAATTTATAAACTCAAATGCTATGGAACAACGTGTTACCACTCCCACAAGAGGGGAAAACATACTGGACCTGATCATCACCAACATGGGGATTCTATGCTCCAGACCAGAAGTGTATTCCTCACTGGTAAGATCAGACCATAAACTAATCTCACTGGATATTCACATCGCGACTCCACCCCCTGCCTTGAAAACCACAGTGAAAAACTTCTCTAAAGCAAATTTCACACTCCTCAAAACCGAGGTGGAATCCTTCAAAGCCCTCGGGCCTGTGGAAAATACGGCCCAGACCGCAGAATCCTTTATAAACGCATTCTATGAACACCTTCAGGAATGCATGGATCATGCAATCCCAAATAAAACCAAGACCCAATCCTCCAAAGGCAGACGTCCTGTCTGGTGGACCCCAGCCATAAACAAACTATACAATAGAAGGAGGAAGCTACTACATGATAGAGCAAAATCCCAAAAAGGGAAGGCATTTCTGATCAGTATTAGCAAAAAACTACGGGCACTCATAAAATTGTCTAAGGCCAGCTTCAAGAGAAAAATTGCACAGGACACTAAGGATAATCACAAGGCTTTCTTTAGTTATGTTAGGAACCTGGGTGGGAATTCCCAGACATGCTCAGAATTAGTCCAAAATGACAAAAAATACACCGAACCCACAGACATTGCCAACATCCTAGCTGACAGGTTCAGCGCAAACTCCCCCCCCCCCCACCAAAAGGGAAAATATTTATCCCAGCAGAGTGCTGCACCCCTGACATCTCAGATGCTCAGGTAAGAGCTGCCCTCTCCAAAGCAAAAAACACAGCATCAATGGGACCAGACGGTGTCCTGGGCTGCGTCCTACATGAACTCCAAGAAGAGCTAAACCCAAACATAAAACTACTGTTCAATCTTAGCCTTACTACAGGATATATACCCAAAGAGTGGCGTACAGCAACAGTGGTCCCTCTCCACAAAGGTGGTGCCTCAACGGATCCTGGAAACTATCGCCCCATAAGCCTGACTAGCTTAGTCTGCAAAGCTATGGAAAGGATCATCATGGACCTCATAAATAAAGATATTGGGGACCTACAGACACTGGATCCTACCCAGTTTGGCTTTGTTAAGGGCAGATCCTGCCTCTTAAACCTGGTTGATTTCTTTGAAACAGTCACCAAGGCCATTGACGAGGGGAAGGTGGTCCACACAGCCTACCTGGACCTCGCAAAAGCCTTCGATACAATACCCCACTTGGGCATTATAGATAAGCTCACCAGCTTAAATATAAACTCCTATGTCACTAGATGGGTTGCAAACTGGCTCAAGGACAGAACCCACATGGTTAGAATTGCTGGAGCCATGTCAGACTCTAAACCAGTTACAAGTGGCGTCCCACAAGGCTCAGTCCTGGGACCTCTCTTGTTCGGTATATATTTCTCGGAGGTACAGGCCAACACAGAAGGACTGTGGCTGACTAAGTTCGCAGATTACTGCAAACTGGGCACCATAATCGACTCTCCAGCCGACACAAGCATCCTCCAAAAGGGCCTCATAGAAACAGACAACTGGTGCCAGAGCCATGGCCTCAAGCTAAAAGCCAAAAAGTGTATAGTCATCCCTTTTGGCAAAAACAAAGTGCCCACAAATTACCACATAGGTGGTAATCCATTAAGTACAGAAGAAGTAATTAGGGACCTGGGGACCCAAGTTGATAGCAATCTCTCATTTGACAACCACATGGCCAAAGTGGTTAGAAAAACATTTTATATAGCCCACCTAATCATGAAGGGATTCACATCTAGATCAGGGGAGGTCATCGTGCCTCTTTACTCATCCCTCATCAGGCCCATAATTGAGTACAATGCCCCTTTCGGGATGTACCTTACCAGACACCTGCAGCAACTGGAAAGACCCCAAAAGTACCTCACCAAGAGGATCATAGGGCTCAAACAGATGCCATATGCTGCCCGGTTAAAGAAACTCCAGCTCTACTCAGTGGCATACCGCCTGCTCAGAGGCGATCTGTGCCTGACGTATAAAGCCATGTCCAACCCGGAATTAATGGACATGCTGCACCTCAGAAAACCCAAATCCCATCGAGCTACGTGCTCGAGAGACTTGAACCTCAGCACTGAAATAAATAGGACATGCTGGAAGGACAGATTCATAACCCAGAGGCTCCCTTCACTCTGGAATAAAATCCCAGTCCAGGTTAGGCAGAGTCCCTCATTGACTCTCTTCAAGAGGAATCTTGATGAGTGGATGGGGGATCGTAGGTTTACCCCGGGTATCACTTCTGTGTCACTGTTAGGGCATAGCAAAATTAATTTAAAATGGGTGGTGAAAGCCATACACACTCTGGCTAGGCTTATAAATGCCCTAGGGCAGATAGCCTAGTATGAACCTATGAACCTATATATTTAAAGGGCAATGCATATGAGCTGCACGTATGACTTCTGATTATAACAAAATGGTGGAAGAAATTAAATTCATAACTAGTTTATTTGAAGAGACAGGTTATCCACTGAAAATGAAGCAAAATGTAGGACAATACATTACACAAGAATGGGGAAATAAATTCAAACCACTATTAGGATCTGGTGTTGTGAACAGGCACATAACGTTACAAAGGTCAGGAAAAACAATAACAGTGAGACAGTCCAACACCAGAGATCCTTTATATTATAGTACAGTTCAGTAGCAGGTAATGTGATCAATATATTAAGCAAATATTGGTATTTGATGTCTGGAGATTCCATTTTGATAGACATTATGGGTACAAAACCAGGATTTGTTTACAAAAAGGGACGGAATATCAAAAGTTATTTGGAACAACATCCTGTAGGAGTGAAGGGTACAGTGAAAGGAGCAAGAACACATACTACAAAATGTGGTACATGTAATCAATGCAGGTACATACTAGAAAAAGAACAATTGATTATTAACAATGGATTTAGGACAATTGTCAAATTCATACAAGGAAACTGTAATACAAAAATGGTTGTTTATTTGGCTAAGTGCAGCAAATGTGCAAGTTATTATATAGGTAAGACTGAGAGGTGTTTTAGGAAATGCATTTACGATCATATGTACAATATCAGGAGGAAGGAACCTACAAGTGCCTTATTCGGACATGTTGAGAAGATGGGCGATACACACAAATTCAAATTTGCTGTTCTAGATAAAATTAAAATAGATCCCAGAGGGGGTGACCATAAAACACTGCTACGTTTCAAGGAAGTTTGGTGCAGTTGTATTTGGATGCAGTAACCCCACCTGGGCTCAATGACCATATCTCTTGCAAGTCCATTCTGGGGATGAAATAATATCTTAGGTATATTTTATATTTTTTATATTTCATATTTTATATGTTGCAATTTATATTTATATTTTACATTTTGTATATTTCATCGAATATTTGATCACAGAAAGACGTTGACCGATATTGTATTTTTTAATTTTTATATTAATTTTATATGTTATATCTTACATTAACATTATACAATATCAAATCAACATCCAATTACATTACAGTATATTAGATTATAACTTTAGTAGTATAGAAAGTGGATTCGGCACAATGTCATACTTTTTTAGTTGTACATTTTTAGTTGTATATTTATTGGGATTGTGCATATAATATTTCAAATACACATCATTACATTTACACATAACATATTTCCATACATCTTATCAAGAACGTCACACAATGTATTTGTATTTGTATTAATTATTATATGCGTTCAAGCATTATGGATAGGAAGTTTCACTGTATTTGCATTTGTATGCACACTATCTAGTGTCTTGGAATATTTAATGTTTTTGATTTTATATATCATATTTTTGGAGAAATCCATTATTGATATGTTTTTTGATATGTTTTGTGAGGTGCCTTTTCTAGGATATGGCAGATTGAGCCAGACAGCTGGCACTAATATTTTTGCAGGTATTTTTGCAGGTACCGCTTTAAAAGTTCAAAAGCCCGAAAGCTTAACATCAGCTGTAATTTGGCGCCAATTCTCAAATATAAGGTGTATTCAAAGTAACTACTATGTTCTGATGAAGCCCACTGTGCTGTGGGTGAAAGCACTTAACTTTTTAATGTGTATACTGGTTGTGATTTCAATTACTGTTGTGGAATAAACACATTTTTTACAAACTCGGAGGTGGTCATACACATATTGGTGATTCTGTGACAGTTACACTCTTGTTGGTTACTTTTGGTTTCATAATACCAGTAATAGTAGAGTGTTGAAAAATGCTGTCATGGAGACTAATGCCTTCATTAGTTGAAGTATGATTTAGAAATGTCATGTATATCCTGGTTGAATAATAGCAGCAAGATCTTAGTACACATGTCATCATTATTCTGTCTAACTATAGTTAATATCAATTATGGCAGGTATCACAGCTATGAGTGCTGTTTGATCAATCCTAATATAGTGTGCGTGGATGCAGCTGTGTCTGGCAGCTAGTACAAATGTCATTATTATTCTGTCTAAACATAGTTAATATCAATTATGGCAGGTATCATAGCTTCGAGTGCTGCTTGATCAATCCTGATTTGGTGTGCGTCGATGCAGCCGTGTCTAGCAACTAGTACAAATCTCATTATTATTCTGTCAAAACATAATTAATATAAATTATGGCAGGTTTCATAGCTTTGAGTGCTGTTTGATTAAGCCTGACATAGTGTATGTGGATGCAGCTGTATCTGGCAGCTGTTATATGTTGCTGCTTTCATCTTCGGGAAGCTGTGGGTTGAAGCTTGTGATCGAGGTTTACTGATGCTTGTGTATTAGGAAGAGATATTTGTTGTTTTAGCCTGAATATGGGGAAAGGCGTGGAAAAAACTGTGATTTGGGATATTTTGGCAGAGAATGATTTGTTTGTATGTCTGCTGAGTGGGAGGTGGGAGGGCTTGAGGATTGTGTTGTCTCTTGTTGTGGTGGCTTGTTGGGAAGTTTTTTTTTTTTAATCTGTTTCCTCTCTCTTCTTTTCCTGGCTGCTGCCTCGCTGAAATGGAGGGAATTTAGGCTTGAAGTTACAGTGAAGTGAAGCTTTGCTTCAGGTGTATCACGAGCCTCTGGTATGCAGTACACAGACACATTAACAGAAACAGATGCTCCCAGGTTGCTATGGTAATAGAGACAGAGAGATAATAGTGCTTAATGGCTCTGGGGAGCCTACGAGATGATTCTCGGCAATGACGTTTTTGGTTTTAAAAAATTATATAATAAAAGGGCTGTTTTAAACCACATGTACACATATTGATGGTCTCCCAACTCTTCGTTTAGCTCCTTAAGCTGATTCTTGATAAAAAAAACTCACACACACACACACACACACACACACACACACACACACACACACACACACACACACACACACACACACACACACACACACACACACACACACACACACACTCACACACGCACGCACGCACATGCACACACACACAGTCACACACACACACACACACACACACACACACACACACACACACACACACACACACACACACACACTAGTTATGTAATGTATGATTTTAGTAAATCTAGACATAAAATATATAATCGTCATATAAGATGAAGCAGTCTGCTGAATTTAGATATTAAAGACAGGATTTAATAACATGGGCTTGTGTATAATAACACTACGGTCTTAACTTGTCATAAATGACATACTCTAGACTGAACATCAAGGAGAACCATGATGATTTTCTTATATAAGAAAATATGCATAATAAGTCATGTAATTGCTTTAACTTGAATTGTTTTTGTAACCCATCTTGACCATATATAATACTTAAGTGGTTTCCAAGGTAACTAATGTTTTATACATGACATCAAATTGACAAAGTTGTTCAAGAGAAACAATAAAATCCTGCACTTGAAATGTAACAATCATATTCTGAACAAATAGTACTAAATTGATAATAGACAGTTTGATAACATGGGCTTGAGTATAATAACACTACTTTTCTAACTTGTCATAAATGACATACACTATAATGAACATCAACGGGAAGCATGATTTTTTCATATAGGTAAATGTGCATAAGTCATAGAATTGATTTAACTTGAATGCTGGTTTTGTAACACATCTTGACCATACATAATACTTAAGCTGTTACCAAGGTAACTAATGTTTTATACATGACATCAAACTGACAAAGTTGTTGAAGGGAAACAATAAAAGCCTGAACTAGGAATTTCACAGAATGTAACAATCACATTCTGAATAAATAACCACAAAAGGAGGGGGAGTTTCCATATTTATCAAGGATATCCACACCTCCAGGTTAGTGGCATTGCATGAAGTATCGGAGACCATCCATGTGCAACTAACAGTGGGCAAGACTGCTTTTCAGTTTATAGCATCCTACAGACCACCCTCTCAAAGTCAGGAATCCCACTCGGCTTTCCTGAAAACATTGGAGAACATGAAGATCTCTCCGAACACCATTATACTGGGCAAATTCAACTACTCAAACATTGACTGGGAGCACTACTCAAGCCCCAGCACCTTAGCCCAAAGATTCCTGGAAATTATAAACTCAAATGCTATGGAACAACTAGTCACCACTCCCACAAGAGGGGACAACATACTAGACCTGATCATTACCAACATGGGGACTCTATGCTCCACACCAGAAGTATATCCCTCATTGGTAAGATCAGACCATAAATTAATTTCACTGGATGTCCACATCCTGACCCCACCCCCAGCCCAGAAAACCACAGTGAAAAACTTCTCAAAAGCGAACTTCTCACTTCTCAAAACCGAAGTGGAATCCTTCAAGGCCCCAGGGTCAGTGGAAACTACGGCCCAAACTGCAGAATCCTATATAAATGCATTTTACGGACATCTCCAGGAATGCATGGATCATGCTATCCCAAACAAAACCAAGACCCAATCATCAAAAGGCAGGCGTCCGGTCTGGTGGACCCCTGTCATAAATAAACTGTACAACAGAAGGAGGAAGCTACTACATGATAGAGCAAAATCACTAATAGGGAAGGCATCTCTGATCAGTACTAGCAAAAAATTACGATCCCTCATAAAATCCTCCAAGGCCAGCTTCGAGAGAAAAATTGCACAGGACACCAAAGACAATCATAAGGCTTTTTTCAGTTATGTTAGAAACCTGGGATGCAACTCCCAGACTTGTTCTGAGTTGATTCTAAATGACAAAAAATACACTGAACCCACAGACATCGCCAATATCCTGGCAGACAGGTTCAGTGCAAACTTCTCCACCCCTCCCCAAAGAGCAAGTATCTATCCCGGCAGAGGGCTGCCTCCCAAACATCTCAGATGCTCAGGTGAAGGCTGCCCTCTCCAAAGCAAAAAACACTGCTTCCATGGGACCAGATGGCGTCCCAGGTTGCGTCCTACATGAACTACAAGAGGAACTAATCCCTCAAATAAAACAGCTATACAATCTCAGCCTCACTACAGGATATGTGCCCACAGAATGGCGTACAGCAACAGTGGTCCCACTCCACAAAGGTGAAGACTCTACGGACCCTGGCAACTATCGCCCCATAAGCCTGACTAGCTTAGTCTGCAAGGGTATGGAGAGGATCCTCATGGAGCTCATAAACAAAGACATTGGGGACCTACAGACACTAGATCCTACCCAGTTCGGCTTTGTCAAGGGCAGATCCTGCCTTTTGAACCTGGTTGACTTCTTTGAAACAGTCACCAAAGCCATAGATGAAGGGAAGGTAGTCCACACAGCCTATCTGGACCTTGCAAAGGCATTTGACACAATACCCCACTCGGGCATCATAGATAAGCTATCCAGCTTAAATATAAACCCCTATGTCACAAGATGGGTCGCAAACTGGCTCAAAGACAGAACCCACAGAGTGAGAGTTGCTGGAGCCATGTCAGACTCGAAACTGGTCACAAGTGGCGTCCCACAGGGTTCTGTCCTGGGACCACTCTTGTTCGGTATATACTTTTCCGAGGTACAGGCAAATGTGGGAGGACTATGGCTCACCAAGTTCGCAGATGACTGCAAACTGGGTGCCATAATCAACTCTCCAGCTGACACAAACATCCTTCAAAAAGGTCTCAGAGAGACAGATAACTGGTGCCAGCGCCATGGTTTAAAGCTAAATGCCAAAAAATGTATAGTCATACCCTTCGGCAAAAACAATGTGCCCACAAATTACCACATAGGTGTAAACCCATTAAGTACAGAGAAAGTTATTAGGGACCTGGGGACCCAAGTTGATAGCAATCTCTCCTTTGAAAACCACATTGCCAAAGTGGTTAGAAAGACCTTCTACATAGCCCACCTCATCACGAAGGGTTTCACATCTAGATCAAGAGAGGTAATCGTGCCCCTTTATTCATCCCTCATCAGGCCCATCATATAATACAATGCCCCTTTTGGGATGTACCTTACCCGACACCTGCAGCAATTAGAAAGACCCCAAAAGTATCTCACCAAGAGGATCAAGGGTCTCAAACAGATGCCATATGCTGCTCGGTTAAAAAAACTCCAGCTCTACTCAGTTGCATACTGCCTACTTTGAGGCGATCTATGCCTGACATACAAAGCTATGTCAAATCCAGAATTAATGAACATGCTCCACCTCAGTAAATCTAAATCCCTTAGAGCCACACGCTCGAGGGACTTGAACCTCAGCACAGAAATAAATAGAACTTGCTGGAGGGACAGGTTCATAACCCAGAGGCTCCCTTCGCTCTGGAATAGAATTCCAGTTCATGTGAGGCAGAGCACCTCACTGATTCTCTTCAAGAGGAATCTCGATAAGTGGATGGGGGATCGTAGGTTTGTCCCAGGGATTACTCCCGTGTCACTATTAGACAGAGGCACAGTAAACTAAACCTTAAGGGCACAGTATACTCAAATCAAGGGGTGGCGTAAGCCATACAGAATCGGGCTAGGCTTATAATTGCCCCAGGGCAGATAGCCTAGTATGAACCTATGAACCTATGAACCTATGAATACTAAATTGACAATAATCACTCAGTTTAACCTGTGCTGATTATGCAAAATAGAATGCTGCCATTTAAATCTAAAAACGTTCAGTATATGCCATAAAAATGGCAATTTATTAATATGGAAAGGGAACTTGTAATCATTAATCACAATAAGTTAATTTGTTATTTTTAACCTATAATTTCACTCATTTTATAATAAGAAATGACAGATATGAAAATCCTCATGTGTAGGAAATGGGGGGGAAGAGGGATGCACTGATAATTAAAATGCACTAACTTTCATCAATGTTTACGTAAAACAAATTTGATGCTTTAAGTCAGTTAGCAACAAATAAAATGATTACTTAAATGCTGGTAAACAATGAAATATAACTTCTGATATATCCAGTAAAATACATTGTATTATAAACATTAGGTATAAATATTATTACCATCTATTTATATTAAGTAATATGTTTTGAAAGACTTCATCAATAAGGGTGAATATGTTAAATAACTGTGTGCTATAATCTTTTGCTGAGGTTGTATATATGATATATCCTACTTTACTATGATTGAATTGCTTATCATCTATCTTTCATGTAAATATTAATTGCTTATACAATAAGTAGACATGTATATTGAATTAGAATGTTGTCTAATTGACAATAGTACTATATCCGTTCAAAATAATATAAATATTGCTTATTCCTATCACATATATTCTCCATATGATAATTCAATTTATGGAGCTTAGATGTTCTGGATTTTCAGGGTATGAGTATTAATCTAATGGACTTAGGTTTATCCATCAGATTAGGAATGATTTTCATTCCATGGCTAGTGCAGATCTTAATTTTGTTAACATTTATTAATTTAAATTTGTTATTTCATAAAACCATTTTAGTATGCCTGACAAAAACATTACTTTATTGGTAAACACTCAAAGTATAAAACTAATAATTTCCTTTAAAAGCTCAAACATATACTTTATAGTTATCAAAGGAAATTTAAAATGTTTAATAGTCACAATAAAACAAAGCATACATAGTCTAAATAAGCTAAGATGGATTTAACTTTATTATCTTTAAATAACAATGGCTTAAACAATCCTAGCAAGAGATCAAATCTACTGAAATATTTAAAACTGAGCAAAGCACAAATTGTCTTCCTTCAAGCAACTCATTTCAAAACAAATGACAATTCCAAATGGAATCTTAAGGAATATATGATATTGGTGCAATCCACTTGTAAGACAAAAACAAAAGGGGTACCAATTTTATGGAAAACAAATGGCATTAACCCAGAAATCATTTATAAGTATGAATATAAAGAAGGCCTTATGGCATTAGTAGTAGTTAAATATAATAATAGAATATGGACCCTAACCAATCTATACTGGTTCCCAGGCATTGGATCAGGAACTGTTAAAAAACACTTGTATTTCATTTCCAATAATTATAAAGGCAACTTAATATTAGGAGGAGATTTTAACTGCATATTTGATATTTCTGAAACTACAAATAAAAGACCACTGTGTACATTTGCTGTATCAAAAGCTTTAAACAAGTGGGTAGAATCATTTCATCTTGTAGATACTTTCAAATTTAAAGAAGATAAATCTTTGTTGTTTTCCCATCAAGATCACAGATTTGGTACCCAAACTAGTGTAGATAAAATATTTGCTGCCCATGACTTACACTCTAAAATCATTAATTTCTCAGTCACTCCCTGCCCCTTTTCAGACCACAATTCATTGATACTAAAACTTCAAAATGGGTACAAACCATTAATCTATTAATCTTTAACTCCAAAATTCCACCATATATAACTAAAATTAAAGAGTTCAAACCCTGGTTATTATCTGAATTACAGATCTTCTTACACCACAGAGATAAATAAAATAATGATATGGGACTCATTAAAAGCTTACATATATGGTAAAACCCTAACTTAGTAGGAAAAAATCAGAGAATGGAATTCTGAATTATTAGATCTACAATCCAAACCTTTGTCAGTAAAAGCTGAAAAAAATCAAAATAATTTGGAGATGAAAAGGAAAGTAGAAGTATTAAACAATAAATACAATGAAATTCTAACACATAAAACTAGTTTAGCTTTAGAAAAACTAAAAATTAATACCTTGGCCACTTCTCCCAAATATCTACATAATTTATCCACAAGAATCACAATACAATCAAAATCTAATAACATTAAAAGTATGTTCCATGAAAAGAAAGGGAAAAATATCTTGGATATAGGTGACATTCTTGATGCCTATAGAAATCACTATATGGAGCATTTCCAAAAAGAAAATATACATATCGATCAATTAAATCTAGATGAAAAATGTTCTAATATAAAAAAAAACAGGAAATTTAAAACTAGATCTGCAAGCACCAATATCCTACAAAGAAACTACAGATAGAATAAAAGAGGGGTAAAAATAATAAAGCTCTGGGTATAGATGGCATAATTATGGAAATATATAAACTTTTTCCTTCCAAGATACTATCCCTCTTCCATAAATCTCCATTAGAAATTCAGTCAGAAGCTTTAATACCACCCTCCTGGAGATATTTTTAATCACACCAGTCCTAAAGGAAAACAAATACTCAAACCTCTGTACCTCATATAGACCTATATCATTATTAAATAATGACTATAAGATATTTATGACAATATTAACAAACAGAATGAAAATACCACTATCTAAAACAATAAATAATGATCAAACTGGATTTATATATCATAGACAGACACATGAGAATTTTAAAAGGATAATTTCTCTTATAAATTATATTAATATAGAAAATAAAGAAACAATCATAATTGGCTTAGATATAGTGAAAGCCTTTGATTCCCTAAATTGGGACTATTTATTCAAAATTCTGGTGTTATTTGAATTTCCTCCTTCCTTTGTTTATCTACTAAAAAATATATATACAAATAATTTAGCTTATGTTAAGCTAGGTCCTTTCACCTCTGAATCTATACATATAACAAAGGGTACTAAACAAGGATGTCCCATATCACCGATTCTCTTTGCTTTGGCTATTGAAATTTTGGTAGAGTCAATATGTAACAATACAAAAATCAAAGGAGTAGATGTTTATGAACAATACAATTCTAAAGTAATGTTCTTTGCTGATGACATATTATTAACATTATCCAATACAAAAGAGACATTAGAAGAATTAGATATTTTAATTGACACATTTTACAGAACTTCAGGACTCCATTTCAATAAATCAAAATCAAAATTTTTATTTTTAAATAAAAAAAAAGAATTGCAGATGAAGGGGAATCACATTACAGGGAAACAAGGATCTACCTTAAAACATCTAGGAATTGAGTTATGCAAGGATAATAATGAATTAGTCTAAATAAACTACAATAATATCATCAATACAATTAAAATCTCTATGGAAAACTGGAACAAAATAATATTAACATTTGAAGATAGACTACAGTTAATAAAAATGGTTTTACTACCCAAGATTCTATATATAGCTTTGGCAATACCACTGTTACCAGAAAGGAATATACTCAAAGAAATAAACTCATGCCTAATAAAATTTTTATGGTTTCCCAGAAGAAACAGAATAGCTTTAATACATTATATCAGACCATGGAAACAGGGAGGATTACATTTTCCTGATATAGAAGCATATATAAAAGCATCAATATCTAAAACAATCCCAGATTGGATAAGTCCAAATTATACTGCAAATTGGAAAGAGTTACTGACTGTAATATCAATAAATGAATTTGATTTACAAAAAAAAATTCAAATAACAGATAAAAACAATTTGCCATGGCACATATTATGTATCAGTATGCAATATAACATAACTAAGCCCACTAAAACTCGTATGATTAATTATTACATTGACTCATTTAGGAAAATTATTAATGCAAATATAGATTTAAAAATCTGGTTTGATCGTTTAACACCATTCAAAGTTACAAAGAACTATCCACATAAAATATACAGAGAGATAATTAATTCCTGGTAACAGAAAGGATTTGTTGGTTTCAATGTATCAAAAAACTAAAGGTTCTGGATATGCAAACAATAGAAATAACATACAAAATTCCACAACAAGATTAGCTAATTATGCAAAGCATTCTGACATATTCACAACATTTATGCAGAATAATTAGTAATTCTTCATTTAAAGAAATACCTAAACTTAAAAATAAATACTTATATGAACTCATATATAATGATTATGACATGGGAAATAGTATTTCGAAATTTTACAAGATATTGATAAATTGTAAAACAACACCCAAATCCTCATATTGGAATTATATAACAAAAGGACACTTATTACAACTAACTGAAGAAATGAAATCAAATATGTTATTATCAATAAAACTTACATCCTTTATACAATACTGGAAAGTTTTTAATTGGAAATGCTTGCACAGAGCATTCTTAACTCCAGTTTAAATTACTAAAATTAATTCCTTCACAAAGGGAATACCTTGGAGGTGTGAGCAAATACACAATGCAGACTGGAATCACATTTTTTTCGACTGTGCTAAAATTAAGCCATTTTGGAATGGTATTAAAAACTTTTTACAAGCTTTATTTAATGAATCATTTAACTTATCTAAAGCTCTAGCATTATTAAATGTGTACGAAGGTTGTCATTTGAATGAGTCAAATTATGTATCTAGCTTGGACAATACTTGCAATCTCAAGGAAGTGTATAACAAGATGGAATACAAACACAATATTCACTTTGGAAGACTTCTACAGCCTACTGAAGACCACAGCATTATTGAAAATTAAAATTAAAGAATTAAGGATTCATCCTAAGTCATTTATTAACAATCCATGGAAAAAAGTGTTATCATTGATTGACACTTTACAATAACTTAATAGATACACTCTGATAACCGGATTGTTATACCTATAAAGTAATTGTATATATTGAGCTCTGTTACAGTGTCAGGCTGATGTAAATAGTGTACATAGTTATTTAAGATGTTATATACAAATACGGAATTTATTCAACTGTATTTGAAAAATAAAAAAAATTGGGAAAACAATAGTTTCTTACAACACTAGGCACATTTTGGTCAAACTCTTAGGGTCGTATTGTCAATGTCGTAGTCCTCTGGGATAGATTACTTCCCAAAGGATACAATAATGCATTTTTTGGCATTTAGTTTTAGTCCATGATTTTGGCACCATTTATTTATTTGAGACAAACCTTCTTGCAGGATGGCTAAGTCATTTGGGAATTCAGTGATTGCTCCTGTGATTGCTCCTAGCTTGCATTCAGCCAGTGTTCTTTGGTATTGCCTTTTCCTTCAGAAAAGTAAATTCCGAACAAGAGAGGTCCCAGGATAGAACCCTGAGAGACTCTACTGGTGACTGGTCTCTTTGTGGAGGTAACATCCTGTATTTTGATTATGTGCATCCTATCTGTGAACCAGCTGGTAATCCAGCAGGTGACATAGGGGTTTATTCCCAAATTACCTTTTCTACTATGACTCAGTCAGAAATTGTGTTAAAAACTTTGACCAGATCAAAGTATGTGGTATTTACCATTTTGCCTTCATCTATTGCTTTGGTGACCTTTTCAAAAAATCCTCCAGGTATGTAAGCATGACCTACCCTTGACAAATCCAAACTGAGATGGGTCCACTGTTTGAAGGTCCCATATGTTCTGACGGATTAACCCCATGTTAAGTCTTTCCACAACTTGGCACCAGACTTATAGGTCAGTAATTGCTTGGGTCCGTTGAAGTTCCTCCCTTATACAGGGGAATGATTGTTTCTGTTCTTCATTTGCTTGGCACAAAATCTGTATAAAAGCTAAAATTGATTAGTGTTGATAGGTGTGCAGCTAAATGGTGCTTCAGGGATGTTGACAGGACCCATTGATGCAGAATTTTTAGCTTTTGATATCACTTTTAGCACATTTTTTTCTATGTCTTAATACCTCAAAAAAAAGTTAAGATCACATACGAACTCACATGACTTCAGTACCCTTATTGTAAAATAATTTTCTTGCAATTAGATTTAAGCTACCTCAACTACTATGCATGTAAAGTATTTATTGTTGTGCCTTATGTGATATTGCAGTTGTTAAGGTTTTAATGTTTTAATTGTTTGAAATATTTACTTTATTATGTTTTTCTTATCTATACCTTTACATTTTTCTCTTGCATTTTCTCCCCAGGCCCCTGCTGAAATTGAACTTTTTTTTCCCCAGTCAAACATTCTTGTTAAAAATACAAATAAATAAATAAAAGAATGCAGGCAATATTATTGCAATTGCATTAAGTAGCTGTAGGAAGACATCAAGTTTGGAATCAGAGAGGAAAGTACAGCTGAGTAAGTTTCACTTATCTTAACAACATATGTTCAATTGACATAGTATATTTTCGCTATATGAGTTGTATTCTGTCCAGGGAAATCATCAGTCAGAGTGTAGACAATTTCAGGAATTTCTTGCCCATACAAAGAGTAAGAGCATGTTCAACCACAACCTCTAAAATATATAAACCATCTCAAATAACTTTATATCCCAACAACTAACTGTATATGGGTTTATATTACCTCAGTGAAATTACTCTTTATTGAATACCAATCCATCAACAGCTAGACAATAAAGTCCAAATCAACAAACAATGAAAGTTTTCTCAGGGCAATGAAACACTTGCCCCCAACACACCAGAACACACACCGCACTAAATCAAACCCACCCAAGTGGGGGGGGCTTCACCCCCCCCAACTATATATACCAACTCTGAAATCGCACTACAGTGGAGAAAAGGGAAAGTTTGTGGTGCTGGCTGAGTGCTTCCTTAACCTAGTAAAACTTTTGCAGTTCATGGAAATGAATTTTATTGTATAGGTGTCGATGAATTGGTATTCACTGAAGATAATTTTGATAAGGTAATATAGACCCCTGTATACAGAAGTAGGGGGATAGAGTTGAGGGTGCAGCTACCACAGCAGTGAAGAATTCATGCATATACTATTATACAGTTCTACAGGTTGATTACCAAAGCCTGTCCAACTTGGGAGGAGGAAGGACAAGGTCCAGAAGCCCCTGGAGAATGGGTCTAGCAAAACCAGTCACGGACCTGCAAAGGGAATCCAGTTTGCAAGGCTTTGTACAAATATGTATAGGTGACCATGTTACTGCCTCTACAATGCTTCTAAAATCTGCCTCTTTCCAGTTTGTCATCATTGAAGCCAAGGCTCTAATAGAAAGTAACTTGACACAACTTGGAATATGTTTGCCATAGTGTGAATAAAAAAATAAATAACTGAGTTCATCCATGTTGAAATAGTCTGTTTTGACACAAGTTGTACTTTTTTATATATATTTTTCCTATATATATATTTTTATATATGGCTGATCTGCTTTTTTAAAGAACTTAGCTCTGTCAAAATTGTACCTGAGCTGCCTCTGCATGTCCAGAGTACATATAATGCTTTCTCCCTGGTTCTGAGGGTCTGGATAGAATGCTGGGGCACTGATGACTTGATCCAACTCTGAAACACTTCAAGCATACATGATGAGTTTGTTCTTAATGTGACCCTGTCCCTATGGAAGACCAAATAGGGTTCATCCATCATAAGATCTTACAATTCAGATACACCTTCTTGCAGATGTTACAGCAATAAGAAGTATGGCCTTCCAAGAGATGAACCATAAATCAGCCTGATGAGCTGTTTCAAAGAGAATCGTTGTTAATTTTTCTAGCACAAAGTTAAGATCCTAAGATGGAACAACCTCTTTTCTAGACGGCCTAAGATGCAAAATCCCTTTCAGAAACTGTTTTACTAAAATGGAAATGAAAGGGAAAGGTCCATGGGCAGACATGCTGAAATGGCCGCTAGATGAACCACGATAGAGGAATAAGAAAGGCCTGAGGAATAGTAACTCATGCAAATGTTTAAGAACCAGTGGTTGTTAATCCCTGATAGGGCTCTGATTATTGGTTAGGCACTGGCTTGAAGTTTTTTTTTTACTTGGCAATATAAGATTTCCTGATAGTAGGCTTTCATGCCTCCTTTAGTATCTGCTGCATATCCTCATGAAAGAGGTGCCTAAAATGTATCAAAATTGAATCATCCAGGCAGATAACTGAATTTATTTGAGAATGAGGTATATCAAACAGGTGTATATTATTTCGTCAAATGGCTATTCAATGAATAGCCATTCATTGAACACCTATTCAGTGAAACCGCTCTTCACTGAATGGCGAATTTTAAATAGAGCAAACCAGCAGTTGGCCATCTTTTGGAATTTGCCCTTTTCCCCACTGTAGTGCAATCTTGGAGTTGGTATATTTAGTTAGGGGGTGTGGGGATTCAGACCCCTATACTGGGGGATGTGGGACGCATAGCACGCCAACTTGGGAGATTTAAAATTGTACTTATTTATTTATTTTTCGGTTGCTGTTTTGGTCAACCGCTTGTTTGCCCTACTTAAAATTTGCCATGCAATGAAGAGTGGCTTTGCTAAATAGGTGTTCGCTGAATAGCCATTTGATGAAATAACTGACCCATATCATATACCCCTTGTATTATGTGATTAGGTCCAGTCAGAGAGGAACCTGTGGTAATTGCCCTTGACCAGTTCCATAAGAAGAGAGAACCAATACTGCCTAAGTCAAAAGTTAGTCACCACATTGATTTTTGGAGTGTCTTTCTGAATCTTCAGAATTACCCTGAAATTAGTGAAAAGGATGGAAATGTGTAAAGGATCATCCTTGAATACAGGAATGAGAATACATCTGATTTCAAGGCTTGTCAGCAAGCAGTCTTGCTGTAGAATTTCTATAGCTGTCTGTTTTGAAAGGAGGCAAACAGGTCTATTTCAGGTATTCTCAACAACTGGATCAATTCCTGGATGAACCATTCATTCAATTTCTATTCTTGAGGGTCTGTACTGGTCCTCCTTAGCTTGTCTGCCACTACATTTTGTTTTGAAGGAATGTAAGATGCGTGGAGGATTAAATCATGCCAAAGAGCTACCTCCCAAGCAATCACAGCCAGCCTATACAGAGGGTAAAACCTGGTGCTTCTGTGTGTTTGTGTACCACTAAATTGTGGTATTGTCTGTAATCACCTGTAAAGGTCTTGGGGCCATGGATGATGAAAAGATTTTATGGCATGGATCACAGCTAACATCTCTTTGACATGTATGTGCTTAAACATGACTGAAGAGTTCCATGGGCCTTGTACTTTTGCCCCCATAGGAAATGTTCCTGAAGCAAAGTATGTGGCATATGTAGTTCCAAATTGACTTGGTACAGGAGAAGAAAAGGGGAGAAATAGATTTTGAGCCATATGTTTTCTCCACCAGTGCAGCTCCATTTTTGACAAAGCTTGAAATTGGAATCTGAAATTCCAAAAGATGAGAATGTTTTTAAAACTTGTAGAATTTTCCACATGTGTAACCTGGTAAGAAGAATCATGACTATCACATAAGCCATAAACCCTAAGATCCTGAGATATTTCCCAGTAGAAGTCTCAGGCTGATTGAAGTCACTCAGGAATTGTTTTCAGATAAAAGTCACCTTTTCATCATAAGAAATGCCTTTTGCTGAAAAGTGTCTAGAGGCAGCCAGAAACACAGTGTTGTATGATGAAGTGAAGGTGGATTCTTGAGCATTCATCTGGACCCCCATATTAGCAAGGAGGGAAGAAATCCATATTAAGGACATCTGGGAAAAGACTCTGAAAAGATAAGTAGGTCACATAAGTAAGGAAATATGTGAATGCCTTACAGTCTGAAATGAGCTATCATGGGACCTAGACATTTTGTAAACACTCTTGGAGCTGGAGATAACTCATATGTTAATGCACCGAACAGATAATGTGACCCAGATATGACAATCTAAAGAAAAATCCTGAGCCCTGTGGCCATGGAGATGTGATGATAATCATCCTTTAGATCTAATATTACCATAAAACTGAAAAGTGGGATGAGAGGTAACAGACTCAAACAGTTCAAAAATTTGAATTTTGGTACTTTCACAAACAGGATGAGAAAGGAAAGATTTAGAACTGTTCTCTATGAAAGCTCATTCTTTGGAACCAGAGAAATTCAGGAATACAATCATTTTCCCTTTGATTAAAGGCACTGATTATATAACTCATGATCAGCAAGTTTTGAAGAACCTGAGGAAAAAAATCTCCATTTGGTTTACAGGGTAGATTGGAATTCCCCTGAAAGGAGATAGCTGTGGTCAGTGCCAACTGTAACCTTCCAAAACTACTTTTATTATGTAAGAGTGATATAATCTATTGCCAAAAAATAAATACTGAGATACAGTTTCTTGAACAAATTTAGAGAGATAGGAGCAAGTGGGGGGACTGCTGACATAGTCATTCTGAAGGATTGGACTGTCTCTATTTTTGAAAGATCACAGTTTTTGTTTTTCTCCTGCTGGCATCTCTTTTTTGTTCCTTGTTTGCCACAAGGAAGCAAGGGTTGCTTATTTTGCACTTTGAAAGGAGTTGAAGATTTGACAGATTTGTAATGGAGAACTTGAAAAATTTTAGAAACTCCCTGAATTAATTTTCCTCATTCATCAAAATGTTTAGGGACCTGAGTTCCAGAAGGGCCAAACAAAATGTCCTTATCTAAAAGAGAATTTAAATTTCAGACTTTACTTCATCAGCATTCTTTTGGCTACACATCAGGGAATACCTCAACATTCTTTTGGCTACACATCAGGGAATACCTCCACAAATCTGTAGCAGTAGCAGTGGCCCAAGACACAGTATGTGCACATTCAAACACATTCTTAAAAGCATGTTTAGATACTTGAGATAAATAAATAATAGTATTCATATAGGAACTACCTTCTGAAGGAAGTGTAGCAGAGTGTTCCCTCAAATAGTCTACTCCGCTAAGTATAAACTTCCACATATGTGCTCAGTAATTAAGAATTCTGTATGCTAAAGTAGAAGTACACAAAATTCTCTTATCAAATCTGTCCAATACCTTAATTTCTTTATCCAATGAAAAAGGGTTACTATTGACTAAATGTTTGTTTCAGGTTGGCAAATAGGTCAAAATGGCAGCTGGGTCATATCCAAGATAAAAAAAAGAATTTGTTAGCTTGGGGAATTTTGTAAAGTCTATATGCCTTTTTTGGGATTAAAGATTGAGAATCAGGGTTTTTTACAGGCAGCTTTTGACACATCCTCCAAGGCTGGCAAAATAAGGATGGGTGTAGTATGTGGCACATTAATTTGCAACATATCATAGTATCTCCTCATTATAGAGGAAATATCCACCTGTTCCCACAAAAATACATAATTCATTCTGGAAATAGTTTCTGAAAAGGAAAACTTTTACAAGAGAGCTGGAGATAACCAACTTTCCACAGGATCAGATTTTAGGGCTTGGGAATCTCCAGGAGAAGCACTGTCTCTGTCAGTCAGTGGCGGCTTGTGATAATGGACTGTGACACTGCAGCCCCTCAGTTGTAAAATAAAATACAAAAATCTTGCATGCGTGGTTGGTAACTTGAATCTGGACTGCTGTTTAACCAGTCTGGATTCAGGAAGATGGCAGCAGTCCACAGAAACCCCTGAAGTCTATGCGGTTGTAACCACATAGACTGGAAGGAGATTGGACTGAAGAATATGTGTGGTTAGAGAATACCTTAGGTTTGAGCCCTGCATCTTGGCTGCAGGTAGCAAGAGCCTGAATTCCGTAACCACCACCATTTATGAAAGCTTTGCAGATTTTTCCCTCATGTTTGTGTTCTTTTCTGTTCCTCATGAAATCTGTGGTTTGGTTCCTGGATTTTTAATTCATTAAATAGTTGATGGTGCAGTGGCAGCATTGTTACCTCATAGCTAGAGGCTCTCTGGTTTGATTCTTGGCTGGGGTGCTTTCTGTGTGGAACCTGCATGTCCTTCCTGTGGGTGTGCTCTGGTGTCCACCCATGTTGCAAAGGCATGTGTCTGGAGTGTTTCTCCCTGGGTCTCTGCTGAAAATTGACACTACGCTACACTGCAAGAACCAAGTATAACAAGCAAGTGGTCTGAAGAATGACAGTCCGCCAGTACAGATTTACTCACTAGTATCTGAAGCACTGCCAGAAGCAGTGATGGTGGCATGGGCTCCTTAATGTGCTGTTTTTTCCTTTTAGGCATGGCAGAAGAACCAGCAGGACTGGAACAAGTATACTTGCTGTAGCCATGGAAGAAGACTGATTAATGGTAGGAGCTGCTGGTCAGTTGGAAAGTATATTTTCAGACAAGTGTCCATATGCAGCACACACATTTACAATTCCCCAGACAGTCCCTTTCAAAAGTTAAGTGCAAGCAGTGCACAGAAAAACTGTCAGAACTCAAACCATTTTCTGAAGTGCAGAAAGAACTGAAGGTAATTTACTACAAAGTACACACAAGCATTCAAGTTAAAATATGTTTCTTGCCCTGTTAAACAGTTCACAATTGGAAAAATTTGCACACACAAATAAAAGTTCTAAAAAGTAACATTTTTCTCACAAAATTAGCCTCCAATATTAAAAATAAGATCTGTCTAAAAATAGCGGCCCATGACAGAAAATATCCAATATTGTAAAAATACTGTTTTTCATAAAGGGGAAGGTTTCCCCTATGGGAATTTATGTGCCATAAATGAAACATGAAGCCACTTGCTGCTCTTCAGAAACCTCAGGGCTCCTATCTTTAGAGGCAACAACAAAGAATGGAAATTATCTACACGTCAAGGAGCTAGCCAGTCAGCAATCAAATTGTATGTGCAGGAGGGATCCAGAGCATTGTGAAGATAGCCTGTTGTCATACCGTGGGCAGGATACAACCCATATAGTCAAAGGCTACTTCAGTAGTGAGAATCCATCCATCCATATCCCCTTTCCCCATTTTTAAACATCGGGTCAGGGTGTCACTTTAATAATGACTACAGCCAAAGTTCATACTATGGGGTAGCTAACTTTGCCATGGCTGTTCTTCCATATCACATACTTACATGCACACTAACACCTATGGTGAATTTAGAGTGTCCAACCACTTACTGCATGTCTTTCAAACGTGGGAGGAAACCAGAGCACCCACAGGAAACCCATGAGAACACAGGGAGGACATGTAGGACCACACAGAAGGCACCCAAGCTGAAAATCAAACAAGAGAACTTCTTGCTGTGAGGCAACAACACTGTCTGCTGCACCATTGTGCTGCCCTGATGTGCATAATTTTTTTATTGCTCCTAAACTTCAAAATTTAAGGGAACACCAGAATGGGGACTATTTAGGACACCAATTTATCTAACTACTGCTCTGACAATTTAATGCAAAATGTTTGTGGTTATCTACATTTATTCTGTACTCTGCTTATTAGTGCAGTCTCATGAGTGAATTGCATCATCAGATGCTAAAGTGACAAATGCCTAATTTGACATTAGTTAAAATGTCAAAGTCACAATTGCTGAAAGGTGTCTCATTTAATAAGGACAACTTAAAAAATACAGGAATCTATGCTTATTTATGTATTAAATTGCTAAAACTAGACAGGCCATAAGACCATCTATATATGATCTCAATGATATTCCAAAAAACAATGTAGTTTAAGTGAAAAACGGATTAAGGTATCATCCTGCTTATTTAATGTATGTGCTTAGCATGGCATGCAAAATGCAGGCTTAGACAAATCAGAGGCTGGAATCAAAACTGCTTGCAGAAATGCTGGCAACCTCTTATATGCAGATGATACCACTACGATAGAAGAAAGTGGGAAAGAGATGAAGATCTATTTGATAAAGGGGAAAAGTAAAACATTAAAAATCTGTCTTACTGCTCAGCATAAAAAATAGAATTATTTCATCTAACTCTTATCATAAAAAAATATTTCAAGTCCTAACAATTCTTTGAAAGACTGGGTATATGAATGGGTGAATGAATGCATGGATGGATGAATAAATGGATGTTCATGGTAGCAGAATTAGAAGCATTCCACCTTTATAAGCACTACACAAGTGTTGATTTTATATGATGTTGTGCTACTGCGTTGTCTGACTGCATATGTTTTCAGCACAGATTATAACATGTGAAACATAATAAACAACTGGAAAAACATTAGAAATTAATATATGTGGATAACCCCTGAGGGCATTAACATGACCTGCAGGAAAAATCAGCAGATTTCAATGGTTATTTAGATTAGAAATGGTTAACAGACAGCACTGTCACCAACATCTGTGTATGTGTTGTTAAGTCAAGGCTAGACTGATATTTTATGAAACAGTTTGGTTTCCCAGTGTGGTGAGAAGTTTCATTCCTCCTGGAAGACAAGCATGTTGAACCAGAATATATGATATAGAAATGAGGTGAAGTGGTTTAGAATCACAGGGGTTCAAATGATTTAGCTGACCCCACTAATATCAGAGTTCATTTTACTGAACCAAGTGTCTAACATTTGATTATGCACCTTAGAAGAAATGATTTGTTGAATTCAACAGTGACCAATTTACAACTAATGATCCAGAGACAGAGAATTTCAGGCCATTTGCTGTGACAGGACAGATGGTAGCATTCTGAACACAGATGTCACTTAATTACTCGTTTATTCATTTTTATTTATTTTTCTATTTTTGTTGATTGCTGGTCGCACTTTTAGAGGATGTCCATTACTGAAATAACAGGAAATAACAACAACTTTAAAGACTAGAAGTTTGATAACCTTGATCACTATAAAGAGATGATAATACATGTGAAAAAAATGCAAAGTTTTTAACAAAGATTTGTGTAATCTGAAAATCATAACTGGTCTTGTGAAATGCATAAGCTAAAACAGTTACAAATACAAAAGTGTTATGCGGTTACAGAAAAGAAAATCTTTGAAAAATACTGATACCAAGTCATTTACTATGGTGTTATTTACAATAATCAGGAACTGGAATAGCATGTAATTAGTACTTTACAAAATAATTATTATTAGTATGTAAGTGGTAAGAAAAGGATAAAATATGAAATTATTACATGTAAGCCAAAAAGTTGATAAATGACAATGCTGACTGATCTGAGGCCAGGTGTTCTAGTGGTAAGGCATTGTTGTAGAAAGGTGATGTCAGACAGGGAAATCCTAAAGATTGGAAAGCTGATAATTAAATTAAATTAAATAACATCACATGTGGCACATGTTTAACTGATCTTTTTAATGGTCGGACTATTTTTCTACACAGGTTCAGTGGAATGGGCGTTAATTGTGTTGAGAGGAAGTTGGAAACTCTACTAACAAGGCTATTGTTATTTTTCTTGATTAATTGATAGATTGATTTTGTGCTCCTCCACAGGGTAATGGGGAGTATTTACTTTTGTAGATATTGATAAACCTGTAGGTAATTCATTTATTACTAAGTCTCAGAAACAACAAACTTGAGATTTTTGAGCAGAAATGGATTATTAATCTAGGGGTGATGATACACCCTGGATTAAATGATTTTTTTTTTTTTAACTCATACACCTTAAAATATTTTATAGGTTTGTAATAACACCTAGTGGCCATGCAATGGCAGTGGTGTTCAGATTTGGTACAGGTTTCAGTGATTACACCACAAGTGTTATTTTTAAGAATATTTATATAATAAAATATGATAGATAGGGAAGTATATTTTATTTATTTATTTATTTATTTTACATTTGTTGACCAGGATAGTCCGACTGGATATATGTCCATTTTCAGTGAAGGCCCGGGGACAAAAGCTGCACATACCAAAAAAGAGACAGTACATACATCACCGAGTGATAAACTCAGACAGACATGTTTAGAAAAATATAGACAAAGAATACAGGCAGATATCAATATACACAATGTGCAGACTTACATCTGATTGGCAAAGACGTATCAGAAAATGTGAACATAGAATACAATCAGATCTCATAATTCACAATGCTTAGACATTCAGATGCTATGAGGCATAGATACTTGGCTAAACAGCAGGTTGGGTAGCAAGACATGTATTAGTGAAGTTGTTAGTCAGGTTTAGAACAAGAGCACAGCCAATGAGATGTGAGGTATTTTTTGAGGTCTCTTTTAAATAGGGGTAGTGAGGTTTCCTTGGTAACGGTAGTAGGGAGTAGATTCCAGATTTTATTGGTTGAGTTGGCAAATATAACATCGCCTGCAGAGTTGTTGGATTTTTGGGTCAGTATCATTAGTTTATCAGCTGAGCATAATGGCCTAGGGCACTATGAGGGGTGAGAATATTTTTGAGGGCAGGGGTGTTATCAGGTTGATGGAGTATTTTATGCACTACTATAAGCTGGTTGAACTGTAGAAGGGTAGGATACTCTAGCCATCCCAGTGCTTTGAGGTTCTGGCAATGGTGGTTCCTAAAAGCCATGCCTGTAGCGAATCTGGCTATATGATTGTAACATCCTTAGAATTTGTTGAGATCGGGTTTGGATAGGTTGTTGAGGACAGGGGAGACATACATAAGGGTAGAGAGGAGGTGTGATCTTGCAATAGCTACCTTAGCTGGGGGGGGGGGTGAGGAAAGGTTTGGTTCTGTACAAGGAGCCAAGTTTTTTGTTGATGGACTTAATAGTGTGATTAACACGTTTATCAAATTTAAGGTTTGTGTCTATTATTATGTCTAGAAGGTTTGTATGGTCATCAGGGGAGATAATGGTGTCATTGCTAGATATGATGTTGAAGGAAGGAGGAGTAATTCTACGGTTATGGGAGAAAAGTAGTAGCTTGGTTTTGTTAGGATTTTGAAGCAGACGGTGATTAGCTAGCCATGTTTCTACCATGCTGAAAGTGGTCTGGGTGAGGGTTAGAAGTTGTGTAGGAGAGGAGCAGAGCATATTAGCATTGAGTCATCTGCATATTTGGATGCAGGTGGCTCCTGGGATGGTGGTGTGCAGATCATTGATAAAGATAGAGAAAAGAAGAGGACCTAGTATGGACCCTTGTGGGACACCTAGGGTTAGAGGAAGTTGGGATGACAGCTTGCTCTGCCATAAAACAGCCTGCTGTCTATCGTTTAGGTAGAAGTGAAACCATTGTATTGCATGTTGGTCTAAACTGATGGTTTGTAGGGTATTGAACAGTAGCTGATGGTTGACCATATCAAAAGCTTTTGCGAGATCTAGGAAGAGTGCTGAAGATAGTTTGCTATTGTTACGATGAAGACTGATGACATTAGAAAAAGACAGAAGAGCCATGGTGGTACTGTGGAATGGCCTAAAGCCATGCTGAGAGTCAGCGAGCTTTCCGTTTTGAATAAGGAAGCTCATGATTTGTTTGTGTATGCATCTTTCCATGATTTTAGCTAGTGGTGAAAGAATGGCTCTAGGTCTAAAGTTAGATAATTCTGTGGAACTTCCTCCTTTATGGAGAGGTATAACGTGATATTTTCCATATTCCTGGGATGGATCCTTCTGAGATGGAGCTGTTGATCAGAATAGAAATGGGAAGTGCTATGGCATCAGCTGTTTTTGAAGATATTCAGCTGGGAGGTGGTCGGCAGCTAGTGTAGTAGGTTTTAGCTTTTTGAGTAAGGTCTGGATCAGGTTGGTAGGTATGGTTTGAAAGGTAAAGGTAGGTTAGGTACTGGGTGGATCAGGGCTAGATGTGCCAGAGCTGGTGTTTGTGTCTGATGGAGTGAGATGGGTAGCTACAGACTGGATAGTTTCAGTAAAGAAGGAGTTGAAGCTGTTTGCAATTTCAACAGGGGATTTATCAAGGGCAGCTGATGGGGTAAGAGTGGTGGAACAGCCTGGGTGGAGAAGATTGTTAATACCAGCCCAGTACCTTTGAGGTTTTAGCTGATATTTTTGTTGTAGGAAGGTATAGGAATTTTTTGTCTAGAATGACAGATTTGTTGGTCTGGTTCCTTAGCTGCTGGTGTCTTACTTGGCCCATAGGGGCTTTGGTAACATGCCACCAGGCCCACGCATTGTTTCTTAGTTTAATTTTGGTTTTTGTTTCATTAGATAGCCACGGTGCAACCGTGGCTTTTACATGGATGGTACGGGCAGGAGCATGGTGGTTAAGGATAGCCATAAATTTGGTAACGAAGTGCTCAACTGCTTCTTGTAATGGGAGTTGTTTCAAGACATTCCAATTACATGCTTTGAGTTCTTTTTGGAAGTTGTCAAGGTTAAAGTTCCTGATGTTTCTTATAGTTTTGTAGGGGGGGGCTGGTTGGGAATGTTAGCTTTGAGCCTAATAATATAGGTAAGGCAGTGATCACTTAGATCATTGGGTAATGTACGTGACTTGCACTTTTGGGGGTGGCTGTTAATAAGTATACAATCTGGGATACTATCTTTGACAATATTTTTGCTAAATCTGGTTGGGAGGCAATGATCTGATTAAACCTGTGGAAGTTTAAATGGGTGGAGGGAGGTTCAGAGGAACAGGTGTTCCAATCAATGCTAAAGTCCCCCAAGACAATGGTTCGTGGGGATAGTTAGATGCTAGCCAATGTAAGATATTTTCTAGAGTATTATCATTCTTGCCGGGTGGAATATAAATGCAGACAATGTATCTGCATTTATGTTTGTTTATTATTAGTTTGGTGATGAGAATTTCTGCATTGCCAAACTGGGATGGCTGTTGGGTGTCAATTGTTATTGCTAAGGCAGACTTGTATAGTACAGCTACCCCACCACCTTTCCTGGAGATCTGGTCCAGTATAAGGATGTTGTACTGTGGGAGGATTATTTTGTTATCTCTGGTTACTGGTTTTAGCCAGGTTTCTGTGAGGCAGAGGATATCAGGGGAGTGAACAGCTAAAAGTCCATGTAGGCTATGGATGTTGTTGTTTAGGCTTCTGATGTTGAGATAACAGACCAGAAATGAGTTTGGAAGTCTATCAATCTGGGTAGGCAAGGTTGGGTTGTTAGATGGTGCGCTTGGGTCTACTGTTGTCGATGGGCCAGGGTTGGGGTTGATGTCTCCACCCTTCATAAGATTAATTTTTAAGTTGCTTATGAGTCTTAAAAATTTGTTTATGATTTTTTCGTAGCTTTTGATTTTTAAGCTAATGTAGCAGTATTTAGTCAGGTGATGGTAATTAGGGGGGGTGAGGAATTAGGAGAGGGTGTGGTTATGTGGTGGATAAACTTATTAAATGCTGGGTTGGTGTCTGTTTGAGAGTTTGGGTATTGGATTTCAAGATGCTGTACATATTCATAGGAGCTTAGGTTATAAGGAATGAATAGCAGGGGTACTAAGGGTAGCAGCATAAGTGTTTAAGCTGTCGTCATAGTAAATTACTAGGGTAGGGTCTGTATTGAATGTATGTGGTGGATAAAAGATTAAAGAGAATAGAATAGCTATGGGTGGGTTAATATGGATAGTGGTGTGGATAGAGGGTGTATTATTGTGCTAGGGGTTTGCTAGGTTCTAGGAGCATGTGTAGTTGGTTAGCTAATTAAGGGGACATGCCAGTGGTACTATAAATGTAGTACTACTGGGGGCACGTGGGATACGTGGGCAAGGTGGGGCACAGAGCGAGCAAAGTGAGCAAAGTACGGCTAAACCAGTAAAGCAGATGCCTAGAGGCAGAATGTGCAGGTACGAGTTACAAGCACACTTTTTTGTTTCTTTTTATATGCCCAATACTCTGTTCCTAAGCCCTACTGTTAAATGAGTTACAAGCACGGTTTTTGTTTCTTTTTATATGCCCAATACTCTGTTCCTAGGCTACTGTTAAAAACCACACAGTTCCCTGTCTGCTTCTCAATTTACAATACAGAGACCCGTTTTCAAATTCCCTTTTGTAGCACACTTGTTTCACTTAGATTATTGAGAAATGCACTGTTTGGAGGTGCATAGCACACTACACTCGTCTGTTGAACAGTAGAAAGCACGCTGTTTTTACCTTAATTGAGGAAGAAAGAAAGTTACAGGAAAGTTACCCTTCCAACCTAATACTTATCAGCATAAACAGAATTACAAGCAGGAGTTATGGGGACATTCACCAGTGCTTTTTTGGACTCAGTTTGTTAGGTTTACAGGTGGCAAGGTATTTAAGTGGATATTGAC